>NC_091254.1:44322777-44626666 GCF_042477335.2 Ovis canadensis
GTATATGCACAGGCATGGGATTGCTGGACCCATATGGCAACTCCACGTAGCTATCTGAGTATCCTTCACACGATTTTCCACAGTGGCTGTGGCAATTTACGTTCCTACTGACGGTGCAGGAGGGTTTCCCTTTTCACCAGAGGTTGCTGTTGGCCTGTAGGCATATTTGCCTTGGCACACATAGTGTTTCATGAAAATCCTGATTTCTGGCTTCTTTTGAAAAATCAGTTGGTATGCCAACCCCAGCCTCTCTCCCTCTATTGGCAAAAGCCTGGCTGGAGCAGGGTCAGCCGGCCTCCCTGGGAGGGTCCTGCACACTCCAGGTGGCCTCAGCCCCCAGCCAGCTTAGCTACTGATGTCACCTTCCTGACCTCCCCAGGGCTATGAGTAGGTGACCTCAGGTGGCAGTAGGAAGGCCAGCCTTTCAAAGGTGCACTTTCCACTTGCCAAAATCTGAGCTATGCCAAACTTTGTTAGGCAGAGTGTGGACCACAAGCCAAATTCCTTTTGCCTTGAAGGGTCTGGTTTCCATACTCCTGTTTTTTCACTCCAGGCTTCCCAGGTGGCTCAGTAGGATTCTGCCTGCCAATGCATGAGATGAAGGAGACACAGTTTTGATCTCTGGTTCAGGAAGATGCCCTAGAGAAGGAAATGGCAACTCACTTCCAATATTCTTGCCTGGAAAATTCCATGGACAGAGGAGCCCAGTGGGCTGCATTTCCTGGGGTTGCAAAGAGTCAGACATGACTGAGCGACTGAACACACACACCACACACACACACACACACACACACACATTTTATTGCTCCAGAAAAACACAGCTACAAGTGATCTTACCTACCTTCTGGGGAAATCAAAAGGTTTCATCAGGTATTAAAGCACAAGCTTCTTTCTCAGAATCACCAACTTGGCTGCACAGGATCACACGATGATTTCTGCCTAATGAAAAATCCAGAGCAGGAGGCTGGGGTCTGACAGATAGAGCCCGTTTGGCTATTTACTCCAGTGCTAATCACAGTCATGTTTACAGGAAAATGCCCTCATCGGCCTCCAGCAGCTCCAGCCACTCAGCCATGTGAGAGCTGTCTTCAAAGTCAATTGCCTGTCATTCTGCTGATTTATGTTGAGCAACTGCAAGGCCCCCTCAAGGTATTTGTAGCGGCTTGATGATTCCCAGCTTATAAAGTGGCAGTGGGCAGAATATTTCGGTTCAAATTCCCATCAGGATAGACTTTTAAATCCCTGGCTCTGCTGCTCATATTTGCAATGTGAGCACTTTAGATAAGCAGAAACCGCCGCGCCCTAAATGCTGAGGGGAAAGTGCAACCTGGGTGTCTTCAAATAGAGCCTGAACCCAAATCTTCTTTCAGACTTTGGCTGGAAAGGGATTCTAACAGTCTTTTAAAATCGTGATCGCATATGCCTTTTCCCAAAAAATCCTGACAACGGAGGCTGGTTGAGAGCTATCAGATAAGGTTAGAGGAGTCTGAATGCCTTTCCCTTCCCTCCCACCTGCATTCTTACATTGCAACCAGCAGAATCTGACTTCTTTGGAATAGCTTGCCCTCTGACAGAAGCAAAATAAAAATATTACTGAAAAGGGTCACCTAGGGCTTCTCAGGCGGCACTAGTGGTAAAGAACATGCCTGCCACTTCAGGAAACGAGAGAGACATGAGTTTGATCCCTGGGCTGGGAAGATCCCCTGGTGGAGGGTATGGGAACCCACTCCAGTATTCTTGCCTGGAGAATCTCATGGACAGAGGATCCCAGAAGGCTACAGTCCATATGGTTACAAAGAGTTGGACACAACCAAAGCGACTGAACACACACACATTAAATGTCTAACTCATTCGTTTCTGGTTTAGCTTCCTTTTTAATAGAGACCAGCCTCCTTCTGATCCCATTCTCTCTCAACCTCTCTTCCACGCCATAGAAAGTGCTAGAAGGATCCAGACCCAGGGAGCCGGCCTTCCTCTGCTAATGCTGGGAGGTGAGATAGCAGGTTCTTACTGAAACTCACCCAGCATCCTGCAGGGAAACCTTCCAAGCTTTGTCCCAGCAGGAAGTCATCAAGAGGTGAAAATGGATGTATCTTTTATGTTCTCCCATCTTGCCTTTGGAAGTCAGACACCCATGATTTATGGATTGCCTACAGCTTATATTGCCTGTATTTCTGCATTGCTAGTTCGCTGGGATAATAAAGTTTCACAATGTTAGGGCTGCAGGGAGATTTAGAGATCCTGTTCTCTGGGTAAAGAAACAAGTCTGGTGATGTCCCCTAAATCAGTAGAGCCCAAGGATCCTTAAAAACTCACACATGTGAGAGACTGAGTCATCCGAATTGAGCCCAATCCAAAGGGTGCTCCATTGATTCATCTCCCTGTCATCCTGCTCCAGCTCCCACTTAGAGAAAGTGTACATTTCTTCCATTTGGAAAAAAACAGCTCATCCGTACCACGTCTTTACCGTCATTCTTTTCTTTATATCCCAAGTATCTCTTCCCATGTTTCCATGACCTGCCCGATGTAGCCAGTTCCAAACTAGCTCCCTGCTTTTGAGCCTAGATGGATGCTTTTCTGAAGCTTGTTCCAGGCCAGTTTTCACAGCCTCAGGTTCTCTGCTGCCTGGCTGGGAATTGTTATGCCTTGGAAGTGCCACTGGGTGGCAATATTTCAGAGTATTCCTGAGCCGGCGACGTGGCTCTGGGCTGGGCTGGTGGTTTGTCTTGTGCAGAACAAACCCAGTCAGCCTGGCCGTGTGAATAGGCAGAGTGAAGAGGCTTAGCCTGATGCTTGAGAAATTGAGGATGAGATATTCCGGAGCTGAGGGCACAGGTATGAGTGCTGTCTGCACTTTCAGAGCTTGCTCGAGCCACAATACTGACTCCTGCCCTCCTTCTAACAAAGGACCTTCAAATCCCAAGGCTATTTGGGAGGTGTCCTCGAAAAGAATGACCATAACCCTCTGCCCTCCCTGTTATGATTTTTCAACAAATCATCAGGCCCTGATTCATCCATGAAAACAGCAACCGAAGGGGGAAAGGCGGCCTTTGTGAGCGTTGTGTGTTTGCTGGACAGGAGGGTAATGGCTTAATCCTTCTAATGGCCTTGCTCGCTGCAGGATATTAGCTGTTAGAAGAGTCTGCTGCAAGGGGGGCCCTGGGGAAGGTAGGGCCGGCCATCTGCTGATTGCAACACACCCGAGGAACAGAAAGAACGTTTAGAGAGACACTGTCTGTCTCCTCAGACACACATAATTGCTTTGTCATTTAAAAGGTACATGTAGCGCTTGAGTTTTAGCATCCAAATTATTTGCATGCTCAGACTCTAAATGCAAGGGCACTGACTGGAGACACTCCCAGGAACTGTTTGTTTCCACCCCTCTTGCTTTCTGAACAGAACTTCTCTGGGGAAGACAAGGAATGTGGGCTAAAACGCTTGAGCATTTACATCATAGGCTGGATTCTGTGGAAGTCAAACCAAATGTTTTTATTATAAACAAGTCAGCCTGAGACCGACTGAAGGGCCCGTTTGATTTCCAGGCCTCTCGCCTCAGCCCCGGCCTCCTCACAGGAAAGAGTCCCTGCATGCCTGGTGTCCTTAAGTTCCTGTCTCATTTCTTTCAGTTACATTTCACTTTCCCTCCCAGGAAAGGAGCTCACCTTGAGTGTCAGGAAGTGTCAGGAAGCGTCAGGAGAAGGCAGGTCTTCTCTGGGAAAGCTGGGCGCAGGCAGCCTCGCCACCCAGGTGGTCTAGGCCAGGATGGAGACGTGAACAGGTAGGTCTCTGGCTTCTCCTCCCAGCCAGACCCTGCTCAACGCAGGGAAACCCGTTGTCACATCTAGGAATTTTATACCTCAACTCAGTGGGAAGGAAGATGTGGGGTATGTGAGTGGTGATGGTGGTGTTTAGTCATGAAGTCATGTCCAACTCTCTTGTGACCTCCATGGACTGTAGCTCGCCAGGCTCCTCTGTCCATGGGATTCTCCAGGCAAGAATACTGGAGTGGGTTGCCATGCCCTCCTCCAGGGGGGTCTTCCCGACCTAGGGATCAAACCTGCCTCTCCTGCCCGGAGGATGTAGTTGGTATCAAATGCATCCTGTCATTGCACAGAATCAACCATTTGCTCTCTGCATTCAGAGAATGTAAAACCATAGGGAGAAATAGCTCCAGAACATTGAGGAGCAAGTGCTGCCCGTGTGAGGGGCATGAGCTGTCCTACAAATGTCCCAGGCAGTAGGGGGTGCAGGCGTCCAAGGAAGGACGTGGTTGCTGTGATGATGAAATCATGGAAACCTCAAAGGAGAGGTGAGACTGGAGTTGCACCTTGAAGGAAGAGTAGATTTAGCCAACAGAGGGAAGGAGGAGGGTATTCCTAATGGAGGCCTTGCATGAACACGGTGTAGAGAGCAGGAACATTCAAGAATAAGAAGGTACCCTGTGTGGTTGCAGCTGAAGGGTCTGAGAAGCACACTAGGAGAAGGGGCAGGAAAGTAGGTACAGGTCATCTCTGGAATCTCTGCAGTTGGTATTTTTAGACTGCAAGGAACAGAGTCACTTAATTTACCTGAAGTGAAGGAGTTGAATCTAAGATGTGACGGGTAAGGACAGGAGGGCAGGACACAGCCCTGCCTCCAAGGAAAGCAGGACAGCCACGGTGCTGAGCTCCACAAGACAGGAGAAGGGTGTGGGAACAGAGTGTCTGAAGGTCCAGTTTATTCACAGAAAAATTGAGGGATAGTGTGTCCAACAGGGTCTCCCAGGTGGTGCTGGTGGAAACAAACCCGCCTGTCAGTGCAGGAGATACGAGAAACAGGAGTTCAATCCTTGGGTCAGGAAGATCCCTGGCAACCCACTCCAGTATTCTTGCCTGGAGAACCTCATGGACAGAGGAGCCTGGCGGGCCGCAGTCCATAGGGTCACAATGAGTTGGACACGACTGAAGTGACTTAGGTCACACACAAGTGCAACAGATCAGAAGATGATTTCCACTGAAAGGATAGGTTATTACTCACACTTCCTAAGAGGATGGGCACACCACACCACACAGGGCCTCACGGGGAAGCACCATGGCTGGAGGGGTTACAGCAGGGAGCAGGGGCAGGAGCCTGTATTGTGGTGTATGCAGAAAGAGCAGGTGAGGAGGGGTGAGTGAGTTTGGGATTGGCTGGTTTGAGTCATTTCAGCAGCCCCTGGGCTGTAGAGTTGTCCCTAGGTGTGAGGTCCCTGGGTGTCCTGGGGTGGTTGGGGCAGGGGACTAGTGGCCGGGGCAGAGTGTGAGAGCCATAAAGAATTGGTGGGGCCTGGGCTCTGGGTGGGTTGGTTTGCATTTGGAAAGCATGTTCTTGGATGGGCTGTTTGGCAGCTCTAGTTCTTGGCTAAGCATAGCAGAGGCGGTCCCTGCAGGGCCTGCAAAGCCCCAGATATCAAAGCATCAGGATATAGAATATTAGACATGCATGGTTATGACACCAGGGGATCATTCAGGACCTCATGCGGCTGAGCAGTTCGGTCATCCTGCCGCCCCTGTGGCTGCCACTGCAGAGCTCCAGACTGCCTGACTCAGGCTCAGCCCCTTATTGACTCTCCTCCACTGCCCTGTCTGGACTCAGACTCCCAGGAAAGGACCAGATTGGTCCAGTGACCTCTGTCCAGCACAACTGTTTCCATTGGGCAGATCTTTCTGCCAGGCCACACATGCTGGCTGCTCACGAGTCGAGTACCCTTTCACAGGCTAAGGGGGCCTCATGTCTCGGCAAGCTGTGCTTACAGCCCACTGATGGTGGGGGAGCTCGGGGTGGGCAGGGGCACCCTAAGGGGTCCCAGAAGGAGAAAATACACCCAGCCAGCACCTCACTCGGCTTTTACTGTTTAAAACTTCTGAAAGGCCAGGTGTGAATCTGAGCTACCACCGCAGAGGCACCCGAGGATTTTAAACATGGGGATGACAACGAGAGCAGTGTTTTTATAAAGAAGATGACACTGGCAAAAAAAAAAAAAAAAAGTGGGAATGGATTGGAGAGAGAAGACGCTGAAAAGTGGAAGACTCAGGAGAATCTTCGCATGATCTTCAGAGATTTAGGCACCTGGAGTGGGTGGTGAGTGTGGGAGCAAAGAGGAAGGAGCAGTTCCCAGAGTCAAGGCTGAAGGAAGCACTGTTGGAACTGAGCCACCGACAAGCCAAGGAAGAGGAGGGAGAAGGCCCACCCCAGGGCCACATCGGGACTTAGGCCCTGGAGGATGGAGAGAAAATGCCTCCCTGACAAAAACAGCAGCCACGGGAAGGGAAGAGATACAGGGAGACTTGTCTAGGTCTGTGAACCGGTGATGGACGCTGATATTCCCAGTGGCTCCTGAGTAGGACGCAGTGCAAGGACTTACCTGGTGGTCCGGTGGCTGAGACTCCGTGCTCCCCACTCAGGGGACCCAGGTTCCAGCCCCGGTCAGGGAACTGGATCCCACATGCTGCAACTAAGAGTTGACAGGCCACAGTGAAAGATCCTGCATGCTGTAATGACGAGCCGAGATCCTGCGTGCTGCATGTAAGCCAAATAAGCACATAATAAATATATAAAGAAAGAAACAGTGCGGCCTTCACAGTGAGACACCTCGCTGAGTAGACAACATAGTTATGTTCTTATTTGCTCGTGAGTCTAGGAATTCCATAAACCCAATGACCACATCCCTAGATCTCCCCAAGTTTTCTCAGAGTCCAGGTTTTTGGTCCCCAGTAGATAAGTACAAACCAGACTTCTCTGATATCCTCCACCCATCTTTGACCAAGTAGTTTTTAAAAATCATTCAAAGCATGATTCTCATACAAATATATACTGAGCACCTGCTGAAGGGGCTTCACCCAGTGGCTCAGTGGCAAAGAATCCACCTGCCAATGCAGGAGACACAGGTTTGATCCCTGACCCAGCACAGCTGGGAGAATAAATAAATAAATAATAAAGATAAATAAAAGAATAAATAAGAATAAAGAGAGAATAAAGAAGTAACAAATAAAGATAAATAAAGAATAAATATATAAATTATTTTTAAAATTATAAGGAAGACTTATTCTGGACTATTGCAACAGATGTTGAGACTATTGCAATAGAAGAGAGACCAGGCTCAGCTCCCAACATGAAGACAAGTTGGGGGTTATAGGCAACGAGAAGAGTGAGGGGGTAAGTGGATGGAAGACTAATAGGAGACATCAAGGAAAGGGCTTTTTGCTAGACTGGCTTACAGGATTCTAGCTGAAGACAGGCCAGCATGGTCGGGTATCAAGGGTGGGAGATGAGCAATTCAATCCTGTATCTTGGATCAGTTATCAAGGATAGGGGGAGTCTCACTATACTAACCTAGCAGGATTCTTGTTAAGACAGGGCAAGGCAAGCCCAGCAAGGACAGGGCAGGGGCCAAGGTTGAGGTCTGGTTGAGAAGAAGGATCTGGGTGGCCAACGAATACTAGAACGAGGAGAGCTTTTGTCGGTTATCACTCTAATGCTTATGAAACTGTGTGCCTAGAACTTAGAGGTCTGCAAAGAGGCTAAGTTTGCAATCCAGAATGCTGCCTGGTGAGAGGGAGACAATGCAGGATGGGAATGGGAGAGAGAACGAGGGTGGAGGCCCCAAGGCTTTGCACCAAGTCAGCAAGGACTTTGGCCATCCACACTGTCCAAACAGAGCTTCAAGGCAATCCTGACTCAAACTCCAGGGAGGGCCCTGATGACTGTTACCCTAACAATGAAATCAAGGCCTTGAGGGTTCAAGAATTTGCCCAGATCATCAAACTCCCAAGTCAATGCTCTTTTTTTGCCCTGTAGCACGATTTTACATGTTACACCAGATCACTTGACTCTGAGAATTCCCCAGCCGGCTCTGGGTGACAGCCTGCCCGTCCTGTGACAAACACCCAGCTCTCCCCACCCCCATCTGGCCCAGCCCATTCCATCCTGAGGGCCAGTCTCTGCCTGTCTTGCAGATGTTTACTGAGTCTAAGGGAATGCTCATTTTCTAAAGCTTTGCCCTTGTTGCATATGCGTTGACAGGCCTTTCCAAATCCACCTTGTTTATTGACTCTGACAGCGCACTCCACCAGGGTGCAGCAGGTGTGGATTTCTTGGGTAATGACCACCCAGGAGCAGGTTGGTTTCTCTGGATTCTCTGCCTTCCTGGCCAGTGGAGGCCCCAGGCAAGGTCTTCGCCTAGAATGGGCAGCGGCAGGCTGCATGTTCATCACTGGTAGCTTGTCCCACTGCTGAAATCTGAGACCTGCTGTCATCACAACTTCAGGTCACAGGGCTATTGGCCCCTTTTCAGCAGTTTCCTGGAAATGGATGATGGAGACAAGTGCCAATCCCCCTGCAAAGTGGGAACATTCACAGCAGCCATTTACCACTTCCTTCAACACTGCTTACAGGGGAGCAGTTCGTGTCGAGCACTGAGCCACATGCCTGGGGCTCCCTGGTGAGTGAGACAAACACATGGTCCTTCCCTTGAGACAGAAATGTGGGGAGGATGGGCCAGTCAGCAGTCACCCTGTAGTAGGGAACCGGTGTGCTGAGGCCAGGCCCAGGTGTTCACAGAGAGGCAGGTAGACCAGCTGGCCAGAACACACACACACACACACACACACACACACACACACACACACACACACACACACACACACACACCACACACGCACGCACGCACACGCACACGCACGCACGCGTGCACGCACACGCACGCACGTGCGCACGCAGCAAGGTGCGGCCAAAAGAGCTGAGGGCACCAAGCAGCAACCAGAATTGGTTTGTTGGCAACGTCAAGGTCATGACAGAACTGGCAGTCTGAGAATCAAGAGTCGTCTTCAACGCAGATTGCTGGGAAGCCTCCAGGAATAACTACAGAGCTGACGTATACAGTCCAGCACTCATTTCTCCAGGCTTCCCAGGTGGCTCAGCAGTAAAGAATCGCCTGCCAAGGCAGGAGACATGGGTTCAACACCTGGATCAGGAAGATCCCCTGGAGGAGGAAACAGCATCCTGCTCCAGCATTCTTGCCTGGAAAATCCCATAGCCGGAGGAGCCTGGCAGGCTACAGTCCACGGGGTGGCAAAGAGTCAGACACGACTGACTGACTAAACAAAAACCTCAACTCATTCTCTAGGCCTCCCTGGCTGGACTTCTTTTATTCCAGCCACCCTGGTGAGGCCTTGGAATATGGTGCTTAAACCACAGATTTTGGAAACAGACTCAGCTCTGCCTCTTACAGCCTGTGTGTGCGTGCATGCTAAGCCACTTCAGTCGTCTGAAGTTGGGCAGCTTCAGACTGTCCAACTCTTTGGGACTCTATGGACATGTAGCCTGCCAGGCTCCTCAGATTCTCCAGGCAAGAATACTGGAGTGGGCTGTTATGTTCTTCTCCAGGGGATCTTCCTGATCCAGGGATTAAACCTGAGTCTCTTAAATGCCTGCATTGGCAGGAGAGTTGCCACCTGGGAAGTGCTACTAACTTTGACTTGGAGTAAATACCCTAACTCAACCTGAGACTCAGATTCCTTAACTGTAAAATGGAGCTAACCATAGCATTGTTAGAGGATGGATCAGAGTTCTCCAGAGAAGGAGACTATCTCTATCTCTATTTATAGATGCATCCTTTGTATATATTGAGATTTATTTTAAGGAATTGGCTCACATGATTACGGGGGATGGCAAGTCAGAAGCCATGAGTCAGGCTGGGAATTCAGGCAGGAGCTGATACTCTGAAGAATTTCTTCTTCTCTAGGAAATCTCAGTTTTTACTCATAAGGCCTTTCAACTTATTGGATGAGGCCCATCCATCTCAGGATGGGTAATATCCTTTTCTTAAAATCAACTGATATGAGATCTTAGCCACATCTACGAAATTCCTTCACAGCAAAACCTAGACTGGTTTTTTTTTTTGTTTAGTCAGAGAGGCCCACTGTCAAGACTTTGCTATTTATCTTGAATAATAAGGTCTGGTGCCATGGGTGTTCTCTGAACGCTAGAGGATTCAGATCTGACTTATGTTTTAACAGGGTCACCTTGGACGGGACAGTGTGAAGAGAATAAACTGAAGGGGACAAAAGTGGAAACCAGGAGATCAGTTAGAAGTCTTCATCACCAGGCAAAAGGTCATGACACCAAGATGCAGAGTCAGGGGTAAGAAGAGATCAGATTTGCTCCTACAACTCAGTAGTAAAAACAAAAAACACCCAAAACAAAACTGAAGAAATCTCCCCAGAAAAAAAAAAAGTCCTCACTGAAAAATGGGCAAAGGGTTTGAATAGACGTTTCTCCAAAGCAGGCATGCAAACAGCCAGTAAATACATGAAGAGATGCTGATGCTGCTGCTGCTGCTGCTAAGTCGCTTCAGTCGTGTCCGACTCTGTGCGACCCCATAGACAGCAGCCCACCAGGCTCCCCCATCCCTGGGATTCTTCAGGCAAGAACACTGGAGTGGGTTGCCATTTCCTTCTCCAATGCATGAAAGTGAAAAGTGAGCTCAACATCACTAACCATCAGGGAAAGGCAATTGCAGATCACAGTGAGATATCACTTCGCACCTGTGTGCATGACTATTATTTTTAAAAAAGGAAGATAGCAAATGTTGGTGAGGACGCAGGAGTCTTAGTGTATAGATACACGGTGCTGGGCATACAGAATGGCGCATTCACTGTGGCTACCAGTATGGAGTTTCCTCACAAAATTGCAAATAGAGTTGCAATCTCACTTCTGGGTGTTTATCCAAAAGAGTTGAAATCAGGATCTCAAAGAGATAACTGCACACTGATGTTCACCATTGTTCACAAGGGCCAAGATATGGAAATAACATAAAGGTTCGTTGAGAGATGAATGATAAGAGAAAATGTGGTGCACACGTACAGTGGAATATATTCAGCTTAACAAGGAGGACTGTGGGCCTTCCTATCTGGGCAAGGGGCTTCATCTCTGTGAGCCTCAACTCCTCTTCTGTAAAATGGGTCTATGTATAGCACTACTGCCGGTTTAGGTAAGATATTGAAGCTGAAGCAAGGTACTAAGGCTGTTTTTCTATTTTCAAGTGACTTCAGGGCCAGGAACATTGTGATCACAAGGAATGCAGAAGGAGGTGTATTCTGACTACATTTTGATTCTTTCTTTCAGATTCGTGTCATCTATGCCCAACAGCCTTAGATCCTAACAGGTGCTCGTCTCCTTGGTAAAAATCCACAGTGTTTAGGAATCTTTCTGAGTTCAGCCCAGGTCCCCTTGTTTAGTGTTTTGTAGCTCACACCAGTTATAATTGAACTTGACAGAGCTTTCTTAGGTCAAGACCTGAAGAAGGTCTGAGATTTCACCTCACCTTCAAGCTAAGACATTTTACAGACACAAGATTCTGGGATCAGAGATAAAACACTACTACGGGCGGCAGTCTCACTTCACCGAGTGTCCCTACAGTTGCCCTGGTCCCCCTGCCCCAAGTCCGCAGAGCTCACACGACCAGTCCAGACAGGAGCCACCACCCCACAGCTCAGGAGCCCAGGGCCCAGGCCCGAGCTCTCTGAGCGAACAGGAAACCTTGCAGCTGGGAGCTGGCAAGCACCCCCAGCCGCCACTCCTGGGGAATGAGCAGTTCCAGGGCAGTTACTGTGGGCACCTTGACCCCCTCAGGCATCTGTGAGATGGGCCCTGCCGTGGGCATACACGGTGGGGACACCCAGGCCGCCACACCCAGGCCGCCGCCTGTTTCCCATCACTCCGTTGTCTGAGAACATCTTAAAAACATCCATGTTACTTTGCAGACAGCTGAGATCCCGGCCTGAGAACCGTATCTCCCAGGCAACCCATCTCTCTCACAAAAACACACCACTTCTCAGAAAGAGCAAATTAGAGTTAAATAGAAAAGCAAGGTTTTTCCATCTTTCTCCCTGTGTTTGGGCTATGCTGACTTCATTTACAGAGTCACAGAGGCCAGGAGATGTATTAGTTTGGTTGGGAGTTGGGGGATATACATATACATATACATATATATATATATACTGTGGTTCTGTGGAGCTCTGAGCCTAGACGGCTAACAAATGTGTCAGTGGTATATTAGTATATTAGAATAACGACAATAATAAAGAGCGTCACAAACGCTCTTTAAAACGCCATTGAACAGTCCTCCTCTAAGCCTGGCTGAACCTGAGGTCCTCTTGGGGGCCACAGTGTGGGGATCTGTTCCACAGGGTGACCATCACCCAAATCCATCAATTCAACCCCCAAGTTCTCTCTCAATTACACTGCTTCTCTCCACCCTGCTCTTACCCATTATCATTTCTAGCCTGGACTATTTCAAAGGCCTCTTCATTCATTTCTCCATACAATAACTGAAACCATCTTTTTAAAACAATAAATCATACACTCTTTGCTTTAAAGCCTTCCGTTGTATGTAATAGAACAGGACAGGATAGGGTAGAATGCATACCCTTCCTCTATGGGACTTGAGCCCTGACCACCTCTTTAATCAACTCTCACCCCTTCACCTCTGCTCTCTACCCTCCATCCACCAGTCCCACCGCACCTGCATTTCTGAGCTCCTTCCCCCTGGAACGCCCTTCTCCCCACTCCTGGTACACGTTACTATCACTCACCAAGATTTCTCGCTGTCTCTCCTGGGCTCGCATCCCTTTGAGATGAGGCCTGACTGTGCTATTTGCTGTGGCCAGTGATATGTATCACACACACCACCCCCGACTCCCGCCCCAGCAGACGCCTTAAAGGAGGAGTACATTCCTCCACGCTCCGCTCCGCGGTGCGATGCTCACAGGAGACAAGTTAACAGGGTGATGCCGTCAGATCAAAGCCTCCTAAACCCTGAGCTACATGTGGAGGACAGCTGCCAGAGAGCCGCCCAGAACCTCAGCTGATTTAATGTGAGAGAGAAGTCAGACTTTAGTGGGCTGCGCCATAGAAATTTGGGGGTTGGCTGTTATCACCTCTTTTGCTCAGGGCAGCCTGGCTGAGAGATTGTCAACTTTCCATGAAGAAGTCTTCCTGGACTTTGCTTACACAACCACACACATGCACACACACACACACACAGAACACTCCTTTGGTATTCTCTCAGCTTTCTTTGCTCTTCCTTCATCATCCTTATCACAGTCTGTAGTTATGTATTTTAATTTGTGTATGATTGCCTGTCGCCTTGTGAGCCCTGCTGGACACAGCTTCATGTGGGCAGGAGTTTGGGGTGGGAAGAAACTGGAGGAAAGGACACAGGGGTGGGGAGGTGACATGAGGGCAGGCCAGAGCAGGAGCTGGTGGCAATGGCCAAGAGGGTTAAGGACGGAAAGCTTAGTGTTTGTGTTGTAGCAATCTGATGCTTGGAGCTGGCATGTGGACCTTTTTGCCTCTAAGCCTCCTTCCTGTAGAAAGTTCTTCTGTATCTTATAATGGGGAGAGGGTGCTGCACGGATGTTGAGGAGGACGGGTCTGACCTGTGCTAGGGCTGAACCTGGGGCAGAGACCAAGGAGTCTCTGCAAGATGCCAAGGGGAAAATGAAAATTCAAAGGCAAACTGGGTCTGAGTGAGAGTGGATGAACACCCAGTGGGGACATCCATCCTGGGTGCCTCTCCCCACACCACGTCCTGCCCTCACCTTCTGAATGAGTCCTGTTCTGTGTCAAGGACAGGTGAGCTCGGGAAGGAAAAGAACAAAAGGGATAAATGCATATCCTTCGTTCTTTCCTTCCTTCCTCATTCATTCAGCAAGTATATGCTGCATGCTGGGCACTGTGCTGGGGTTCCGTGGGGGTTCTTCATGCCGGTTGTTCACGAGGGTTGTTCCGGGGGTGTCTGTGCTCCCGCACGTCTCCCTGTTGCACAGCAGAGCTTCCCTGGGGCTTTGTGGGGAGGGGATGTCAGCCACACTGCAGGAGGAACCTCCCCCTTGCCCTTTTGGGTCTTTTGGATAGTGTGCTTGATTCCTTTGGGAATCAATTCCTTTTATGCTAATTCCACCAGGTCACATGACCTTGTCACTGCTTTCATCCTTTTATGATCACACGGGGTACGTGTGAGAGGAGAGAACTGGTGATTAGTGGGTGATGCGAGTTCCATCTTCCCCCCACCCCATTCTGTCTGGAGGCTGTGTGTTCTCATGTTCACCTTATGCCCACACATTGTATCGATGTTGGCTATGGGATAGCATCACATGGACCTAAGTGCTAAGAATATCGGTGTCCCCTCAATCCACTGGGGCCTATTTGGGGGCTAAATACAAGAGCTACACATCCAGGGCCTCTAAGAGAAGAAACCCCATGAAGAAACACCTAGAGCACCCTCTTCCCAGTTCTGTTAATCGTGGCTCTCTCTCCACTTATTCTGGGATACAGGTTGTTATGGAGACAAGGGAGAACCGAACTGGAACAAATCTGGGGGAGACGTTGCAACATGGAGGGAGGCACTGGGGGCATAAGCTTCTCTGAAGATTCGGGGATCTGCTGCTGTCTGTAGTCTTAGTCTAAAATTTCATAAGGCTCTGAAAATCAGGTTAGTTTCCTTCTTGCCCTTAAGGTCCCAGGAGCTTGGGGAGGACACAGCCCTCTGGTGGAGCCTCAATGCTGGATAAAGTGTCTGTGATTGGAGGATGAACAGATGCAGCATGGAGAAGGCATGTGCTTTCTCACCCCAGAGCCCAGACTTGGCAAGAAGAGACAGGTCACCATTCATCCGGGTTTTGGCCGTGACAGTTCTGTAAGTGGCGGAAGTACACCTGCAGGGACCTTAACACCGCTGAAGTGGGGTAGTGTGCCCCCTCAAAGGCACCCTTGATCAGGTGGAGGCCAGCAGGACCCTCAGCCCAGCAGCCTCCTATATGGTCACTGTGGCTTCATTCCCAAGGGTCTTTAGTGGAACCTGCGTCAGCAGAGGTGGCTCGGGGGTCACCTAGCTGCTGGAGTCCCAGGGAGGCCCTTGGGCATGTGACCCTCCATGAGATGCTCACTTTTCAGACACGTGTGCTTCCAGCCCTGGGACACAGCATTGCTGCCCACGTTCCCAGGGTGTGTAGGGACTCTGGAGGTGCCTGGAGGGCCCTGGAGGAATGGATCAGTTTCCTGCACAGGGTCTGCTGGGAAAGACGAGCACAACCTGAAAAAGACGCCAGGCTTTTGTTCCAGCTACTGGAACCACTCTCGTGGCAGGATGTAAAATACTAGATTCTCCTGTCCTTTGGAAGGAAACAGGAAAACAGAAAAGTACAGAAATGTCTAATACCTTGCACTATTGATTTTTTTTTTTTTTTTTTGCTTTGAGATCCTGTCAAAGCCTTTTGCTGCATCAAAACCAGCTGTTTCATTGAATGAATACCTGTGCTTTGTGTGTGTGTGTTTGTGTTGGGGTGGGTGTCACCGCTTGGAGCCTCAGGAGATACAAAGGTGAATCAAATCTGGATGTGCCCTCAAGGAGCTGAAAGCCTAATAGGACAAAGTGAGGTCACGGTTATTACAACACAAGACAGAGGTGATAAATAGATGCTATGTAGTTTAGAGGAAAGAGGTTTATACAGAGGGTTGCCAGATAAAACACCAAAAGCCCAACTAAATTTGCATGTCAAGGACTTCCCTGGCGGTCCAGTCGTTAAGACTCTACCGTCCAATGCAGGGGGCACAGGTTCGACCCCAGGTCAGGACGCTAAGCTCCTACATGCCACAGGGTGCCAGTAAAAATAAGTTTTTTTAACTGAAAAAAATAAAGAAAGTTTGAAAAAAATTTGCATGTCAGATAAATAATGCATCCTTTTGTTAGTGTCAGCATGTCACAAATATTGCTTGGGACATACCTATACTAGCAAAATGATGCAATGTTTAGTATTGTTTGTCTGGCATGCAAATTTAACTGTGCATCCTGGGTTTTTGTGTGCTAAACCTGTCTGCCCTATTTCTGGAAGACTTCCTGGAGTAAATAGTATTTCATCTAAGTTTTCAGAGAAGAAGGTGAGTGGGTGCATGGAGGGCCACGGCTGCCACACTCTCACATGCCCTCTGACCCCTGCAGAGATGTCTGTCCATGTGCTCAGGAGGAGAAACTGCGGGCTCACAAGGGGACAGGAACTGTGCTGTCTACTGCCTGTCATCACGGTGACCAAGATAGGGGCAGGTCAGTGCCGCGGTCCCCACAGGCTGGGTCACACTGAGATGTCACACAAACCCTATGCCAGCCACTCACGTCCTCACTCCAGGACCCAGTCTGGGAGGGGGAGCGGGAGGGAGAGCCCAGGATCTAGGACATCGCCAGTTGCCATGGCGAAGGGAGAGGGTGCTGCACAGCCTAGGCTTTTAAAACTCATCCTCAGAAGCAACGCAGCCACTTGCACGCAAACACCCGAGTTCAGCGAGATGAGAAAATGCCATCCTCCCATGTGCCCGGGGGAGCAGGGGGAGAGAAAAGCAAGGAGAGAAAAGCTGTTCTCCTTGAACAGCCAGAAAGACCACCTCCGTCAGCACGCTCCAATTTTCAGTGGTACCAACAACCAGCTTCAAATCTTACTCAACCCCAGGCTTACCTTACCACCCCCAGGGGCCAAGGCTGGGTTCACCCTGGGCTCCACCCTCCCCCCAACCACCGCCAGTGCTAGACATCAGGATTTCTGGAGGACGAGCCCACGTGGTTCAGGGCTGTCTCAAACCCAGGTGCTGAGCAGTTTGATTGTCACCCCCCAACTTCCGAAGGCAAACGTGGTTCCTGTCTCCCCGCTATGGAAGCTTAGGGGTGGTAAGAAAGCCAGTCGTCCTCAGAGAAGGGCCAGTGATGGGGCAGCACCTGCCCTGGGCACAAAGAAGCCAACATCAAGCTGACTGTCCTAAGTGGCAGGGGACCCAGGGGTCTGCACTCATGTTGGAGCCTTTGGAGGGGAGGCGTGGGGGTGAGAGCTCACTGCTCAGCTCCAGCCGGGAGCCACGTGGTTACCCGCACCCTGGAGCCAGAGCAGCAGGGAGGCAACCCAGACTGACCCAGGTGGATCCAGAGTGCCCGCAACCGCTAACACAGGGCCTGCCCCAGACGTCTTCTGCGCGCTGCTACTGGCATTGTGCTAGAGAATAGCCTGTCTGCAGCAACTTCACGAGCAGAATTGTTTTCAAGCCGGGGGACTAACAGGTTGTTCCCAAGACAAGGTACACTGACCATGCCCAGCAGAGGCACTTCTAGCACAATCTGGTTGGGCCACAGCTCTCAGAATTTTCAGGAAGCCTAAAGACAGGAAACAAGCCCAGAGTCGGGACTCATAACCTTAGGGATCATAGACCGATACTGGACTCTGAGCTGTGGTGTGAGGACATTGTGCAGAACTGCCCAAACCCAGGGAGACTGTGAGCAAACATGTGCTAGAAAAATGATGACAGATGATGGATAGATGACAGACAGATGGATACAGACATATATAGATACACAGATAGGTGGATGATTGATGGATTAGATAAGGACGATCAGCTGGATAAGGTAAGATATGCACATAGGTGCCTGCTAGATTAGATAGAAAAGATATAGATAAGTAATTGATAGATGATATACAGTGTAGATTTAGGTCATATCTGAATGATCTAGCGGTTTTCCCCACTTTCTTCAATTCAAGTCTGAATTTGGCAATAAGGAGTTCATGATCTGAGCCACAGTCAGCTCCCGGTCTTGTTTTTGCTGACTGTATAGAGCGTCTCCATCTTTGGCTACAAAGAATATAATCAATCTGATTTCAGCGTTGACTATATGGTGATGTCCATGTGTGGAGTCTTCTCTTGTGTTGTTGAAAGAGGGTGTTTGCTATGACCAGTGCATTTTCTTGGCAAAATTCTATTAGCCTTTGCCCTTCTTCATTCCGTATTCCAAGGCCAAATTTGCCTGTTACCCCAGGTGTCTCTCGACTTCCTACTTTTGCATTCCAGTCCCCTATAATGAAAAGGACATCTTTTGGGGGTGTTAGTTCTTAAAGGTCTTATAGGTCTTCATAGAACCATTCAACTTCAGCTTCTTCAGTGTTACTGGTTGGAGCATAGACTTGGATTACTGTGATATTGAATGGTTTGCCTTGGAGACGAACAGAGATCATTCTGTCGTTTTTGAGATTGCATCCAAAGTACTGCATTTCTGACTCTTTTGTTGACCATAATGGCTACTCCATTTCTTCTGAGGGGTTCCTGCCCGCAGTAGTAGAACTGGACATGGAACAACAGACTGGCTCCAAACAGGAAAAGGAGTGCGTCAAGGCTGTATACTGTCACCCTGCTTCTTTAACTTATATGCAGAGTACATCATGAGAAACACTGGGCTGGAAGAAGCACAAGCTGGAATCAAGATTGCCGGGAGAAATATCAATCACCTCAGATATGCAGATGACACCACCCTTATGGCAGAAAGTGAAGAACTAAAAAGCCTCTTGATGAAAGTGAAAGAGGAGAGTGAAAAAGTTGGCTTAAAGCTCAACATTCAGAAAACGAAGATCATGGCATCGGGTCCCATCACTTCATGGGAAATAGATGGGGAAACAGTGGAAACAGTGTCAGACTTTATTTTTGGGGGCTCTAAAATCACCGCAGTTGGTGATTGCAGCCATGAAATTAAAAGATACTTACTCCTTGGAAGGAAAGTTATGACCAACCTAGATAGCATATTGAAAAGCAGAAACATTACTTTGCCAACAAAGGTCCATCTAGTCAAGGCTATGGTTTTTCCAGTGGTCATGTATGGATGTGAGAGTTGGATTGCAAAGAAGGCTGAGTGCCGAAGAATTGATGCTTTTGAACTGTGGTGTTGGAGAAGACTCTTGAGAGTCCCTTGGACTACAAGAAGACCCAACCAGTCCATTCTAAAGGAGACCAGTCCTGGGTGTTCATTGGAAGAACTGATGCTAAAGCTGAAACTTCAATACTTTGGCCACCTCATGGCCACCTCATGGGAAGAGTTAACTCATTGGAAAAGACTCTGATGCTGGGAAGGATTAGGGGCAGGAGGAGAAGGGAATGACAGAGGATGAGATGGCTGGATGACATCACTGACTTGATGGACATGAGTTTGAGTAAACTCATGTTGGTGAGTTGGTGATGGACAGGGAGGTCTGGTGTGCTGTGATTCATGGGGTCGCAAAGAGTTGGACACAATTGAGCGACTGAACTGAACTGAACTGAACTGTTATAGTTTAGATAGATAAGATATAGCTATAGATAGATAGATAGCCAGCCAAGGTGGGCATATGTAGCTCAAGATTTCTGGGTCTCTCAGAGTGACCCAGTTTTTAAACAAAAATTTCTGCACAGACTGCCATCATTTTATTTTTCTGATTTGTTTTCTCATTGTGTGGACGTGCTAAGTCGCTCAGTCATGTCCGACTCTTTGCGACCCTATCAACTGTAGCTGGCCAGGCTCCTCTGTCCATGGGGATTCTCCAGGCATGAATCCTGGAGTGGGTTGCCATTCCCTTCTCCAGGAGATCTTCCCAACCCAGGAACTGAGCCTGTGTCTCTTATGTCTCCTGTATAGGCAAGCGGGTTCTTTGCCACTAGCGCCACCAGGGAAACCTGTTTCATCATCAGGTTTTACAAAAGATTCCAAATGAAATCTTGTTTATTTTGTCATTTAATAATTGCTCTTAACAGAAATTATTTAAAAGAATCAAAGCAAGAAGTCCAGAAATCAAAATAACATCAAATCAGAAATCTACTCTGGACAGGTCTGACTGTCCAGGTCCCCTCCCAGGGACTGGACAGATCCCCTCCCAGGGACAGGTCTGACTCCTGCCTTGGTGGAATACAACAGCATCTCTACTCAAGGAAACCAGAAAACTGATATATTCAAAGGTATTTTGAGCATGGTAGGAGAACACAAGGTATTTTCCTGCCTCTCTGAGCCTGTCTTCCATCCTACATCATGAGATAGGCCATTCATTGACCGAATCCATTGTACTGATGCCACAAAGTAATGACCAAACCTTCACCAACCTACATTTGCTGGGAAGAATGACTTGGACTCCAGAGTAAGGAATGAGATGAAGCACAAGGTGCCCCGTTATAGGAAGTCACCTGCCGGGGGCTCAGGGGCAGCCTGGGGGCAGACAGCTCCCAACCTGGGGAAGCTGACTGGAGACACACTGGTGCTGTTATTTGCACAGCAACTTGCCTTCCCATGGGACAATCATCCTTTATACAGAGACAGCTGCAGGGTCAAAACAGCTCATTGATCCTTTAAGTGAATACCCTGGCTGTCTCCTGTGATAAATGGAAAACTGCTTTAGCCTAACCTGTCTCTTTTTCTCTTCACCTCTCCTCCTCATCCTGTCTGCATGAATTTCTCTCCTTCTGCTTTCTCATTCACTTTTCCATCCCTTCCACTCTTTCTCTGATGTTCATCCCTAGTTGAAAAGACATGAGACTTCAGATCAAGTGCCCACCACGCTGTTTGTAAAATACTGTTCCCCAAAGTGACACTAATGGTCTGTGGAACTTCTCTGGTCTTAATTGCTTGGTGGTAGAAATCTCTGTGGGCTGCTCCTGCCGCTATCAATTCGTTCAGTAATTACCTCGAGCCTGAGAAGAGGAAGGGGAGGCGGGTCAGGCTGAGTTGCTGGGGCTGCTGATGCTGGCACGTGCACAAAAGATGACACTTACAGGGGACCATAAAGGAGGCTGAGTGCTGAGGAATTGATGCTTTTGAGCTACGGTGTTGGGGAAGGCTCTTGAGAGCCCCTTATGCGAAGAGCTGACTCATTGGAAAAGACTCTGATGCTGGGAGGGATTGGGGGCAGGAGGAGAAGGGGACGACCAAGGATGAGACAGCTGGATGGCATCACTGACTCGATGGACGCGACTCTGAGTGAACTCCGGGAGTTGGTGACGGACAGGGAGGCCTGGCGTGCTGCGATTCATGGGGTCGCAAAGAGTCGGACACGACTAAGCTACTGAACTGAACTGAACTGGGCTGCAAGGAGATCAAACCAGTCAATCCTAAAGGAAATCAACCCTGAATATTCATTGGAGGGACTGATGCTGAAGCTCCAATACTTTCACCAGATCGAAGGCAGGAGAAGGGGGCAACAGAGGATGAAATGGTTGGATGGCATCACTAACTCAATGGACATGAGTTTGAGCAAACTCTGGGAGATAGCAAAGGACAAGGAAGCCTGGCATTCTGCAGTCCATGGGGTGGCAAAGAGCCGGACATGACTTAACAACTGAACAACAGAGCAAACACAGAACAGGAGGGAGAGACAGATTCACCACGTTTTAAAAAACAAAGTCACCTTGAATAGAAAAACAGAATGTGTTTCTCCAAGACAAACACCTTTTTCCCTTGAGACCGAAATCACCAAGTCTAGGATGGCTTCAGATCAACTTTTCCAGAGTGAAGTCTTGACATACTGGCTCTAGAATTCTGTCACATTCTGGCAGCATTAGAGGACACCAACGACCAGTGGGCAAGACAAGACCCTGTTCTGTTCATGCTGCTAATGAGCAGAACTTTCAATGTGAAATATACCAAACCTAAAATGAGCAACGGTGCCTATGTTGTAGAGGCCTTGCTCACTCTGAAAAAGTGATCAGGAGGGCTTTGAAAGGGAAGAGATTCAGTGGTCATTGGGCTACTTTGAACAATAACACTGCGAAACCCAATTACAGGCACTGGATTGTCCTGTGTTTCTTGGAAATATGGTTCTTTTTTCTTTTTTTTACTTCTTTAAAAAATGTTTTTAATTGAAAGATAATTGCTTACCAATTTTGTTGGTTTCTGCCATACGTTAACATGAATCAGCCATAGGTATACATATGTTCTCTCCCTCTGGGCCCTCCATCCCCCCTTCCACCCCATCCCCACTGCTCTAGGTTGTCACAGAGACCTGGTTTGAGATCCCTGACTCATACAGCAAATTCCCACTGGCTATCAACTTACATATGGTGGTGAATACGTTTTCATGCTATTCTCTTTATTCATCCCATCCCGGGAGATATGATTTTTAATGAACTGGTCTGTGTCCTGTTTTTCATCGTTTCCAGGACTGTAAGAGCAATTTCAAGAGCTTTAAGTTTACTCTCCTTTAAAACTTGGCACTTGGTGCACCACGAGGGATGTTCACTGCTGTATCCCCAGCACCTAGGACAGAACAGGAGGCAGTGGGCACATGTCTGCTAAAAGCTGATTGAATGGGGCAAAATGGAGCATGTTACAGGTAATTTGCTTTCTGGCTGTGGTTTTCTTACTGAATGTTCCAAAAAGCATTTCATCAGTAAATTCCTTAATTCAACAAATATTCTTGGAATGCTAACTCCAGGCCAGTCGGGAGCTCTGAGGCCACCACAGTGAGCCAGCCTTGTTAAAGACACTATGAGGAAGCATGGTCTCCAGCCCTGAGCTGTTTATAATAGGGTGAGGGAACAGAATAGATTAGAAGCAATTAGAAAACAACGAAGTGTTAAATTTTATGCCTCCAACGAGCCCAGGGGATACTCAGAGTGAGAAGAAGCTAACGTAGTCATTGCTGCTTTCACGAAAGGGGTGGATCTCTGGCTGGGCCTTGGAAAACTCTGGATTGGGGAAAGCAGTGCAAGAGGACAGAGCAGAATGATCCTTCCAGGAGGCAGCTACCCAGAGCCACCCAAGGAAAACTGGCACACCCTGGACCAAGACCGCTCCCAAGGAAAGGGCCTGGAAATGCTCTCAGGACTTAGGAACGTCTGAGTTGGACTTAGAGGCATAACTGAGCTGCACTTAGAGATATAACTCAGCTGCAGCCTCAAAGGCTACTGTCCTTCCTCTAAAACTCGACCCTATGATTATTTTCTTCCTTCTCTTGGGATAGAAGCTGGAGCTTCTCCTGATTGTTGGCCCAGGCTGACTGCAGTCGAATCTCCCAAGGAACCTCTGCTCCTGGCCCCACCACTCCTCTCTGATTCAATGGATCTGGGATGGGATCCAGGAATCTGTATGTTTTTTAAGTTCCCCAGGGGATTCTATTAATCAGCTTGGTTTGAGAACTACCCTCTTGGATTTATTTCAAAGACATTCCCTTTGTGAGATTAAGATGAAAGGGCAGGCGTATAATAACCGGGGAAGTAGATGTGATTTGTGGCTAAAAATTCCTCCAAGAGGTGACCTGAGGAATTCACAGAAGAAAGGAATCAACCCAGTATTTTCTGCTTCCTTGACTTCCTAAATGAGTCAAAATGGTCAAAATCTGGCCAAAATGAATTAAATTTTGCCTTTATGGCGTCAGCAGAGCCTGGTGAATGAACATGAGATATTTTCTTTTTGTTTAGATGAGTGGGGAGCTGAAGCTTTCAGTGGATTGAAGCTGAGCTAGATGAATGTACTGACTTTCCTTGTTTAGCTATGTCAGTTGGTATGTCCAATTCCTGAAAAAATGCCCATTTGTTTATAAGATGTTCTGAGCATGAAAACCAGGAACGGTGTATTTCCTTGGTCACCCACACTGCTTGCAGAGGAATGCCACATCCGTCAGCATTAAGAGGATTGAGAGGCTGGTTTGGGACCAGTTTTTAATAGGTGAGGCTTATCAGTGTTTCAAGATGTTTTCCTCCTCTTAGACTCACCTGGCGAATCCCTGGTTCCATTTTCTTTTATGTGGCTAATTTACACCCTGCCCTGGGGATTGGTTTACATTTTGCTCTCTTGGTCTGGATGTTCAGTTCCTATTACTGTCAATGGGAGTTACGTGCTCAAACAGAAGGCTTAAAATATACCTGCAAATTCTTCCCTGGCCAGCCCACGTACACGCATAAGACATGTGCTCCACCTCAACCCACTGTCTTCTTGACCCTTGCTTAATCCAGCGTACCAGAGTTCAATTTATTTGTGACATTTCTAAAATCTGCCAGAGGTTCCCTGAGGTCATCACAGTATGTGGAAATGAACTAGTTCCTCCCATTCAGAAGCTATATGGGTTTCCGAGGTCTTAATGGCTCAGAGGAGGTACTTACTCTCCATAGACCTAACTGTATGACCTAGTTTGGTATTTGTTCAGGATTAGTTCTGAATTGCTGGGAGCAAATCTCAGCGTTTTCATCATCCTCTGCTTAGAGCAAGTTATCACACAATGGCCCCAAATTCTTCTCTGAAGTGCTTGTTTGTGTTTTTTTTAACAAATAACCAGACCAACAATTATCATGGAGACACTGTAACACCTAGCAGAAGAGACATCACAACAGCACACACCAAAGAGCTCTGTCATAAATATCCCACATTATCATCACCGAGATGTCTTTGCAAGTTCAGCATCCACTTCAATGACAGCTTAGGAGCCAAGATTTACTTCCAAGAAAACTGATAGGTGCAAAAGGTAAGGCCCAGACACCAGGGCTAATCATACTTACAGTCACGTTACGTTAGTCACAGTCCTACAGGAAAGCAAACATCAGACTCACTGTTAAACAAGACCCTGTCTCCCGAGTATATTCAGCATGGAAGGTTCAGACCATTCTTTTCTGTTAGTATTCTACTTTGCAGCATCAAACGTATACTTTTTTCCAGAGCTGGGTATTTAAAATTTTTCTGGTGAGTTTCACAGACATCAGAGGCCCTTCCTGGAGCTTCAGGCTCCTTATTCATCCAATGAGCATGGATCTGGCTGGCATGTTGTACCAGATACCACAGTGCAAATGTCTAAGGGTCTGATGGTAAAAAAGACACAGTTCCTGTCTCTTGAAGCCCTGGGCTAGTGAGGGAGACACAGGGGGTCAGGTGATGACATAACACGATGGATAATCCTGAGCTGCACAGATGGAATGGCTCTCTAAGAGCAAGTGACCACACATCTGGTCTAAGCTGAGGCTCAGGGAAGGTGTGGCTGAGACAGGGGCCTACCTGAGTTGAGATGTGAGGGATGCTTGGAGTCAGGAAGGCCACTGGAGTGGCAAGTACACAGAGCAGAGACGTGTAGACACAGGGCCCTGTGATGTGATGTGAAGGACACAGGTGTGACCCGAGAGGGAAGGGCCGGGGGAGCTGCAACGATGCGAGGTGGCAGGATGGAAAAGTCCTGTGTGCGGCCCAGGTGAGGAGTGCTCGCATGAGTGTGAAGCCCCATGGGGAACCCCCAGGCCAAGCCACGGTAAATGAGCATGGGGCTGGACCATGGAGAAGTGGCTCCTCCCTGAATCAAGCAGCCTCCATTCAGCTGGACGATTCCAAGCAAAGCCCTCATGGGTCACGTAACCTTTGCGGAGGCATCAAGACCATCAAGGCCACCTTGGCAACTGCACTGGCATTGCCAGCAGGCTTCCCTGGTGGCTCAGACAGTAAAGAATCTGTTTGCAATGCAGGAGATGGGAGTTCACTCCCTGGGTTGGGAAGATCCCCTGGAGAAGGAAATGGCAACCCATTCCATTATTCCTGCCTGGAGAACTCCATGCACAGAGGAGCCTGGCGGGCTACAGTTCATGGGGTCACAAAGAGTCAGACATGAGACTGAGTGACTAATACTCACTCTGATACCTAGAACATCCTGTGTCCAGTGGCCCTCTTCCACACACCGAGGAAAGACCACAGCATCAGGAGCAAGTCTGCTAAACCAAGGAATGCTGAGGTCAGCCCAGGGCCACAACTGTTTCTCTCCACACTCTGCACCAGGGACGCTCCAAATTCAGACAAAACTCATACAAAGCAATAGTCTGGGGTTGTCACCAGGATAAAAGAAAATACGTTGTAAGAGCACACTTAACACGCCCTGACATGCTTTATGAATGTAAGGGCTGAACCTTAAGATGGGCAGTCAGGTTCTTTTTGCCAGTAAAATGTAAAACGGTACACCCCTGCTGAGGGGAATTTGGCAGTATCTAGCAAAATTACATATGTATTTGCCCTTTGAAGCAGCAATTCCAGCTCTAAGAATTCATTCCAAAGATAAACTGGCAGAAATATGAAAAGACAAGTGGGCGTAACAATTTTTAAATGCCTAAAATTTTCAAAAGCAGCTTCAAATTGAAACAAATAAACTTCACTCCATGACTTCTTGGTGGCATAACCACACAAACAGAAACGATACCAGGAAATTTTAAACCTCCATATTTTATTGTATATCTCTAACGGGATATACCCTAAGGATGTGAGCCAGAAATGAAGAAAAAAACCAACAAAACTGTTTTCAATAAATATATTGTCAGTGGTAACAGTGGAATTATGTTCTGAGACCATCGTATGTGCACTGTGGAATAAAGCAATTACAGCATGCAAGAAAGCAAAATGCTACAAAACCAATTGCACTGAGTGAAAATCTCACTGTTCTAAATTGAGTGTATCAGTATAAACTCATGATATACTTTTTAAACAAATGAAATGCACAGTTGCCAGCTCCCACCACTGAAAAGACTGGCAGGTATTTCAGTGGCTTCTAAGCACCCTTTCCTACTAAAAGGGACCTGAGCTCTTTGGAGAAATAGCTGGTTATAGATCAGAGGAAGGACATGCATAAGATGAGCCCTGGCCACCTTGTCACAGAAGGAAAGAAAGACACCATCAGAGGCCACAGGTCAAGTCAGTTATCAATTGAAAAGGCCCCCAGCGCTAAGTGGGCAGGAAAATCCCACGGACAGAGGGGCCTGGAGGGCCACAGTCCACAGAGTCGCAAAGGGTCAGACACGACTGAGGCGACTTAGTACGTGAGCACACAAGGATACTAAATGCTATAGGTTCAAACACATAAAATATTTTTCATAATGATAGTTAGAGTATCACAGAAAAATATGTCCTTTCCCGAAGGACCCATTCCTCTGAATACCCAGAGTTGGAATATTTTTAAATATAGGGGTATTTTTTAATATAGAAGCTGGTCAGCTAACAAAGAAGCGATGAAATAGCGTATCATCATTTGGTGACTTCTAAAAAATGAATGGATCGGCACCAGCACGAAGGATTGAGTTTGAAATTAAAAACACCATTTAATTAGCATCCAAAAATGTGATGCTTATGTATAAACCTAGCACAATATGGTGAAGGATCTAATAAGAGGAAAGCTACAAAATTCGATGAGAGAAATCAAAGAAAATCCAAATAAATGTATAAGAATATTATTAAGTCAATTCTTCCTAACTTGATCTATAGATTCAATGCTATCTCAATCAAAATTCTATCAAATGTTTTGTGGGTATCAAAAAACTGATTTTTTTTTAAACTCAAGTTTTTACGGGGAGGCAACAGACCCAGAACAGCCAAGAAAATACGGAAGGAGAACAAGGTTAGAAGGTTGATGCTACCTGACGTCAGTATTTACCATAAAGCCACAGTAATCAAGACAAAGTGGTATTGGTGAGAAAGTAAACAGGCCGATGGAATAGAATAGAGAGTCTAGAAGTAAACCCGCACAAATACAGTCAAGTGAACTTTGACAAGGAGCAAAACAATACGATGGAGAAGAGATCTAAGTCATTTCAGTCATGTCTGACTCTGTGCAACCATATGAACTGTAGCCTGCTAGCCTCCTCTGTCCATGGGGACTCTCCAGGCAAGAATACTGGAGCAGGTTGCCATTTCCTCCTCCAGGGGATCTTCCCCACCCAGGGATCGAATCTGCATCTCTTATGCCTCTTGCATTGGCAGGCGGGTTCTTTACCACTAGTACCACCTGGGAAGCAAAAGACACCCCCTGTCTCATCTATGCCCTTGGATCCCTCCTGCGCTCTAACTCAGAGTGTCCACTATCTTGTGAAATTGTATTTTTTACTGAATTAATATTGACCTGAAGTCCAGAGTGGAAATTGCAACATTAGCACATATCTAGCTTGGCAGTCCTGGCTGAATAGACTCTCATATGAAATTCTCCAGCCCAAGCCAGTCTTCGACGATCCGCACCCAGGCTGCTAGTCAAGCAAGCAATACTGTATTTTCAAGCTACGTACATTTTACGTGACCCGTGATAGCTGTGCCCTTGAAGGCTGGGGGCAGGGGGGCTTTCATGAAAGCCTGTCAATTTAGACCCATTACTTGTGCTTCTGAATTCTGCTGTGTGGGTGCCCGGGCAGGGCTGGGCCTCTGCTGTGGATTTCTGCTGAAGTCAGGCGACAAGCAATGGACAGGGCAGCGGGCCTGCCGGGAAAGAGCGCCCAGGATCCCAGCCTCGTCTTCAGGCAGCCAGTCTACAGAACTTGTTTGATGAATCAGTCCTCAGGATGAATTTCTGGGGTGTGAAGAAGGATGGCGGAAGGAGCCGGAGGATGGAGGCGCCACGCCTGCCCTGTGGCCATCGCCTGCCCCACTGCAGCAGCTTGTCAGCGGCAGCTTGTCAGCAGTAGCGTGGCTTGTCTGACCACAACTGCTTTGACATAGTGTGAGTGCTCCTCCAGGCAGAGCTCAGCCTCTGCTGACTGGTGTCAGAAGGTCCACAGGGCAGGGCCCAGTCACGCCTTGGCATTAACCTCATTGCTCCCTGCCAGGGTTACTCACCAGGCATTATTTCCTCCAGGGGCAGGCGGCTCCAGCCCTGTCCTTCGGGGCACGAGGGAGGGCCCTGATCTGTTTCCTCTGTACTTTCCCCACACTGCACGACACCCCCCCGCCCCGCCCCCCCTGGTTTCCTCACGGCCATCCTGTCTCACAATGGTCTCTATTCAGCTGCTCAAGCATGTACAGCCGCAGCCTCAGGGCCTTTGCACACACGACCTCCTGCACCCAGAATGCTTCAGGCTCCCCTGCTCCACCCTCCTTACTCTCCAGCACCTGCACTTCAGGATAGGACCCTGGAAGGAGGGTGTTCTCTCTGTGTGTTACTTTGGTCCCAAAAGCATGCAGGGATGTGAAGTTCCCTGGCAGCAATGGGCAGGCTGACTTTGGTTCTCAGAGACTGAGGATGAAAGCCTCCAGCAGCAACGACCAGGTCCGACTCCCCAGAAGCCCGGCTGCTGCCTTTAATGTGGCCGGAAGCCATGCCCTGGGGCTGGAGCAGGGAGCTGGAGGAGGTGGAGAAAATGAAGCCTGCACTGGGCTGCGCTCAGACCAGGGCAAACGGCCACCCACTCAGAAGAGGCTGGAAAGAAACTCTCAGAGTGTCTAGAGGAAGGCGGAGGTGGGTCCTTTTAAACAGAAAGTCCGAGAAGTAGTGGGAGACTGAAATGAGAATAAAGGTCAAAATGCTCAGAAGGGCCCAGGCCCTGCTTAACCCAGCCTGCCTTTCTCTCCACCTCATCTCGTGCCCCCCTCCCTCATCCCCACCCTGCCTCACAATGGTCTCTATTCAGCTGCTCAAACGTGTACAACCACAGCCTCAGGGCCTTTGCACAGACTGCCTCCTGCACCCAGAATGCTTCAGGCTTCCCTTCTCCACCCTCCTCGCTTTCCCAGTCCTGACTTCCACCCTGCTCAGCCTGTAGTCTACCCTTCTCTTCTCTTCACCCCTGGGGGGAGAGTTCTCCCCTCTCCTCTACACTTTCCCATGGTTTTTCTGTTTCAGACTTTTTTTTAGTCCTTTAAATCCCTTGATAGAACTCACAATTATTTCAGTTAAACTAAGATAACAGCATCCAGTCCCATCACTTCATGGCAAATAGATGGGAGAAAAATGGAAACAGTGACAGATATTGTTTTCTTAGGCTCCAAAATCACTGCAGATGGTGACTGCGGCCATGAAATTAAAAGACACTTACTCCTTGAAAGAAAAGCTATGGCAAACCTAGACAGCTTATTAAAGAGCAGACTCATCACTTTGCCAACAAAGGTCTGTATAGTCAGAGCTATAGTCTTTCCAGTAGTCATGTATGGATGTGAGAGTCGAATCATAAAGAAGGCTGAGCGCCAAAGAATTGGTGCTTTCGAAGTGCGGTGTTGGAGAAGACTCTTGAAAGTCCCTTGGACTGCAAGAAGATCAAACACTCAATCCTAAAGGAAATCAACTCTGAATATTCATTGGGAAGACTGATGCTGAAGTTGAAACTCCAATACTTTGGCCACCTGATGCGAAGAGCTAACTCATTGGAAAAGACTGATGCTGGGAATGATTGAGGGCAGGAGGAGATGGGAGTAACAGAGGATGAGATGGTTGGATGGGATCACTGACTTACTGGATGTGAGTTTGAGCAAACTCTGGGAGATAGTGAAGCACAGGGAAGCCTGGTGTGCTGCAGTCTATAGGGCTGCAAAGAGTCGGACATACTTATCAACTGAACAAAACAACTCTGTCTTACGTATTCATTTTTGTCTCCATCTCCTACATCTGGACTGTAATCTCCTTCAGGAGAGGCACCCTGTCTGACTTGTTTTCCGTGGTGCACCGAGTCCTGGGCATGGCAAGTTCTCACTAAATATTTGCTGCATAGATGATGCCTAATTCGACAGTCACGGCACTGATTTATTTTTCTTATTCACAGTTCCCTCTACAATTGGGCTAAGTGATGTTCTCAGGTTTGGTTGTTCGATTTGTGCATTTTTTAAAGGGCTTTCATATCTCCTGTATTTTTGTTCTCAGACTCCTGGCCATTTTGATTCTCATTAACAATCCTTATCATGGAGTAGACAGAAAAAGCCATTTGCTTCTCTTTCTCGGAGACCACACAAGACTTCGTCAGGCAGAGCTCTAATTACTGGCTAAATCACATGGGGGTTATTTACTACTACAATTATCCATGAGATTTCTGTCTACTCAGAGTAGGCAGTTGTGTTGGTCAGAATAGGCCAGCTGCTTTAACAAATAACCCCTGAATATCAGAAGCTCAAATGAATGCAAGAATTATTTCTCATTCACGAATCTTCTTCTGCAAGGAGTTTCTCAAGGATCCTCTCAAATGGCACTTCCACCTTCAACACCTGGCTTGCCAGGTGACCCCAATGAGCAAGAGATTGTGGGAAGACATCTGGACACGTCACCCACTTGATCAACAGTGACTCACACAGCTTCCACTTGGTTCCATCAGCCAGGTGGTCACACAGCCCCATGGGGACTGGCAGCCTTGTCCAACAATAGCTCCCACCAGGGGACTATGAGTACCACTGTCGAGCCAGTAGGTCACAGACCGTAGGAAAGAAAACTCCCTCCATCAGCCAGGTGGTCACACAGCCCCATGGGGACTGGCAGCCTTGTCCAACAATAGCTCCCACCAGGGGACTATGAGTACCACTGTCGAGCCAGTAGGTCACAGACCGTAGGAAAGAAAACTCCCATAATTCTTCACCTCCCACCACCTCTCATACTTCCTCAGAAGAGCCAAATCTCCCACCACGGCTTCCTAAGGCATCAACAGGGAAGCCCAACCCCTCTCTGGGGCCCTGCTAATCACTCTGATGGCCTCTTCGTCCTGCTCCAGCCTGGAGGCCCTTGTGTTCTTGGATTCACTGTGTGGACCCTTACCTCAATGCCTTTGCACATGCGTTCTGCTCCCTAGACGGCCCACTGTCCCCCTGTCTGTGGCCGCCTCACCTTGGCATCCACATCTCGGCTCAGACACCCCCCCCCCACCCCCGCCGACCTCTGAAAGGCCTTGCCAGTGAGCCCTTCCATCACACCGCTACCCTAACACTCCGAAATTCATTCACTCTCTTGAAAAAATATGCTTGTTCTAAAATCAAGCTCTAGAGAAGCAGAATCTTTGTCAATTTTGTTCAGTGTTATAACCCCAGGGCTAGACATGTGCTTGGTTTATAATGAACACTTACTATTTGTTGAGTAAATCTGACAAACGAAAACTAAAAACTTCAGGGCAGTTTTTTTTTTTTAAATAAACTTTCCTGGTGCTCTTGTCATTAAATTAACAGATTTAATCACACATCATTTTTATACTTATACAAATTTGTATGGGGCAAAAAAAAAACATCTTTTTTTTTTTTTTGCTATATCTGTAAACGATGCTAAGTGATCTGGGTTTTTCTGTTTGTTTTTTATTTGTTTTGTTTTATTGCACCACACAGCTCGCAGGATCTTAGTTCCCTGACCAGGGGTTGAACATGTGCCCTCTTCAGTGGAAGTGTAGAGTGCCAACCACTGGATCACTAGGTAAGTCCCCAAGTGACCTGGGTTCTGATGCTGCAGACAGAGAAAGAAGTCAAGTGGTGAGATGACATTTTCAGTCCTGGCAAGTGGCTCATGCTTCCAGTTAAAGTGAGGAAGAGAGCCACTGGTGGCTTATAAAGTTGATTTAGGTGATGAGACTACACTCTCCAGCTCTTAATGCCATGCCACACCGGGGGCGGGGAGGGGGGGCGCAGGGAAAGCCTCTAAGGAGATAAGACTAATGAATTCTGAAATGAGAAGTAAAAGATTAAAATTTTAGGTTCATTCTAGAAACATTTCACTGAAGGCCTTTGAGTATTTGGGGATCCTGATTGATGGAATGCAAACTGCAAAGTGAAACTACATTGCGCTTTTAATTGCTTCATATCCTACTTTAAAACAAATACCCACATCATTTATAAATCAGTAAAAATTCATTTCAAAAACTCCTGCTTTCTCCCCAGGCTGCTCCCCATACTCTACACCTATGCAGCCCCGGGACAACCTCCCCAGTCTTAAAACCACATTCTCTCTTGTAGAACTGGGGTTCGGTATTCCTGAATATGAGTACATATTGCTTTACACCAAGCACGTGTAGTAGAAGAGTGTCACGTTGGTTAAATGTGTATTAATCAGAGGCTTTTAAACTCCCTGGAAGGGTGTCCTTTTCCAAAGCAAGCAGGGCTCCCTGGAACCACTCTGTGGTGCGAAGGCCCGGGCTGGCCTGATGGAAAGCAGGCAAGACCCACGTGGGTGCAGCCCACACCCTCCTCCCCAGGCTCAGCCAACCTTCCAGATAGCTGGGCAGATGACATGGTCCCCTGGGCCTTCTCCCACACACCCCTTGTCTCCCACGGAAACAAGGGAATTATTGATTCAAGCTCTGGTAGGCATGAGCAGGAGCTGGGCAAATGCCCAGCACGTAAACCCTTTGAAGACAGAGGGCACCAGGCAACCAGGAGTGCTGCAGGCCCCGTGCCCAGCAAGAGACCCATGGGGAAAGACATGCCTGGCTTCCTCAGCTCCGTGGCGGCCCCAGGCCTCCGAACCTCAAGGCCTGCTGTGACTTGGCTGGCCTGAGCGGTTTGGAACACAAGTTTCTTTGAAGAAGCCACTTTGAATTCTGTGGCTGGCATATGTCCGTAGACTTTGTATCTGCGCAGTGTCACTCCAAGTGTTTTTCTGGGTGCCAGCAAAGTCCCTCTACATGGTTAGCTCATCTGGACCTCACAGATCTCTGTGCGGTGGGATTAACGTCATTTTACACCCAGCTAAGGAAACTGAGTCACAGAGAGGCCTGAAACCTACTGACATCTTCCAACCAGTAAGACGGGTAGCTGGGAATGTACCCGGAGCCATTTGGCATCAACCTCCAAGTCCCTGACCTCTATGGAGCACAGAGCTAAAAAACACAGATCATCACCACCACCCCCCGCCCCCGCCCCTCACTGCCTGGGATCAAATCCCAGCTCCGCTGATTGCTAGCTGCGTGACTTTAACAGATTGCTCAACCTCTCTGTGCATCAGTGGCTTTGAGCCTCAAATGGAACTCAGGATAGGCCTTGTCACCCGAGGTTATGTGTGAACGAGATGAGGTGCTATATGTCTGTGCTTAAGTGGGGCCTGATGGATAATAAATGCTGTGTGTGTGTCTGTTAAAGTCCTACAGCACCACTGGCCTTCCTGAAGAATCTTGTTTTGCTGGTTCCTTTCTCCACCCTCTCGTGGAGAACACCTATCCCCCTGCAAACCCACCCCAATGATTTCAGGAAGAGGAACTTTCTGGAGTAGGCCCTGGAATACGCCACTACTGAGCTGCCATCTCTCTCTCTCCAGCTGGACTCTGTTCAGTGATATCCACCTTCAAAGGTGCCCGACACCTCATCTCCAGGGCCCAGTGGGCATGATCGTCTCCCCAGACAAGGTGGTGCCCAACCCTGCCCCTGCCAGGTGGGCAGCTGCAAGGCCAGCCCAGCTCTGTTCTCTGAGGCCTCGTTGTGCCATAGCCGAGCCGTACGGGGCCGGCCGGGCAGCCTGCCTGCAGGGCCTCGCATAGCACTTAAGGGAATTGGCTTCCGATTCGTCTGTGGAGTCCATGAGCTCATAGGAGGCCGGGCTGAGGGTCACATCCGAGGCAGAAATTAGAATTAAGCCTTCTCTGCCAATGCCGGAAGCTCTCTCATCAACTCCCACTCTCACCTCCTCCATCCCCCTCCCCTCCTTCATGGCAGGGGTTCTCAACCTGACTCAAAGGTCCTTGGGATGACCTGGGAGGTATGCACTTGTGTGTGTGTGTGTGTGTGTGTGTGGGTGGGTGGGTGGGTGGGTGTGGGTGTGGATTTCCTGAGAAGGCCCCTACAGTTATTGTCATGCTCTCAAATGGGGGCCAAGAGCCCCAAGATGCCAAGGAGGCCAGCTTCCCCAGAGTCGGGCCATCTGTTGCACTGGTCTTCCAGACCCAGAAGCAGAGTCAGACATGCAGCCCAGTGACTCCTGTGGGAAGGGAGAGGGGCGTTGCCAGGCTGGGTGGGGAGGGGGGTTGGTTCTCGGCAGGTTTTCTGGGGCACAGCTCACCATGGAGAAGAGTCCGGTGCTAGGCAGAAATGCTGGGCCTTTGGACCACAGCCTTGCTCTGAAGTTGGTCTGGGCCACCCTAAGAAGGATACGTGTGCAATCAGGCTTGGAAGCCAAGGCATGGCCTGGAGGAGCGGGCAGCTGGAGACTGTCAGCTGGCCGTGCTCCTAGTAACTGGGCCTCACGTCCATTCTGGACGGGGAGCCAGGCCATGCATCTCTCTGCCCTCTGAGTGCCCTGAGTGGCCACTACCCACAGCTTCTGGCCAGTCCACTCCACAGCCCACCAGATTTGCCCAGGCAGATCTGAATCCTACAAGTGGCCCAGCCTAAGCCAAACTGGGGCCCCTCTCCTCTGACTTGGTAAATACTGGGTCCCACAGTCCTGAGTCCTGATCTTGACCTGGCAGGAGAACTGAGGGAAGGGGGTACTGGACAGCAAAAGTTATAGACAAGGAAAGTCCTTATCTTACAGATAGTTCCATACACGTAGGTTGTTTGGAATTTGGAATGCATCTTCTTATGGAAATCCTATTATTAACGGTTCCTGGGGCTTGTTTGCAAAAACCTACGATGCCGATAAAGGTCCGTATAATCAAAGCTATGGTTTTTCCAGTAGTCATGTACAGATGTGAGAGTTGAACCAAAAAGAAGGCTGGGTGCAGAAGAACTGATGGTTTGGAACTGTGGTGCTGGAGAAGACTCTTGACAGTCCCTTGGACTGCAAGGAGCTCAAACCAGTCAGTCCTAAAGGAAACCAACCCTGATGCTGGGAAAGATGGAAGGCAGGAGGAGAAGAAGGAGGCAGAGTATGAGATGGTTGGGAGGCATCATTGCCTCAATGGACATGAGTTTGTGCAAACTCCGGGAGATAGTGAAGGACAGGGGAGCCTGGCGTGCTGCAGTCCATGAGATCTCAAAGAGTGGGACGCGACTGAACAACAGCTGATGTTGGAAGAGTAGGAAGGGTCGGCCTGAGCTCCAAGACCCCGAGGTGGAGCTCCTCTGAGTTGCCAGGGAACCCAGCACAGGGGAGGACGACGAGAAAGCTGCCAGCATCAGAGGGCAGAAGGGGTGGGGGTTGCGGTGCTGGCAGGCGCGTCCCAGGCTAAACAGACCACGTAGCCCAGGGATGCAGGGCGAGGAGGGGTCTGAGTCAGGGAGGGAAGATACGCCGCATCTTTATTAACCGGGTTTCTTGCCCAGGCCAGCCCAGGCCAGCCCAGGCCCCTTTGCGACCCTCTTAGTGGAAAGGCTCAGTCTGGCTGGAAGGAGAACGGGAGACCAGCCCGCACAAGCTCTTGATTAACCCCTGCGATGCCGTTGCCTCCCATCCAGGAGCCCCGGGAGCGTCAGGAGCGCGCCCGTGGGGGACGCTCTGAGAGCGGCCACTAGATGGCGTGTCCGCCCTTCCTACTTCCGGAGCGCAGGAGCCCGGGCACCTGGCGAGGAAACCGGTCGTTTAATTGTCATTGAATGAGAAGGCTGATCCCAGGGTGCCCTCCTCCTAGGGAAAGCTCCAGGCTTCTATCAAAGGGAGCGGCTTATTTATCCTCTAACATGGAGAAGCATCAATTAAACACATTTAAATGTGACCGCTGCTGCTGCTGCTAAGTTGCTTCAGTCGTGTCCGACTCTGTGCGATCCCATAGACGGCAGCCCACCAGGCTCCCATGTGACCAGAGGGGAGGACAACACCTAAGGGATGGAGTAGAGGGTTGTTACCGTGTAAACCTATCAAACCGCCCATTCTGGTCTCCTGGTGTGCAGACTGGACCTGGGATGGGTGTCGTGTGTCTGGATCCCGGGGAGCCCCGTCCCCTCCCCAGGCAGGCTGAAGGTTGGGGGCTTGTCCAATCCTCCCCACAGGTCAGGTGATCTTTGCCTCAAAGCCGTTTTTCTTCCGAGTCTCACGTGGACACTCTCCTTGTCAGGATGTTCCTTATAATAGGGAAGTTGAAAAAATATGATCACTGGGGATATTTTCTATCCTGTCTACTTGATCTGTAGAGCAGATTCTGGAAGATTTCATTTTCTAGGCCAAAGTCACAGATCCAAATTAAAGCAGTATGTGCCCAGCTATATGATATTTCATATTGTTTGTGGGGTTCTCGAGGCAAAAATACTGAGATGGTTTGCCATTCTCGTCTCCAGAGGGAAAGAAAGCTGAGCACTAAAAAACTGATGCTTTCAAACTGTGGTATTGGAGAAGACTCTTGAGTCCTTTGGACTGCAAGGAGATCAAATCAGTCAATCCTAAAGGAAATCAGTCCAGACTATTCATCGGAAGGACTGATGCTGAGGCTGAAACTTTAATACTTTGGCCACCTGTTGTGAAGAACTGACTCATTGGAAAAGACTGTGATGCTGGGAAAGATTGAAGGCAGGAGGAGGAGGGTCGACAGAGGGTAAGATGGTTGGATGACATCACTGACTCGATGGCCATGAGTTTGAGCAAGCTCTGGGAGTTGGTGATGGACAAAGAAGCCTGGCATGCTGCAGTCCATGAGGTTGCAAAGAGTCGGACACGACTGAGTGACTGAACTGAACTGAACTGTTAGGATATTTGGGAGCGGACTATGCACCAAGAAAAAAATGCATTGAAGTCCTAGACAAGTTTCTTGGCTCTGAACTATTGGAGGCGAGGTCAGGTACAGGATGCTTTTTTTTTTTTTTTTTTAGGATGCTATTAAGGTTGTGGTTTACTACATTACACACATTGGCAAGGAAAGGCCCTCAGGAGAAATGCCTGTCTTTCCTTGGTTCCAAACATAGTGGTCTCTGAAGTAATTGATCACTTTCATGTTAAACACCCATCTGGTTCCCTTTCTTCTTTAACCCCTAAGTGCCAAACTGGCGGCCCATTGGAGGGAAGTCTATAAATCTGCACAGCTCCTGGCTCCGTTGTATGTTGCCACCCTTATCTTTCCGTTTTCCTTTGCTCCTATTTTCAGTGTATATTAAGCTTATACTTTCTGTCTCCTCTGCAAACTCCCTTAAATCCTTTGCGAAACAGAGCAAAATGCAAATAAAATAAAATAAGACATCAGATGTAATCTTTCTGTGCTACAACATTAGGTCAAAGGGCTCCTGAGTACTTGTAATCTTTTGCAAGAAAAGAGAATTTTAAAATTCTCTGCCAGCCTGCCTGTGTGGTGGTATTTTTCCAAAACTAGCTACTTACCAGCACTTTTAATTCTACTGAGCCTTTGATAGGGACACCTCCGAGCTGTTTCTTCTAGACTTTGCTCTTATGTATGCAATTGTTGTTGATGTTCAGTTGCTCAGTCATGTCCAATTCCTTGTGATCCCATGGACTGCAGCACACCAGGCTTCCCTGCAGCATACCAATTCCTGGAGCTTGCTCAGACTCATGTCCATCGACTCGGTGATGCCATCCAACCAGCTCATCCTCTGTCACCCCCTTCTCCTCCTGCCTTCCATCTTTCCCAGCATCAGTGTCTTTTCCAATGAGTCAGCTCTTCAAATCGGGTGGCCAAAGTACTAGAGCTTCAGCATCAGTCCTTCCAGTGAATACTGTGTTGATTTCCTTTAGGATTGACTGGTTTGATCTCCTTGCTGTCCAAGGGACTCTCAAAGCCCAATTCCTCTGATTTCCTGACCTCAGAAAGCATGTTCTTATTCCTCAGAGGACTTGGATAGCAGATTCATTTTTAAAAATTTTAAGTCGGTTTACAATCTTATTATACACAGTTCCCAGATTCAAAAATCTATGAAATTCCTTACAATGTTGAAATAATAGGAAAGATCATTCTGAACCCCAAGGCCCAGAAGACACCCAGCAATACCATTTCACTAGTCTGGCTGGTGCCGTGTGTGGAAACGTAGGAAGAAACAGAAAGTCTGACTGAAAAACTCAGACATCCCCAAAGTCATAGACTTCTTCAGCTGCTGTTGCTATGACAAGTATTGAGACAATTCCTAAATCTCAAGGATTCAACCAAAAAACCCCGAATATACTCAGCGCTCAATACAGTTGTTCAAAGAATAAATGAGTTTACACAAGCAAACCAAGATGCTGGGGAAGAATGGATGAATCCCCTGGATCAGACCTGGGCAGTTCCACCCTATCCCCTCCACCCCCCGAGACCCCCACTCTGGGGCCCCAAGAGGGACTGGCTAACTTTCAGAGATGTGAAGATTTGCTAAAATGAGGTTGCCAGGTACTTTTCTCAAGGAGGAAATAACTAGGCAGGAAAAGGCCAGCCTGTGGGAAAGGCAGCTTTGAAGGAGAAAGATCTTGGGGCCCAGGAAACTTCTCTGGGAAAGCGCCTGGAAGGCTGTTATTTTATCAAATGAGCCACTACCCTCCCCACTGCCCAGTCCGGTTAGTGACTTGCTGTATCCATGCCAGCAATACAACCCCACCATCACGATTCCCATGCCTACAGTTGAAGGCTTGTCCTGAGAGGTTTTTTATTTCCAAGGGTTTTATGTCACTGGCCAGGCCTTAAAAGTTTAAAAGAACAAAGAGAGTAATTAGTCTGCGGGTTTGGGCTCTGTAAACAACAGATTCCTCTAATTCAGGTCAAAAGCTGGATTTGCCAAGGACAGACATTTTTACTGAAATATGCATTTATCTTAGAAAAATTCACCTTTTGGTATTTTTTTCAATGGACAGGGCTCATTCCCCCTGCTTCTTTTGCTTTCTGTGACATTCCTTTCTCAGGGTTTGGAGCACCCCAGTGTTGTGGGGCTGGGCTTTACGAGAAGCAGACAGCGTTTGGTGTGGGGGCCTCTCTCGGGCTGGAACCATTTATTCTCCCATCCAGCCTCCCTCCCCGCCAAGGAATAAGGCGAGCCCAGGGGGAATGCTTTTTGTGCTGTGTTTACAAAGCACTAAATTTTCAGTCATTAATTCCCTTCCTAAAGAAAGCGTTTTCTACCAGTCACCAAAACAGCAGTTATAACCCTGCAAGATCAAGAGAGCCAGAGGGCCTGCAGGGAAGCAGGAGGAAGGAGGCAGGCTTCTCCTGCTCTGAAGGAACATATTTTGCATCTCTCAGTCACTACCTCACACACATGTTTACTTCATGCTCCAGAACATTCGGGAGCCCCCTCTTCTTGCGTGTGCATTCTTTGTCCTGGGGCGGGGAAGGGGGGAGTGGGGGGGGGGTAGTGCTGGCTAATCTCTTCCCTCACCAAGGGAGAAGGCAGGAGGGGAGGCTCGAGGTCTTGGACCCCCCAGGGACAAGCACCAGAGCTGGGGTGCCAGAGTGCCAGACAGAAAGGGCCCTGTTTTCCAGGGGCTCAAATTACTCCTTGGAATCCAGGCTTCCAGGCAGACCCTTAACCCTTTCGGGGCCACTGGGCTGTAGGGAGCCAGCCAGCTCTGAGCTCTTGTCTGTACATCTCTGGGTGAGCCCAGACCGCCCACTCCAGGGGGACATTCTTCTGGGGTGAGGGGGACTACGTGAGCAGAGTCACAGGGACAGCCCTCCCCCTGAGCCTTGACAGCCCCCACAGCTCACCCATGAACCCAGGGAAGACTCCTCTTGACTCCAGTGTGGATGCCTTTTCTGGAGAATGCCTTGAGACTCCGGGCAGTCAGAGGGCCTGCAGTGGAAGCTGTGCTGGCAGGAAAAGCAGTCGTTTTCAAAATCCGGCCCCAGACCTCCCACGTCTAACCACCAGGAGAAATGCAGATGCCATCCCGACACTGCCAGCAGCCACCCCACCATCCCCACCACCACCATCCCCCCACCACCACCATTCCCCTCACCACCACCACCATGCCCCCCCACCAGCAGCCCCCCCATCACCATTCCCCCTACCATCCCCCCATCACCACCATCCCCCTACCACCCCCCACCATCCCCCACCACAATACCCCTCCCACCATCCTCCCCACCATCCCCCTACCATCACCATCCCCCCTCCACCATCCCCCACCACCACCAACCCCCACCACCACCATCCACCCCCACCACCATCCACCCCCACCCCCACCCCGCACCACCATCCCCCCTACCACCAACCCCCCCAACACCACCATCCCCCCACCATCCCCCATCACCACCATCTCCCCCCCCACCACCACCATCCACCCCCACCACCCACCACCACCATCCACCACCACCATCCCCCCACCACCCCCACCATCACCACCATCCCCCTCCCACCATCCCCCCAGCATTCCCCCACAATCCCTCCACCACCATCCCCCACCAAGACCATCCCCCCCACCAGCAGCCCCCCATCACCATTCCCCCTACCATCCCCCCACCATCCCCCATCACCACCATCCCCCCACCACCATTCCCCTCACCACCACCACCATGCCCCCCACCAGCAGTCCCCCCATCACCACCATCCCCCCCACCATCCCCCCGCCATAATCCCCCTCCCACCATCCCCCCCACCATCCCCCTACCATCACCATCCCCCCACCACCATCCCCTCTCCACCATCCCACCAATATCCCCACCACCACCACTATCCCACCCACTATCCCCACCACCACCATCCCCCGCCACCACCATCCCCCCTCCACCATCCCCCTCACCACCATCCTCCCACCACCACTCCCCCACCATCCCCCCCAGCATCCCCCCTACCACCACCATCCCCATCACCATCCCCTCACCATCCCCCCACCATTCCCCCCCACCATCCCCCCACCATCCCCCAACCATCCTCCCTACCATCCCCCCCACCATCACCACCACCCACCCCCACCACCACCCCCCACCACCATCCCCCCTACCACCAACCCCCCCAACACCACCATCCCCCCACCCTCCCCCATCACCACCACCCCCCACCACCATCCCCCCTACCACCAACCCCCCCAACACCACCATCCCCCCACCCTCCCCCATCACCACCATCCCCCCCACCACCATCCTCCCCACCATCCCCCCACCACCCCCACCATCTCCATCATCCCCCCCACCACTATCCCCCCCCACCATCCCCGCCATCCCCCTCCCACCATCTCCCCCAGCATCCCCCCACAATCCCTCCACCACCATCCCCCACCACCATCCACCACCAAGACCATCCCCCACCATCACCACCATCCCCACCACCATCCCCCACCACCACCATCCCCCACCATCACCACCATCCCCACCACCACCATCCCCCCACCACCACCATTCCCCTCACCACCACCACCATGCCCCCCCACCAGCAGCCCCCCCATCACCACCATCCCCCCCACCATCCCCCCACCATAATCCCCCTCCCACCATCCCCCCCACCATCCCCCTACCATCACCATCCCCTCTCCACCATCCCCTCTCCACCATCCCACCAATATCCCCACCACCACCACTATCCCACCCACTATCCCCACCACCACCATCCCCCGCCACCACCATCCCCCCTCCACCATCCCCCTCACCACCATCCTCCCACCACCACTCCCCCACCATCCCCCCAGCATCCCCCCTACCACCACCATCCCCATCACCATCCCCCCACCATCCCCCCACCATTCCCCCCCACCATCCCCCCACCATCCCCCAACCATCCTCCCTACCATCCCCCCCACCATCACCACCACCCACCCCCACCACCACCCCCCACCACCATCCCCCCTACCACCAACCCCCCCAACACCACCATCCTCCCACCCTCCCCCATCACCACCATCCCCCCCACCACCATCCTCCCCACCATCCCCCACCACCCCCACCATCACCATCATCCCCCCCACCACTATCCCCCCCCACCATCCCCGCCATCCCCCTCCCACCATCTCCCCCAGCATCCCCCCACAATCCCTCCACCACCATCCCCCACCATCATCCACCACCAAGACCATCCCCCACCACCATCCCTCCCACCACCATCCCCCACCACCACCATCCCCCCCACCATCACCACCATCCCCCACCCCCACCATCCCCCACCACTACCATCCCCCACCACCACCATCCCCCACCACCACCATCCCCCACCATCATCCCCCCACCATCCCCCACCCCCACCAGCCCTCACCACCACCATCCACCCCCGTCTCCCCCTACCACCATCCCCCACCCACCAGCAGCCCCATCACCAGCTCCCCGACCACCATCCCCCACTCCCACCATCCTTTCCCCCACCCCCACCAGCCCCCAACTCCCACCACCAGCCCCTTCCCCACCCCCACCAGCCCCCCTACCTACAAAGTCATATTCTTCCCAGGATTGGGGAGCCCCAGGTCTGTGGTACAGGGAAGAGACCTAAAGGGTTTCTGCATCGGCCTCCAGGCCCCTGCAACAGGCTGCCCTCCTGGATTCCCGTGAGAGTCTGAGCAGACTTTCCTTCCAGGAGCAGGAATGTGGGCTCCCTGGGCTGCAGGGCCCCGGGGGGCATGCCCCCTTGATGGAGCAGTCTGCAGGTGGCGTCTGCTTCCCCTCCCGACTCTGAAACCTTCTTGTATGGCGTTTTCACTCGATGTTCCTGGATAGGATCCAAGAGAGAATCAGATCCTCCCAGAAATCCCTCGATAGCGCGGATTTCAGTTACCCTGGCCATGGCCGTGGTCCCCCTGGCTGCCTGTGGGGCACTGGCTCTGGCCCTATCTTGTCTGCCTCCCTGAACACGCTGCTGTGACCATCTCTGAAGGAAACTGACAGAGAGGCCTAAGGATCAGGGCTGCTTTTAGTGGATGGAATTTCCTTCCTCTTACTGTCAAATAAAACAGGGCCTCTTGGCCACCCAGGCGGCTCTTGAGGCCCGTGTTCTCAAGGAGACTTTCGAAAGGATGCTGGGACACTTCTTGTATGAGTCTTTCCTCTGTGCCATGCTTGTAAAGGACAGGAGCCAAGAGCCAAACCCTGGCCCTACCTCTCATTCTGGGTGGCCTTGGGTACATTACTCACCTTCTCTGAGCCAGAGACTTTCTCTGTAAAAGGGAAATTAGAGGGCTTCTCTGGTGGGTCAGAGCTAAAGAATCTGCCTGCCAATGCAGGAGACACAGGTTAGATCCCTGATCTGGGATGATCCCGCATGCTGTGGAACTGCTAAGCCGGTGTGCCAGCAGGGAGAAGCCCCTACAGCAATGAAGACCCAGCACAGCCTCACATACAATAAATACATTTTTTAAAAAGAGAGAAATAGTAGTGATTACAAGAATGTTCCTGCAGCACTGAGATGATGCTGAATCATGTCTGTTCCTCCCCCTCCTTGACTGTAACATTCTCACCAGGCATCCACGCCAGGAACTTACGTTCTGGAATACTCAGTGAAATGGTACCAGGGAGCCATCCTAATTGCCTACGTTTGACATCCGATCTGTCACGCCTGATATTTATTCCTGAGTTTGAGGGGCGATAATTGTTAGTTTTTTAAAGCAACAGTGGCCCCGTCTGTTGACAATGCCTCCCGTCAAGGCATCTGCTCCACCAGGCGAGGAGTGGTTGATGCCAAAGCTGTCTTGCTTCTTGGACTTTCTCCTGAGCCCCGCCGTGCTGGGGGTACTCTGCGCGTAGTAAATATTTAAGCACATGTCTTGTGTAATGGTCACCAATCTGGACGCACGTGGAGCCGTGGAGCCACGTGCCGGCACCTGTCTGAGTGTCCCCACTTCGAGAGACCCTTCCAGAAGTCTGTTGGCTATCAGCAGCAGCTGAGAAGTGGCAGAATTCTGTGGCCTGTTAATTGTCTTGGAAGCAAATCCTTGAGTTGGGATAGAAAAAAAGGAACTGTAATTAAAGCTTCCCTTGGGCACAATTTTCCAATGATTGGCACATTTCTTGTGTGCCTGTTAAGCTCCAGGCATGCACTGAGCTGGGAACTTTCCATATACAGAACTTCCCTGACTTGCAGTGGGGTTACGTCTGCGTAAACCCATTGTAAATTGAAAATATCTTGAGACGAAAATGCGTTTAGTACCCTAACCTCAGTTTTAGCCCAGACTACCTTCAACGTGCTCAGAACACTTACATCAGCCTTCAGGTGGGCAAAACACTAAATCTGTCTCATAACAAAGTGTTGAATGTCTCATGCAATTGATCAAACATCGTACTGACAGTGAAAAGCAGAGTGACTGTCTGGATCTGGAAAAGTTGTGAGTGTGTCAGTCCATGGATCGCATGGCTGACGGGGAGCTGTGGTTGCTGCCACTGCTCAGCATCACGAGAGAGGCCCGCACCGCGTATCACTAGCTCAGGAAAAGAGCCACGCTCAAAATTTCTACTGGTTTCTACAGAAAGCATCCCACTTTTCCACAATCGTAAAGACAAAAAGAGACTTGAAAGTCCCTTGGACAGCAAGGAGATCAAACCAGTCCATCCTAAGGAAATCAGTCCTGAATATTCATTGGAAGGACTGATGCTGAAGCTGAAACTCCAATACTTTGGTCACCTGATGCAAAGAGCTGACTCACTGGAAAAGACCTGGACGCTGGGAAAGATTGAAGGCAGGAGGAGAAGGGGACGACAGAGGATGAGATGGTTGGACGGCATCATTGACTTAATGGACATGAGTTTGAGCAACCTCCAGGAGATAGTGAAGGACAGGGAAGCCTGGCATGCTGCAGTCCGTAGGGATCACAGAGTCAGATGCGACTGAGCTACTGAACTGAAAGAAGAAAAATCAGTCCAAACATCGTAAGCTGGGGACCATCTGTATTGAATCTTTTCATCCATACAAGAGATGAGGGAATGCATATTACTGTCACCAAGAAATGAAGGCTCAGAGAGGTTAAATGATCTGCTGAGAGAAGGGGCTTGAAGATGAGGCCAAAGTCGGGAGCTCTACTGACAGGAAGGGAACTGGTGCAGCCCCCCCGCCCTTTTTTTTTTTTTTTGAATTTTTAAAAATTTTCTTTTTACTCTATTTTACTTTACAATACTGTATTGGTTTTGCCATACATTGACATGAATCCACCACGGGTATACATGCGTTCCCAAACATGAACCCCTCTCCCACCTCCCTCCCCATAACATCTCTCTGGGTCATCCCCGTGCACCAGCCCCAAGCATCCTGTATCCTGCATCAGACATAGACTGGCAATTCGTTTCTTACATGATAGTATACATGTTTCAATGCCATTCTCCCAAATCATCCCACCCTCTCCCTCTCCCTCTGAGTCCAAAAGTTCACTCTACACATCTGTGTCTCTTTTGCTGTCTTGTATACAGGGTCATCATTGCCATCTTCCTAAATTCCATATATATGTGTTAGTATACTGTATTGGTATTTTTCTTTCTGGCTTACTTCACTCTGTATAATCGGCTCCAGTTTCATCCATCTCATTAGAACTGATTCAAATGTATTCTTTTTAATGGCTGAGTAATACTCCACTGTGTATATGTACCACAGCTTTCTTATCCATTCATCTGCTGATGGACATCTAGGTTGTTTCCATGTCCTGGCTATTATAAACAGTGCTGTGATGAACATTGGGGTACATGTGTCTCTTTCAATTCTGGTTTCCTCGGTGTGTATGCCCAGCAGTGGGATTGCTGGGTCATAAGGTGCAGCCCTTTTTAACCCTGAAGCCTCATCAGTAACTTACTTTCAGAGACTTAGAGAGAAGGCTCATGTTGGTGGGGACGCCTCCATGTATCTCCCAGGTCAGTGCTAAACCTCTGATGCCTCCTGGGTGCCCCTGGGCAAACACATTGTGTCTTATCTCAATGTATGCATTTATTAAGACTAAAAGGCTTGAAAGACATCAGGGACAAAAGCAAACAGGACAATGCGCAGTGTACAGAACCAAGGAAGTCAAATTGTAAGAGGTGGCACCCACTTCACCCTCATCTCCCCCACATCCTGCCCCTCATACCCACTCCCTCCTGGGCACCTCCCTCTGCTCCTCACAGACCTCAGGGTTCACCAGCCGCAGGAGACCCTTCCAGCCTCTGTTCCCTGCACCGCTCACAGCCACATCTACATCCGCAGTTCCTTCTTACACGTCTCAGTACCTGGGCTCCCTGGACACCCCTGGCGAGGAGAGCAGCCTGCAGTCCCCTCCTGGTTTATACTCCTTTCGTGTGGCATCTTAATTGCATGTTTGTCCATTTGCCCTCCTCTGTGAACTGCAAGCTCGTCAGAGGATGGAACTCATGTCCATCAGCGCTCCTCGCGTATGTCATCCAGGGCTTGGTGCGTGAAAGACACCCTATAGATGCCAAACGGCAGATGAATGTATGCCTGAAAGTGAAAACTGAGTGTTAGTCGCTTAGACTCTTTGTGACCCCATGGACTGTAGCCCGCCAGTCTCCTCTGCCCACAGGATCCTCTAGGCAAGAATACTGGAGTGGGTAGCCATTCCCTTCTCCAGGGGATCTTCCTGACCCAGGGATCGAACCTGGGTCTCCAGGATTGCAGGCAGATTCTTTGCCATCTGAGCCACCAAGGAAGCCCAAATGTATGCCTGCTGCTGCTGCTGCTAAGTCACTTCAGTCGTGTCCGACTCTGTGCGGCCCTATAGATGTCAGCCCACCAGGCTCCCCCGTCCCTGGGATCCTCCAGGCAAGAACACTGGAGTGGGTTGCCATTTCCTTCTCCAATGCATGAAAGCGAAAAGTGAAAGTGAAGCCATTCAGTCGTGTCCGACCCTTAACGACCCCGTGGACTGCAGCCTACCAGGCACCTCCATCCATGGGATTTGGCCTGGAAAGAGAGACTGTGTATTTTCAATCCATATTATGTGACAGAAAGTGTCTGATCATTGCTTTCATTGCAATCTTAATGCGGTATTGACTCACTCAAAGACAGAATGACTTTGCTTCTTTAGAGAGTAAATAAGGTTACACTGCCTCACAAAGATCGCCTAAGGAATAAGCAAGAACTAAGTGATAACCTAATGTTCACAGGATCATAATAAAATGAGAATAAAAAGACCCTAGAATTCTAGAATTCAAAGATCATTTTGCAAGATTGGAAAACTAAATGTTAAAATCTTCAAACAGGCACTTTAATAGATGTTGGGACAATTCACTTCACTTTAAAGGAATCACTTCCACTTCAAAGTGTTAATTGAATATCTCCCAAGTGCTTGATGCTATGAGCAACACTATTATAATCTCCTGCTTACAAAATGCTTTACACTTAGCACTCTTGCATAGAATTGCTTCTGTATTTCTCGGTTTCCTCATTGTGGTTGGCAGAGTAATGGTCCCATAAGATGCCCCTTTCTTAATTCCTGGAAACTGCGACTAGGTGACCTCACAGGGGAAAGAGGACTTCGCAAATATGGTTAAGGATTTTGAGATGGAGATAATCCTGATTTATCCAGATGAACCCAGCATCATCACCAGGGTCCTTGTAAGAGGAAGGCTGGGGGTTCAAGTCAGTCCCAAGAGAGGAGGTGAGGGAAGCTGGCAGTTGGAGTGACATAGCTGTGAGCCAAGGAACACAGGCAGCTTCTAGAAACTGAATAAAGCAAGAGATGGATTCTCCTCAGGTCACTCAGGACTGCAGCCCTGCCGACACCTTGCCTTTAGGCTTCTGACATCTAGGACCACAAACAAGGTAATGGATGTGTATTGTTACAAGCCACTGGGTTTGTGGTGACTTATTATGATTTAATCCAAGCATCTTTATGATGCAAGTAACAATGGTCCTTATCTCATGGACTGTGCTGTCAGATGAGACACGCGGCAAATACAAAGCCATTCTGTTACTTGCTATTATCATAGAATTATTATTTCATTGTTATTTATTTGGGAGATCTTATCCTGTGAGGTTGGAGAGGAAATAGCAACCCACTCCAGTATTCTTGCCTGGAGAATCCTACGGACGGAGGAGCTTGGAGGTCTACAGGGTTACAAAGAGCTGAACACGACTGGGCAACTAAACCACCACCATCGTCCTGTGAGGTAAGCAGATTCACCTCATATTCATGAAATGAGCTGCGTTAGGTCTTTGCCGGACACCAGGCCCTGCAGTAACACCGGGGAGCCAAGAGGAATCTGGGAGCTCTTGACAAACGGGGAGGTGGACAGCACAGCAAAGCCAGCCAGCACGGGTGACAAGACCAGTGAGGAGTGTGCCCAGGGTGGGAAGGGACCCAGAGGAAGGAGACTGGAGCTTACTGGGAGGTCTAATGAGGTGAGTCTTGAGCTATAAACGGCAGACAGCAGAGGCCACCAGGCAGACCAGGGGAGGGTGCAGCAGGTGGGGGAGCCGGGGACACCCCCAGAGAGTGGGGAATGGGCCCAAGGTCCCACAGCAGAGACCGGACCCTAGACCTTCTGTCCCTTGCCCTTTCTCCTGCTTTGAGGACACTGCCCACAGGACATAGCTGCTGGTGACCCTCAAGGAGTACAGTCTGCAGAGGGCAACCAGATACATGCCCAGTCTAAACCAACCACAGAAGTTCCTGTTTGAGAGAGTTTAAATGTAAATGGTGGAGGGGACTTTCCTGGTGGCCCAGTGCTTAAGATTCTGCACTTCCAACACAGAGGGAGGGGGTTCAGTTCGTGGATGGGGAACTAAGATTCCCACATGCCAAGCAGTGCAGCCAAAAAAAAAAGAAAAAGTAAATGATGGAGAAATTTTACCATTCCACCAGGTTCATGCAAAAGAATGAAACTGGGGAAGAAGTCAAGACGGAAGGAATGTGAGTTGGCCATTATGGGTGGATAGGATGTAGACGGCTGAGGGTAGGGGGTGAAGGAAGAACCTTCTCAGCATGGAGGCTGGTCCTCCCAGAGGCTGGCAGCTGGAGGATTATAGGGAGCAGCTCAGCAGAGCCCCAGTGATTTCCCGGGACGCTGGGGATGGCAGGCTGGGTGCAGAGGTCCTGTAGGGCCTGAAAGCTACCTGAAGCCAAGGCTTCACACTGAGGGCATTTGGGTGGCCTGCTGAAGGGTTTTTGAGTTAACAGGATGAGATCAGTGTGTTAGGATCACTTATGGGTCTGACTGTAAGACGGAGACTTGCCTTAATGGTACTTGCTCCATTGGACTGAATTAAGATTTGTAGGAGACTTAAAGAATGGGGAAATCTGACATCTGATCTAAATCCTATGTGCTAACTCCTCTCTGGAAAAGGCAGCTCACGATTGCCAACCTCCATACAGACCGCAAACCCTAGTATTCACAAGAGGTTATAGAGTCATCTCGGTTTTATCTTTCTTGTTGTTACCTTTCATCTTTCCTGGTAAATACTAAATGTTTCACTAAGTGCAAATTGAAATAACACTCGTGATACTGAGCACTGGCTATTTATAACCAAGTATAACTGAGTCTTGACCCAGTTATAAAACAGGAGCTTGAATGTATTATTTCAATGTCGGATTCTGATGGGAAGAAGCAAAGTCTTGCCTGTCTTCTGAGCCTTCGCTTGGGATGACCCCTTCCCAAGCCCACCTCACATGTTGGGAGGTGTGACTTGAATGGGTGCTCAGCTGCCGAAATATGCCCCAAATTGTGCACCAGAAATAATAGTGACATCTCCTAGATGTCACCACCTGGGTGTCCAGGTTGTGTCCCGCTGCCCCTGAGCTCTGCCAAGTGACTCCACTTACCCTCCACTTCCCTGAGTCAGCCTGCCTTGGAAAATCAGCCCCCTCCATGGAGATAACAGCTGACACAGCAATGAGAAACCACAGCAGAAACAAATAAAGACCTCACATTCTGGTCAAAGAATCACCGACGCCTCTAGCTTAACAACATCCCATGCGGGTGAAATCAGAGGAGGAGAGTTACCAGTGGCCCTTCTGAAGCTGACAGACACCTCCGCTAAATGACTATGACTTCTGCACCCACGGCAAAGGGTAAGTGATGGAGTTGGTGGTCATTGTACAGACCAGTGGCTCAGACTTGGCCACGGGCAATCCGGAGAAAAAGGCCTTGCAGGATGGGAGTGGGGGCGGGGAGGATGTTGATTTACTTTAGGGACGGCCCAATTGTGCCCATGCATTCTGCATTCCTCTGCTGTTACAGCAGAGCCCGCCCTGCTGTCCGCAGTTGTTTTAGATGCTCTGGCACCAGAGATCCCTAATTGACCCCAGATTCCTGAGCACCGGGACCGGCCGTGACTTGTGGCCGGCTGGCCGGCTGTGCATGTGTCCATGGCCTCGAAGGCTGCCCTCCGAGCATGAGTCAGCCCAGCCCAGGGACCACACAACCTCCCTGCAGCTCCAACACACATCTCATCTTTGGTGAAGCCGTTTAACACGTGGGCCTTCATTTTCTGGCTCTCTGGCTGATAGAAATTCTCTCAGCGTTTCATTATGGGATAGCTGGCTGTTACCACTGGGCTGGCTGTAACCTAGAAAAGTGTTCACCGCACTCAGACAGACTCTTCCTTTCATGCCAGGGTGCACCCTGAACCTCAGCCAGCGAGCTTTCAGAGCCTCCCATGGGTGAGTGGATGCCTGGCTGGGATCTACAGCTCATTTGCCTCCCCATCCCTGTGACAGGTGGTCCCCATGTCACCTGGTACACAGAGCAGAGTGCTTACTGCAGAGAACCCACCCAGCACACGAAGAGCAGACTGGACCCACCTCTGCTCCCTTCTGGGGCTTCAGGGAGTCGTGTCTGTGTGGACCGCAAGCAGTGATGTGGTCAGAGGCACCCTGGCAGGCTGAAGGGGGCTACATTCAAGCCCTGCCCTGAAACAACAGAGCCTTGAGGCCAGCGGTTTATTGGGTGTTTTCAGCAAAGATGCAGAGTCCTGCGCTCCTTGGGGAATCCACATGGCGCACATTCATCTGGCCACATCTGCATGTTTAAGATCGGAGGCAGATCCAAACTGGCGAGGCAGTGAGGGGAGAAGGGGGCCCCATGCCCCTCCCAGCATCCTGCCAGCCTGTGTCTGAAATCAAAGCCGGATGGTCAGGTCTAGACCGGAGGAGGAGTGCTGTTGAGCCTCAGAGAAGCATTAAACACCCAGAGGGGGATGGCTCCTAGATTATAGACCGAAGTATGTTCTCCTCTTAAACCACGGACCTGGAATGTGCCCTCTGACAATGATTACAGGCCGACTCAGCACTCCAGCGATGGGAACCAGGCCACTCTCTGCTGTTGCGTCCAGGCTGCCAGGCAGCTGTGGCCTGATGAGATCCAGAAGGCCTGCCTGGATTGAGGAGGGCACTTGGGGGAGGGGGCGTCCAGGCACTGTCCTGAGGGGCTCCCTTCCGGTCTAGGGGCTCAACACCTCCACTGCTTGACCCCAGGGCTCTGCCGGTGGGCACCAGAGGCAGCTACACCCACCCACGGACACCACGCTCAAGGAACAGGCCCAGTGTAGTACTGAGGTCGGGACTTTCCCCAGGACCACCTCCCCAGCTTGAACCATGACCCGACCTTCTGCATCTCTCAGCACCACGCTAACTGTGTCTGCAAGGTCTGCGGGTAGAGTTTGCTCCCTCGGCACTTGGCAGAGATGATGTCTTTATTCCATACATGATGAAGTCCCAAGATAACACACCTACCATAATGGAAGATCAGATGGCTACAAAGAGAGAGGTGATTGATTTCTTGCCCTTGGCACCAAGCTCACCTGATCATTCTCCCTACCCCATTATAACACAAGCCTGCATCTTATGAAACTGAGTTTGGGGGGGCCCTGCTCGGGAATTTACTGCATTTATTAAGAACCCAAAGTGTGCAGAAAAAAATGCAAAGCACACAAATCCACCTTCACCTGCTACCTGAAACGCTCTGGTGAGATGCTACCGTCAAGGACAAAGAACTCAAGCTTGAAATGCCTGTGGTCACTGTCCAATCAGTGGCCCCTCCAGGTGGAGGCCCAGCAGGTGAAGAGGATGCAAGTGGCCCTAGGGATGACATTTAACCATCAGGGCCACACAGGTGAGGGATGGAAACATGGCCCAGTGGAGAAGCCGAGCAGAAGAGGACAGAAGATCCGGACCTGGCCTTGTTAATAAGCTGTCTCCTCACACAGCCTCCTTGCAGCGGCTTCTCTTGTTGCGGAGCACAGACTCTAGGGCACTCAGGCTTCCTAGGGCGCTCCAGCTTCAGTAGTTGCGGCACGTGGGCTTCAGTAGTTGCGGTTCCTGGGCTCTGGAACACAGGCTCAATAACTGTGGTGCACGGGCTTAGTTGCTCCACAGCATGTGGGGTCTTCCCAACCCAGGGATCGAACCTGGGTTCCCTGCATGGATTCTTTGCCACTGAGCTACCAGGGAAGCCCTGAAGGTGCTGTTTAGACCAAACCTTCCTCTTTGCTCCTGAAACCTATTCATCCTCTTGCCTCTCGTCTTCCCAGAGTCCTCCCACCCACCCCTTCCTGCCTGGGTCACGTGGGCACTGCTCCTCTGCATGGGGGTTTGTGCAATGACCCCTCCAGGCTGGGAGCCCTGCCAAGCCAGGGCCAGTGACCCTGTTCTGAGCACCCACAACAGTGTCTGGCATACAGATGCTCAGTAAATATTTCTTTCAATGAGACAGAAACAGAGCTATTCAGGGCCTTCTGGTAATGGAAACAGCCTGGCTTGAAAGGTGCCCTTCTCCACGTTGCGGCCACAGGCGGCTCCGGGCTTACTCACTGTCAGCTTCTAGCCAGGGCCACAGTTCCTGACTGTTGTGAAGGCCACCCCACAGTTTCCATGGGAACCAGCCACTCACAAAGCTTTGGTGGTTGGGGGGGGGGGGGGGACTCTGTACTCCACCCCCACTCCCTGCTGCTGAGCCTCCTGAGATGCTGCTATGGGAACTGCCCAGGTGCCAGGGCCTCCCTCCAGCCCACCCCTTAGGCCAGAAGATGGGGGCTGGGCTTTGGTGGGCATCTAACCACCCCACCTACAGCTGCTTCTATGGAGAAAGGCACTCAACATTCCCAAGACACCAGCCAGTCAATGCACTGTCTTCAGTCTCAGCAGCAGGTAGAAAAGGGCAGAACCAGGAAGCAGGCAGGATGGGGAAACAGAACAGGTCTCAGTTCTCCTTCACCCACAGAGTGGCTTTGGTGGGGTGTAGGGAGGTCTCACATCAGGAAAGGGATACCAGGGACTGTTGTCAGACCTGCCGACAGTGGGTCCCAGCAGAGATTTTATCAACCGACTTTGAGGGACATCGGTGGAATATTTAATAGATGAGGAAGCCGAGGTTCAGAGAAGTTAACCAAATCCTTGTTCTAATCATCTTCCTGGGCACACACTGCCTGGCATCCCCTGCAACTAGGCGTGGCCATATGGCTAGTAGCTAAGGGATCTGAGTAGAAGTGATGTGAGCCTTTTCCAAAGTGGGTCTTCAAAGTCTCCCACACATGCCACCATGCTCTCCGAGCTGGCTGGAATGATGATGATTCTGGGCAAGCTTAGAAGTGACCACTGACCTGGTAAAGAGGGAAGCCAAGCCAAGCCCCTGAATAACTGTGCTGAATTGGGGTGCCCACCAACCTCTGCCCCTGCCCAAGAGTACTACCTGAACAAGAAGCAAACTTCTCGTGTGACTACACATGTTGAGGTCTGTTTGATACATGTAGCCTTCCCTGACTCATACGATGGGATAGAGCGCTCTCAGGGTCTCTGTACTCCATTTCACAGGAGACTCACCTGGAAAGGTCCGGAGATGCTGGGATCAGAGCTGCTCTGTTCTTCACAACAGCTGCATTCAAGAAGTTAGCTCCAAGACAGACCATTAATTGTTCACATAACGTGTCCCCAGAGAGATTACAGCTTTACTGCACGATGCCTGGTACTTAAAAGATGTTCTATAAATACTTATTGAATGGTTGGATAGATGGATGGATGGATGAATAAATGGATGGCTAGATGGATAGATTAATGAATGGATGGGTGGATATATGGATGGATGGATATATAGATGGATGGATGGATAGATGAATGGATGAATGGATAAATGGATGGATGGGTGGATAAACAGATGAATGGACAGATAGATGGGTGGATGGATAGATGGATAATGGCTTCTATTACAGGGCCGAGAAGGAGGGACTGTCCTAAATATAGACATGGGAGTCTGAGACACAAGAAAGATGGTAAAGAGAGAGTTGCTCACTCCAGTGGCAACAGCCTCTTGCTGTATGTTGGCAAGGCCAGCTGGGTAGAGAAGAGCAGGTGAGCAGAGATGGACAGGCTCAAGGAGGCAGCAGATATGTGGCATGAGTGTCTGCCGCTGCTGGGAATGCTTCCCACGCAGCCCCAAACATGGCTCAAGATGCCACTTAATCAAATAAGAGCACAGACTGGGTGCCCAGTTCAATTTTAATTTCAAATAAATGACTATTATCTGCCCTTGTGATGTTGGGGACACGCTTATACTAAAATACTGTTCACTTTTTAAAATCTTAAATTCAAATTGAACTTTTGTATTTGACCTGACAACCCTCATCCTGGCTGCCCAGTAAGTGATGTTATAGGGACAAATGTGGGAGGCTTCTGACGTGAGCTGATCAAAGACCACTGCTTCAGAGATCAGCAGCGGTTCACTTTGTGTCAAGACCCAGAGAGGAGAAGACCTCTAGAAACTCCACTGGACCTCTTCCCTGAATTTTGGAAAGTATTCTAAGTATACAAAATGGCTGGTCTATAAATAGTGGTGTAAATTAGAACAGAAAAAAAAAAAAACCTCATATGAAAGTGAAAGCCACTCAGTCATGTCTGACTCTTTGTGACCCCATGGACTGTAGCCTGTCAGGCTTCTCTGTCCATGGAATTTTCCAGGCAAGAATACTGGAGTGGGTAGCCATTCCTTTCTCCAGGGGATCTTCCCAACCCAGGGATCAAACCCAGGTCTCCTGCATTTCAGGCGAATGCTTTACCATCTGAGCCATCAGGGAAGCCCGAACAAACCAAACCAAAACTAAACTAAAAAATCCCTTTGGCCTTTGGTCTACTAGGGGGAAATCCCATGGACAGAGGAACTTGGCAGGCTACCGCCTATGGGCTCGCAAGATAGGACATGACATAGCCACCAAACCACCGCCACTGCTGGACCCAGAAAAGAAATCCTTCCAACCCAGTGACTGTTTATTAAATGTGAAACGTACACTCTTATTTAGAAGAGAATTTATAAAATAGGGAGAGCAAGCAGTCTTTCTGCTTATAACCGTTGGAAGAAGTCTCTGTGTATTTTTTTCAAGATTCTTAAACGTTTTCTACATGTAGTTATTGTCACTGTCAAAAACTTGCTATTTAATAAACAAATCCATTGTCAGCACAGAATTCTTGGTCAGTGATTGTAAAGATGCTTTTTTCTCCCTTTAGATTCAACACTATTTTAGTTTATTTTCTTATTAGTCCCGGGAGCCATGGGAGAAAGTTCTAGAAGTAAAGGGAGTCTAGCGTCACTCTTTTTCCCGATACTGATCACATTATAATTTTACATGGAAATCTTCTTAGGGGTGGGAGGTGGGAGGGAGGTTCAAGAGGGAGGGGACACATGGATGCCTGTGGCTGATTCATGGCAGATATATGGCAGAAACCAACACAATATTGTAAAGCGATTATCCTCCAATTAAAAGGAAATACATTTTAAAAAATTTTCTTGGGGAGAAAAAATGCAAGGGGCCGGAAGCGCTAAGTCCGGCTCCCTCGGGGTCGAGAGGACAAGTCAGGTACCTGTGCCACAGCCTCACTGGGTGCCGACGCCGTCTGTCCACGAGAGGACTGAGAGCCTCTGAGCGTCTCACAGACAGGACCTCCGCCCTCATTGCGCCCCCCGCTCACATGCTTTCCTTGTCACGGTGCCCCGTAGAAGCCCGTTTTCACGTGTGCCCCTCTGCAGTCTGTTCCCTAACCAGTAACCAGAGGAGCTTTTGGAAAACGCCATCTCCTTGCTGTAAACCTTCCAGTGAGTCCCCAGCCCTTGAACAAAACAGCCAATCCCTCCACTGTGGTCTCTGGTGCCCCCCAACTCCGTCTCTCTGACTTCATTCCCTCCCAGTCGCCCCATCACCCTCATTCCACCCACCCCACTGACCCTGGCCTTCTTTCTGATCCTCAAATACATGAAGCTCCACCCCTGCTTAGGGCTCCGCATGAGCTGGCTACCGTCCTTGGAAAATCCTGACACTCTGGTGTTTGCCTGGCTCCTACCTTGCTCTCATGCAGAATACAGCACAAAAACTGCCTTTCGAAGTTACTTGTCCAGATCATGAAACCTAAAGCAACTCTCTCCCTTCATCCCTCACCATGTTATCACACTGGTTTTTTTTTTTTTTCCAAACTTTAAACTTTTTACTTTGTATTGGAATATAGCCGATTAACAATGTTGTGATCATTTCAGGTGAGACGCAAAGGGACTCAGCCATACATATACAGGTAACCATTCTCCCCCATCACCCTGTTTTATTTTTATCATAGCACTTACTACCATCTGATCTTTTTTTTTTTTATTTGCTTGTTGGCTATATCCTCAAAACAGGATGCAAACTCCAAGAAGACAGGGACACTGTTTGTCCTATTTGACCCGTTTCCCCAGCACCTGGAACAACACGGCACATGGCAGGCTGTCCATGCCTGTAGACTGACTGAACGAAGGTTTTACAGAAAGTTTTGGAAGCTCGTCTTATTACCAGGCACCAAATCCTCACATACACAGACTTGGCACAAGTATTTATCCAGGGCTCACTACCTGGCTAAGCACTTTACATGTGTGATTCAGTCCCTTAATCCTCACATCAGCCCTGGGAATTCTGTCATATCATCATCCCATGTCAGAGGTTAGGGCCTGGGGCACAGATAGAAGATGTCATTGCCCATGAGCACACACGGGGTCAGAGGATGACTGGATGGACCCTGGCAATGCACCTCCACACTCACTAAGCTGTGCTGATGACTCCAAATAAACCCAAACCCTGGGACACAAAAACCCAGGTGGCACTAGTGGGAAAGAACGTACCTGCCAACGGAGGAGATGTAAGAGGCCCGGGTTCGATCCCTGGGTTGGGAAGATCACCTGGAGAAGGAAATGGCAACCTGCTCCAGCATTCTTGCCTAGGGAGTCCCACGGACAGAGGAGCCTGGCAGGCTACAGTTCACGGGGTCGCGAAGAGTCGGACACAGCTGAGCACGCACATGGTATGGGGGGACACAAAGGGACCCGGGTTCTGGAAGGTATTCCCTGTGAGGCTTTCAGTTGTCCATGTTCTTTCCTTTATTCCATTTGTTGAGTTCTGGTCATATTTCAGAGTCAAGAGGAAACAGAACCAGGGAGTGACTTGGCAAGACTTAGGAGCGAGCCAAAGACAGAAGGTGGAGGAGGACCCGGGATAGAAGCAGTCTCCAGTGTCCACCCACCCATCCATGGCCATTCACCCAACACCCAACACCTCCGGGCACCATTCTGGGTGCATTTGTCTATGAAGAGGCGGTGAGAAGAGCAGAGGCACAGAGAAAGGGAGGGGCAGGAGCTGAGGATAGAGCAGAAGCTCCACGGGCTCCAGAGGGAGCCCAAGAGCAGGGTTTCAGGCTGTCGGATGGCAAGTGGTGAGGTCTAGAGGCAGGAACGTGCGTGGTATGTCCAGAGACCAGCAGGACTGGGTCTGAGACAGGGCTACAGTGGGCAGGGCCAGGGTCAGGGAAGAGAGAGGACTTGCAGGTGCTGTGAGGTGTTGGGATTTCACTCTGAATCAACAGGAAGCCGTGGTTTGACCGACAGTTTTCGAGAGTCACTCTGGCTACTCAGGGACTGCAGGGGACGAGCATGCAAGGGGAAGATCGGCCAGGGCGGTGGTTCTGCCCCCCTAGTGGACACCCAACAGCATCTGGACACAGGTTTAGGTCATCAAGTTGGGGAGGAGGGGAGTGGACGACTGGCAGCTGGGTGAGGATCGGTCAGGGACACTGCCAACCCTCCTGCACTGCACACGAAGCTCCCCCAACAGAGAGTTATCCAGCTCCAAACGTCAGTCGTGCCAAGGTTGAGAAATCCAGAGTTAAGGGATTACTGCAAACATCCAGGGAAGATGGACTAAATAGTGACTGAGCACCTACTATGTGCCTGGCAATATTTCAGGAACTGAAGATACAGAGATGAACAAAACAGACCAGGTCTGCACCTTCAGGAGTTTACAGTGTGGTAAGACTGGAAGCTTCAAACAGAGTGGAGGTGGTGGAGGGAACGAAATGGCCCAGTTTGTCTCTCTTCTGAAGGTAAAAACCAACAGGGTCTTCTAAGGAGAGGATGTGCAGAATGAGAGAAAGAGGAGTGAAAGGTGATCCCAAGGCTTCGTCCTGAGAAGTAAGCACTGAGTTGCCATTTACTGAGGTGAGGACCGTGGGAGTGGGGTGGGGTGGGGGGAGGTGATTTGAGAGTTGGGGACATCAGGAATTTTGTTGTGGACGTGCTAAGTGGAGATGGGGGAAATTGGAGATTTAAACCGGGTTTTTCTTTTTTTAAAAGAAGGGGTCTTTTTCAGTAGGAAAATTGTTTTTAGAAATTGACCAATGTGAATAAGCACCCCAAGGAATTCGGCGTAGACGTAAGAGTACATCCAGGAGATTCTCCCCCCAGGCTGAGCTCTCCTTCTTGAGAGTAGCTAACCTCCAACCCTGCAGAGGCTGGGGAGGGACAGGATGAAGCAAGAAGTCAAATGAAGAAAGTGTTCCGAGAGACGAGCACGATCAAACCACGTCAGGGAAATACTCCCACGACAGGAAGAAAAACTAAAAACCGCCCCTTCCCCATTTCTCAAAATTAGAAATTGATCTGGTGCAGTCTCCCTCAATTCGGTCCACTCATCACTTCCTTATATATTGCAGTCTCTCCACTTATTCTGATAGATAATTAAATTGGATATTGTACAAAATGCAAAAATGATTCATACTACTTCCCGTCCTCATGAAGCTTTCCATCTGCTAAGGGAAATACAACATGCACAAAATCTCCTGCCACATCAAAGGGAGGAATTAATCCATCAGTCCTCAGTGGGCGTCTGCTGTATTCACAGCTTGTGGCTGAAATAACACATGAGAAAGGCGAGAGAAAGGCTTCTGTCTCATGGAATTTACAGTCTCGTTGTGGAGCTTGGGTATAAACAGAAATGAAATACTTAGAGGAGACATAGTGGGGAATGGAGATGCTCTAAGTGTGGGAAGAAGGAGGAAGCCATTCATTTTGAAAGGCCATCTTACTGTCTTCCAGCCTGAAATGTCTCCCTTTTTGCTGGGGTTCATATATGTGTAGGGACTGAGGGTCTCAAGGAACCTGGGGATCAAGAGGATGAGCATGAAGCAGCAACAACCGTGAAAACCTCTGAGCAAGTGACCCTGATGCCTACTGGCCACGGGCTGACTGCAGGAGAAGACTTTTCCCTGGAGCTCAGACTCAGGCCCAGCATTCCCTAGGGCTGGTGGTGGCAGGGGAATTAGCGCCAACACGAAGCCTAGATATCTCCATGTCTCTTCCCATTCATTACCTCCCAGCGGTTATTTCCCCAGAAGCAACCAGATAAAAGCAGTTTTGCATTTGAAATGAGGAGGCTTTGGAAAAATCGATTTCCACACCAATTTCTCTCTCAGGTCTGATCTACTAACCCAAAACAGTTTTCAATTCTGCACATCTCAGTATTAGAGTAAGAAATTCATGGATTTCTGCATTAATAGAACCAAATTCTCATATTATAAGGAGCAAACCTCCAGTATTCACAGGAATTCTTGGTATAAGGGGTCGATGAGCCTCAAAGGACAGTCAGGCATTTACTTTGTTTAGCCTCTCTTCTAGAGTATAAGCCAGGTGGTAAGGTAGCGGATTGCTGGGCAATATGCTTCAAGTTTTTGCAAAATCTTTACACCTTTTTCTATAAAAAATCTTAGGCAATTCTAAAGATAAATGTGTATAACTTGAGATCAAAGAAACCATGTATTTTCTTTTTGTACTAATTCCTGAAATACTGTTTCAGGAAGACTCAAGAGACCTCAGAAGGAAGATAGAAGGATAAAGTACTTTTTCAGAAAGTTTACTTCCTCTATTTCTACTTGTCTTCTTTTTCAAGCCAGTTTGGTTTTTAGTGGCAGTGCGTGTCTAGTTGCTTAGTCGTGTCTGACACTTTCTGACCCCATGGACTATAGCCCACCAGGCTGCTCTGTTCATGGGGTTCTCCAGGCAAGAATGCTAACTAGAGTGGGTTGCCTTTTCCTTCTCCAGGAGATCTTCCTGACTGCAGGATCAAACCCAGGTCTCTTGCATTGCAGGTGAATTCTTTGCCATCTGAGCCACCAGAGAAGCCCTTAGTGACAGTAAGATATCTCACTTATCTGTTCTGTCAATACCTCACCAAAGGAAGGCAAACATAATCATTTCGCTTTGGTATAAATAAATATGGGAATAGGTTATTTTTTCAAACAGCCAGGAACCATATAAAGTTGGAAATCCCTTCAGGTCTGGAAGGATTGCAAGGTCATTATCAGGAAAATTCCTTCAAGTCCGTTTCCTTAACAAACAGTAAGAAAAAGACCTGGGTTTTTATTTTTCACCTATGAGGAGCCATCCCGTTCTTTGAATAAGGTCCTACACTGGGAAATACAAAGAATCAATGGACTTCTTATGAATGTGATTTTTCTTGCCTGACATATTTTCTATAAATTAGGACAATGATGCTGAGTTTTTAGATTAAAAGACCCAGCTCAATATGTCTGTCTGGGGAAGAGGAAATGAAGCATCTGCTTCAAGCCTCCATTAGGAAGATGACTTACAATGGGCAGCTGGATCCTGGCTGAACCAATTCAGACCCCGTGGTGAAAGCCTTGGAGACCCCCTCCAAAGTCATAGACCGATACCAAGGCCCTCCCAACCCCCATCAGGCTGTGTGCTCAGTCATGTCCAACTCTCTTCTGCCCCATGGACTGTATCCTGCCAGGCTCCTCTGTCCCAGGGCTTCTCCAAGCAAGAATACTGGAGTGGGCTGCCATGCCCTCCTCCAGGGGATCTTCCTGTCCCAGGGATCAAAGCTGTGTCTCCTGCATCTCCTGCATTGGTAGGTGGATTCTTAACCCCTGAGCCACCTGGGAAGCCATACCCAGAAACATGAACAACACAGATGTCCACAGATGCACATTTTGAGCATAATTTCAGGGTTTTCAAGCTTTCCCACCCTGGAGATCCAGACCATGAAAACACATATATCAGTTCTGAGCTCTGAGATCAGGATCACCTCTCTCTAATACTCATCTCTACTGTAAAGCTGTATGGGTTAATGACACCTCACTCATCTATTGATTTTGAAGATTAAATGAGCAGATGTATCTGAACCCCTCTGGGCTTCCTCATTGGCTCAGTGGTAAAGAACCCACCTGCCAATGAGGGAGACAGACACGGGTCTAACCCCTGGGACAGGAAGATCCCCTGGAGGAGCACATGGCAATCCACTCCAGTATTCTTGTCTGGCGAATCCCACAAACAGAGGAGCCTGGCGGGCTACAGTCCATGGGGTCACAAAAGAGTCAAACATGACTTAGCAACTAAACAACCAAGATATGAAGCTCTCAGTGCAATGTCTTGCCCATAACAAAAGCTGTTTCTTGCCTGGGCTATGAGTGTAAGATTTCCTGGTCAAAAAAATAATAATACAGGTACTTTATAGTTTATCTCTATCAATTTTAAAAAATCTAAATGACGGGTTTTACAGAGTAGCAGTTAAGAGCATGAGTTTGTTTTACAACGTCCATAAGTTACTTGAAAAGAGCTTGACACTGAGAACGGAAACATGAGTTTGGATGAGTTGAAGCTTAATTCTCAGGGCATCAAGTTGCTTTAATAGAAAATTCAGCCTCAGGGGGTGGTCAGCTGGAAACATATCAGAAAGCTGTTGGCTCTTCACATCTCCAGCATCACCTGAGGCTTTGTGAATTAAGATAGTGAATGTCAGAAATGAGTTTTTATTGGCAAAAATGAGTCTTTTTAGTTTACATGATGAATGTCAGAAATGGACTCAATGGTAGAATTAAAGATATTCCAGTTTGGAAGACTGGGTAAAAACCTGTATAGGTGCTCCCAATCCACACTGTAGTGTCCAGTACGGCCAGGGGTCATGTCCATACGGATGGCCCTGAGGTCAAAGACGGTCCTGTGAGCTGCCACTGGTTAAAATTTCTGCTTGCCTAATACCAACTCAATGGTCAGGAACTTAAGCAAAATCCAGGAGAGAGTGGAGGACAGGGAAGTGCTATGCTTCAAGTGCTTTCAGATGCTTCCAACAGAACTTTAATAAATGTCTGTACTTATGTCCAGATTTGGCCTGATAATTGTTTTTTTAATAACATGATAATGGGGTCTGAGGATAGAACTAACTCTCACCCACCTTAAATATCTCAGTGACATCATAAACACAAATTACTGGAGTGGTGCTCAGCCTTATTGGATAAATTCAGTTAACAATAGTTTGTTGGGTTTTTTTTGACCCCCCCACTGTGAGACCTGTGGGATCTTAGTTCCCCAACAAAGTTGAACCCAGGAGCCTGGTAGTGAAAGTGCAAAGTCCTAACCACTGGACCACCAGGGAATTCCCCGTAATAGCTTTAAGATAAGATAGACAAATTTGACTCCCAGACGTGCTACTCTCTAGTTATTTATCCTGGGGCAGATGTCCTCACCTGTGGGTCATTAAAGGATTGAATAAGATCAGGCCTACAGAGCACATGAACAGCACGTGAACCTGGCTCACAGTGAGAGAGTGATAAAGACTTCATCACGGTGATGATCAGGTATGTAGGGATTCTCGTTTCTCCTTATTAAAAGTGGCTTTCCAGTGTTCCAGTGTTTTCCTTTTGATGTTTATTTCTCATGACAATTTTACACACAACTATAAGTTGAAACTGCCCCCTCTTGGGCTTTTGTGACCCATTATACTCCAGGCTTCCCTGGCGGCTCAGATGGTAAAGAATCCGCCTGCAATACCAGATGGTAAAGAATCAGCCTGCAATACGGAAGACCTGGATTTGATCCCTGCGTCGGGAAGATTCCCTGGAGAAGGGAATGGCTACCCACTCCAGTGTTCTTGCCTGAAGAATCCCACGGACAGAGGAGCCTGGTGGGCTACAGTTCATAGGGTCACAAAGAGTCAGACACGACTGAGCGAGTAACACCTATACTTTGCTCTGATGCTTCTTCTACCCCTTCAAGTCTTTAAGATTCCCACTGGGATGAACATCCCTTGAGGGCAGGGGTCTCGTCTCTTAGTCACTGCTGATGCCCGGCACCTAGACTCAGGCCTGGAATGTGGTGGGGGAATGACAGGGACCTGATTGAACTGTGTGTCTTCTTTCATCCAAGCTCAAAACCAGGAGCTCCTCATTCTCCCTCTCCATTCCCTGCTCTCATTTCACCATGCATGGATTCCATTTTTTATTCATGATGTTACATCTTCTAGCCCCTCAGCTATCATCTTAGTCCAGGTGCCATCTTACCTTTAGATCATTGACACCCTTGTGTGTGTGCTTGCTAAGTAGCTTCAGTTTTGTCTGACTCTGTATGACCCTATGGACTGCAGCCCGCCAGGCTCCTCTGCCCATGAGATTCTCCAGGCAAGAATACTAGAGTAGGTGGCCATCCCCTCCTCCAGGGGACCTTCCTAGCCCAGGGATCAAACCTGAGTCTCTTATGTCTACCTTCCCTGGCAGGCAGGTTCTTTACCACTAGCGCCACCTGGGAAGCCCACTGACATCCTTCAGTTCAGTCGCTCAGTCGTGTCCGACTCTTTGCAACCCCATGAATCGCAGCACGCCAGGCCTCCCTGTCCATCACCAACTCCCAGAGTTCACTCAGACTCATATCCATCGAGTCAGTGATGCCATCCAGCCATCTCATCCTCTGTCGTCCCCTTCTCCTCCTGCCCCCAATCCCTCCCAGCATCAAAGTCTTTTCCAATGAGTCAACTCTTCACATGAGGTGGCCAAAGTACTGGAGTTTCAGCTTTAGCATCATTCCTTCCAAAGAAATCCCAGGGCTGATCTCCTTCAGAATGGACTGGTTGGATCTCCTTGCAGTCCAAGGGACTCTCAAGAGTCTTCTCCAACACCACAGTTCAAAAGCATCAATTCTTCGGCACTCAGCCTTCTTCGCAGTCCAACTCTCACATCCACACATGACCACTGGAAAAACCATAGCCTTGACTAGATGGACCTTTGTTGGCAAAGTAATGTTTCTGCTTTTGAATATGCTATCTAGGTTGGTCACAACTTTTCTTCCAAGGAGTAAGCGTCTTTTAATTTCACGGCTGCAGTCACCATCTGCAGTGATTTTGAAACCCCCCAAAATAAAGTCTGACACTGTTTCCACTGTTTCCCCATCTATTTCCCATGAAATAGATGGATGCCATGATCTTCGTTTTCTGAATGTTGACCTTTAAGCCAACTTTTCACTCTCCTCTTTCACTTTCATCAAGAGGCTTTTTAGCTCCTCTTCACTTTCTGCCATAAGGGTGGTGTCATCTGCATATCTGAGGTTACTGATATTTCTCCTGACATCCTTACCTACTGATTATTTCCAGCTTGTCTCTCCTCCCATGTCTGGCTGGTTCTTTTTTCAAGTGTCTTCTACAAAGCAGCCAGATTATTCTATTAAAACTCTGCACAAGTCATCATTCCCTCTCTCTCTCTCAAAAAACAAACAAACGAACAACAACAACAAAAAATAACCCTTTTTCAACAACTCTCTGAGATCATCCAGATCCCACAGACTTTCTGGCAACTGAGTCTCCACGACCTAACCCATGGACCTTCCTTTCAGGAAATCTTTCTTTTTTCAGGAAATCTTTCCTTTTCAGGAAATCTTTCTCTCTGGTCACAATGGTTTACTCATTATCTCTGCTGATTCCCCATGTTCACAGACCAGTGTCTCTTAAACATCTCCACTATAGACTCCTTAAACTACAGAGGAGGGTGACTCAAATACAAAGAAGGAGATGTTGCTTTCAAAATGTGTGTCTTATGTTAAGAACCCATGTGAAAGAGTGCATTCCTAACATAATATATCCATCCGAGTTTGTCTTAATATATAAACATCTTAGATCATAAGTGAAAGTAAAGTCGCTCAGTTGTGTCCGACTCTTTGCGACCCGTGGACTGTAGCCCACCAAGCTCCTCCATCCATGGGATTCTCCAGGCAAGAATACTGGAGTGGGTTGCCATTTCCTTCTCCAGGGGATCCTCCTGACCCAGGGATCAAACCCAGGTCTCCCACATTGCAGGCAGACGCTTTAACCTCTGCACCACCAGGATTATAGCTACTCTGTAAAACTAAATGAGTCCAATCTCCAGGGTCTGGTAAGACGTACCCAGGTAAGCTGATGGTTTGTGGGTCCTCTAGTTCACCACAGAGCGGAGCACCATTCCCCTCAACAAACCCACAATCAGTCCTCCTGGGTTCCCTCCTCCCTACCCTGACTATTTGGGATGGCAGTCACAACCTCCTCTTTGATCCTACCCACTATAGCTTAAACTATGGACCACCTTTTCATAAACACTTCTGTTCCCCCAAATAAAAGGTAGGCTCTTTGAGACTAAGAGTCTCTGTTACACCAGTATCTATTCCCTGGGTGTTGCATGAAGCTCTAAATGGCTCTCAGCAACGTCTTCTGTATTCCTCAAATGCTTTAAAGTGTCTCTTATCATTTTCGTTTTATATTGATTTTTTTTCTCCCTTCTTTTCTTTCTTTTTTGTCTTTTGATGGCATTTCTTTCCTCTTTTCTCCTGTTTCAGGTCTGAATGAACCAAACACTGACATCTCTCAATGGCAGGAGTTTTTCTGTGCCATGCTTTCAAATGCTTCCAACAGAGCAATAAACAGAGTGAAAAGAGTAACAAAGAATGGCTCATACATGTATTTGTTTGTTTGTTTTTAGCATTTTATCAAAGTCAGGCCCTGTGCCCAGAGATTTATTTGACCTGTTTCATGATAACACGCCTGTTGAGAATCCCTCACTGAGGAAAGGTGGAACATTCCAGAAAAGCAACTCTCAGCTTCCTGGAGACCCACTTCCTATCTCAGTAACAGCCCTACCACATGGGAAGAATGAAAGCAGAGAACTCATGAGAGGAACAGCTTTGAAACAGAGGGTTAACATGAGACGAGGGTCACTCATTAACTCTGCTCTCTGTGGTCCCCATTAACCAGGTGATTGAAAGGGTGACAGAAAGGATGTGTCAGCTGAATCACAGAACACTATTGTGGTTTTCGTCCTCTTACTGGGCAAGCACACATGCACACACACCCACACATACACACACACACACTTCCCTCCAACCCTCCTCCCACCCCAGCCTTTTTCAGAGGCTGTAAATAACAAGCATCTCCAGCCCCATGGCATCAGTCATGCAAGCAGCGCTCGTCATCTGTCCCTGGCTGGGTGCATCAGTGAGTATATAATAGGGGTGGGGGAGGGAGGCTGTGTGCGTGGTGGGCATGGTCTCCTGGCTCCAGGTGAGAATCAACTTTTCGACCTTTCTAGCTGATGATGTGGCCACATCCAGGTGGCCATGGCATTGACGATGAGAGCCTGAACGTATATATACAGAATCAAGTAATCACACACCAAATCTTCATTTTTTCCCCTCTTGTTGACTGGCTGAGCAGTTATTAGTTGGAATTCTGAGAAGGCTTGTGTTTCCTTTCATTATGTTTATGGTTTCCAGTCTATTAATAGCAAGTCCATTTTTGCAGCAAACTTCTTCAACCATTGAGGCCAATTTCCATTAAAAACTGGTTTCAAAAATTATCCAAAGGGAGACAGAGCTGTTGCTTTTCCATAGGTAGAACTTTCTGATTTCTTTGAAGCCTGAGCTGACTTCAGGTCAGACGGGAATGTGCCAATTTGAGGGGCTGTGGTAAATTTTAATACATTTGCTCTGTACAGTCAATCTGCACTACCTATCAGCCCAGCATTGAAATGCTTAGGCCAGGATAACAAGAAAAAAGGAGGTTAAACCTCCCCTGGGACTCTGGTCTATTGGTGTGCCAAGCCAAGTTTTTAATTTGGAGAGCAATTCTGCAGAAATGAACAGAAACTGCTATCTAAACATTTTAATAAGAATAAACCCCCAAGCCAATATGCAATCGAGTGCACTGCTTTCTAGTAATTTCATTTATACAACAGCTCCACAAGCTGTTTTGCTCTCCATATTCAGATAACCCTCACCTCTAGGGTGACCGGAAAAATGATATTTTAATCATGCGCCACATCTGTGATCAGAAATACTTAATGAAACACTCTAATGATCGCATGGTAACAAGCTTCAAAGAACTCTTTCCCAGATTTAGGCAGGATCCGTTTGCTTCTTGTGACAATTTTAGCAGCATATTTTTCAGTATCCTCTGCAGGAGTCATTACCCAGAGACATGTGCTTGGGATGAGGTCCAGCAGTTCTTTCAGTTGGGGGATTTTGCTAGCACCCATAGAACCTCTGCATCAGTGCTGTCCGATAGAAATACAACACAAGTTGCACATGTAATTAAAAATTTTGTCATTATACTAAGGAAAGTAGAAAGAAATAGGTGAAATTAATTTTACTAATACATTTTATTTAACACAACATATTCACAATATTGGGCTTCCCAGGTGATGCAGTGGTAAAGAATCTGCCTGCCAATGCAGGAAGCACAAGAGATGAAAGTTTGATCCCTGAGTTGGGAAGAGTCTCTGGAGGGTGGAATGGCAAACCACTCCAGTATTCTTGACTGGAGAAACCCATGGACAGAGGAGCCTGGTGGGCTACAGTCCATGGGGTCACAAAGAGCAGAACACGACTGAAGCAACTTAGTGTCAACAGCATCCACAAAATTATTGTTTTGATGTGTGAAAGTGTTAGTTGCTCAGTCTTGTCCAACTCTGAGACCCCACAGACTGTAGCCCGCCAGGCTCCTCTGTCCATGGAATTCTCCAGGGAAGAATACTGGAGTGGGCTGCCATTTCCTTCTCTTTCTGGCTTACTTCACTATGTATAACAGGCTCTAGGTTCATCCATCTCACTAGAACTGACTCAAATTCCTCCCCTTAATGGCTGAGTAATACTCCATTGTATATATGCACCGCATCGTCTTTAACCATTCAGTGTCAGTGGACATCTATGGTGTTTCCATGTCTTGGCTATTGTAAATAGTGCTGCAATGAAATGTATGTGATTTTAAGCCATAAAGTGTGTGGGATTTCATTATGCCACAATATAAAATGAATGCAATAACATCCCAATAATAAATATAACAATAATAGATCATAGTATTCAGCACTTACTACGTGCTAAACATAATCAATTGCTTTATCTCATTATTCCTCACAGCACCTCCTAAGTCTGGTGCTGTTATTACCCCAATTTAGCACATGCAAAAGCTGAGGCTCAGGACTGAGGATGTGGGGGCAGGGGTCCAGCCCAGGGCTGGAACTCTGAAGAGTCTGGTCATTATGCCACATTGCCTCCTATTCAGAGAGGGGCCCCTCATGGAAGGACTGATGCTGAAGGTGAAGCTCCAAGTCTGTAGCCACCCGACGCAAAGAGCAGACTCATTAGAAAAGACCCTGATGCTGGGAAAGATTGAGAGAAAGAGGAGAAGGGCACGACAGAGGAAGAGATGGTTGGATGGCATCACCAACTCAATGGACATGAGTTTGAGCAAACCCTGGGAGATAGTGAAGGGCAGTGAAGCCTGGCGTGCTGCAGTCCATGGGGCCACAAAGACTGAGCACAGCACGATATTCAAGAGCTGACGATTTAGTGGGGACCAGTGGTACAGAACAAGAAACAGCTTGACATCGTGGTATGAATTTGCTGCAGCTGAGACGTGCACAGGGTGCTATGGACAGTCGGGCAACATTAGACCAATCTGGAGTTAGGGAAGGCATCTTGGAAAAGGCATTCTTCAGTTGTGTCCTATTACTTTGTTTAGTGGTATTTATTTGCTCCTTAACATTTTCCAAATAATATGCAAAAATATAAATAAGCGAGTAAAAAACATATCCGAAATCTCTTCACCCAGAGATACTCACAATTGATCATTGGTGATCTTCCAGGAGTGTATGTATGTGTGTATGTGTGTGTGTGTGTGTGTAGATAGCATATTTTTTATTATCATCATTAAGGTTGAGGAAAACAGCCTAGTTATTCAACTGTAGCAATATATCCACCCAAAACTCAACCACCAGCCTCAAACATATGTCTGTGTTTTATTTTAGGAAAACATAAACTGGGTCACAAAACGTCTTCAGAAAGCAGGATAAGTCACGAAACACACAGAAGGGATCTGAATTTGCAAATGTGGGGCCTTGGCCTTGTTCAGAGGGCGAGGCTGATGTGAAAATTTCCTCTTCCAGGAAAAGCAAGGTTCACTCAAGCTGCAAAGCCCAGCAGGTCATTAGATTTACAGCCTCTTTTAAAGGGTTGCGCTTTGATGGCTTCTAGGTATCGATTAGCTGAGCACACCAACCGGAATTCAGCAGAGACTCAAGGGATGAGAAGGAGAGGGGAGATGGTGGTGGTGACGGTCTTGATGTAGTTTTCAAAATCACTTCCGAAAAAGGCGATGAGGAAATAGTTGAGTATCCCAGCGAGGGACATGGCGAATAGAAACAGGATAATGCGTTTCCCAAATATGTAACCAGGTGTGCTGGAAAGGAAAGAGAGGGAAAACTGGAGAACAGCACAAGTGACGCCAATTTAACACAAAATATTATTGCTTTGAAATACATGGGGCTTAAAGGATACCTCCTTTCACTCAAGGATGCTCCATTTACTTCACATGAAGGATAGACGTGTCTTACCTAGTATTAGTCATTGAATCTAGTTCAGAACCAAGCAAAAAGAGCCTTAAACCCATCACCATCAGGGCTCTGCTCCCTGGTTTCTCTGTGCCATGGTAACGCCAGCTCCCGGATGGCGTGAAGGTGGTGGCATCCGCTGGTAGCCGGGGTTCTGACCAGGGATTAGGAACCCATGGATTCACGAAGACCCTCTCAGGAGTGCCTGTAAGACCCATGCTGGCAGCTGTGTGTAATGCAGGATTTTCAGTGCCTCAGGTGAGAAGGGATGGTATACATGCACCAAGAAGCCTGGTGGATTCTAAGAGATGCTCTCGCATTCGAGGGCTCAGTCTCCTGAGGCTGCCTGGGGATAACTCAAGTTCCCACTAATGAGAGCTGGCCTCCGGGGCTGGAAGGCAGGCCCTTACATGTGAAGAGAATCAAGGAAGGGAGACTTTGTAGGACTGGATGATTTCGTCTCCTTCTGTCACAGGCTCTAAATCCTACACTGCTTGCACAGAGCATCCACTAGGGTCAGGAGGCATCTCTCCAGTGACACGTGACCACCCAGCTGTGCTCAGCAGCTGCCTGGTTCCCCTCCTCTGTAGCATCCATCTGTGATGGCTCTGGATGGTTCATTCCTGCAGCACTGGTATGTTTTGAAAGTGCAGCCAAGTGGGTCACCGAGTGAAAAGTGAAAGTGTTACTCGCTCAGTCCTGTTGTACTCTTTGCAACCCGATGGACTGTAGTTCACCAGGCAAGAATACTGGAGTGGGGTGCCATGCCCTTCTCCAGAGGATTCTTCCCGAACCAGGAATCAAGCCCAGATCTCCTGCATTTGCAGACGGATTCTTTACTGTCTGAGCCACCAGGGAAGCCCCATGGGTCGCCAAGATTATCAGTTGCTAAGGCTGTTAGTAAAGACCCTAGCAAGGGGACTCCTTGGCACTCAGGAGGCCTCCCCAAGAACACCCAACTCATCTAAACAGGTGCCTTAAGGCTGCCAGGCCCTTGCTTGCTATAATCTAGAGACTACAATGTGGTATCCATAGGTTCAATGTTAGAAATTTTATATTATTGAAAGGGACCCCAAAGGTTCATGATGCAACTCCTAGTTTTCCTGTGTCAAGAGTTTGAAAATAGTTTTGCAGCTGAGTATCAACCTCCTCGCTCCTCACAGTGCTCCATGGACCAGCAGCACAGGAGCTTGTTGGAAATGCAGATGCCCAGGTCCACTGGATCAGAACCCATACTGTGAATAAGCTCCCCCTGGGACTCGCGAGCACAGCAGGATCTGAGAGGCACCCTCAGTTGACAGCTCCCTGCTTCTTGGCCAGTGCGTTCCTCTCTCCTTGGTTTCCTGGTTACAGTCCTGCTCGTGAAGTGACCCATTCTAGCTCTTTCTTAGGGAAAAAAAGTATGGTCCCCAAACAGAGCATTCTGAGCTGAACTGTACATGTTCCCCGCCCTCACATTCATATGGTGTAGTCCTAAACCCTAGTCCCTTAGAATGACTGCATTTAGAGAGAGGGTCTTTAAAGAGGTGATAATGGTAAAATGATAATGGTAAAATTTTCTCTTCAAGAAAATCAGAGACACCAAGGGAACATTTCATGCAAAGATGGGCTCGATAAAGGACAGAAATGGTCTGGACCTAACAGAAGCAGAAGATATTAAGAAGAGGTGGCAAGAATACACGGAAGAACTGTACAAAAAAGATTTCACGACCAAGATAATCACGATGGTGTGATCACTCACCTAGAGCCAGACATCCTGGAATGTGAAGTCAAGTGGGCCTTAGGAAGCATCACTACAAACAAAGCTAGAGGAGGTGATGGAATTCCAGTTGAGCTACTTCAAATCCTGAAAGATGATGCTGTGAAAGTGCTGCACTCAATATGCCAGCAAATTTGGAAAACTCATCAGTGGCCACAGGACTGGAAAAGGTCAGTTTTCATTCCAGTCCTAAAGAAAGGCAATGCCAAAGAATGCTCAAACTACCACACAATTGCACTCATCTCACATGCTAGTAAAGTAATGCTCAAAATTCTACAAGCCAGGCTTCAGCAATACGTGAACCGTGAACTTCCAGATGTTCAAGCTGGTTTTAGAAAAGGCAGAGGAATCAGAGATCAAATTATGGACATCTGCTGGATCATGGAAAAAGCAAGAGAGTTCCAGAAAAACATCTATTTCTGCTTTATTGACTATGCCAAAGCCTTGACTGTGTGGATCACAATAAACCGTGGAAAATTCTTCAAGAGATGGGAATATCAGACCACCTGACCTGCCTCTTGAGAAATCTATATGCAGGTCAGGAAGCAATGGTTAGAACTGGACATGGAACAACAAACTGGTTCCAAATAGGAAAAGGAGTACATCAAGGCTGTATATTGTCACCCTGCTTATTTAACTTATATGCAGAGTACATCATGAGAAACGCTGGGCTGGAAGAAACACAAGCTGGAATCAAGATTGCCGGGAGAAATATCAATAACCTCACATATGCAGATGACACCACCCTTATGGCAGAAAGTGAAGAGGAACTAAAAAGCCTCTTGATGAAAGTGAAAGAGGAAAGCGAAAAAGTTGGCCTAAAGCTCAACATTCAGAAAATGAAGATCATGGCATCCAGTCCCATCACTTCATGGGAAATAGATGGGGAAAGTGGTGACAGTGTCAGACTTTATTTTGGGGGGCTTCAAAATCACTGCAGATGGTGACTGCAGCCGTGAAATTAAAAGATGCTTACTCCTTGGAAGAAAAGTTATGACCAACCTAGATAGCATATTCAAAAGCAGAGACATTACTTTGCCAACAAAGGTCCATCTAGTCAAGGCTATGGTTTTTCCAGTGGTCATGTGTGGATGTAACAGCTGGACTGTGAAAAAAACTGAGTGCCAAAGAATTGATGCTTTTGAACTGTGGTGTTGGAGAAGACTCTTGAGAGTCCCTTGGACTGCAAGGAGATCCAACCAGTCCATTCTGAAGGAGATCAGCCCTGGGATTTCTTTGGAAGGAATGATGCTAAAGCTGAAACTCCAGTACTTTGGCCACCTCATGCAAAGAGCTGACTCATTGGAAAAGACTCTGATGCTGGGAGGGATTGGGGGCAGGAGGAGAAGGGGATGACAGAGGATGAGATGGCTGGATGGCATCACTGACTCGATGGACATGAGTCTGAGTGAACTCCGGGAGTTGGTGATGGACAGGGGGCCTGGCGTGCTGCGATTCATGGGGTCGCAAAGAGGCGGACACGACTGAGCGACTGAACTGACTGAGGTAGACCCTAACTCACTATAACCAGTGTTCTTATAAAAAGAGAAGGTCAGGGACTTCCCTGGTGATCTAGTGGTTAAGACTTCAAGCTTTCCAACAAAGGAAACTATAAGCAAGGTGAAAAGACAGCCTTCAGAATGGGAGAAAATAATAGCAAATGAAGCAACTGACAAAGAATTAATTTCAAAAACATACAAGCAACTCCTGCAGCTCAATTCCAGAAAAATAAGCGACCCAATCAAAAAATGGGCCAAAGAACTAGACAGACCGTTCTCCAAAGAAGACATACAGATGATTAGCAAACACATGAAAATATGCTCAACATCACTCATCATCAGAGAAACGCAAATCAAAACCACAATGAGATACCATATCACACTGGTCAGAATGGCTGTTATCAAAAAGTCTACAAACAGTAAATTCTGGAGAGGGTGTGGAGAAAAGGGAACCCTCTTACACTGTTGGTAGGAATGCAAACTAGTACAGCTGCTATGGAGAACAGTGTGGAGCTTCCTTAAAAAACTGGAAATAGAACTGCCATATGACCCAGCAATCCCACTGCTGGGCATACACACTGAGGAAATCAGAATTGAAAGAGACACATGTACCCCAATGTTCATCGCAGCACTGTTTATAATAGCCAGGACATGGAAGCAACCTAGATGTCCATCAGCAGATGAATGGATAGGAAAGCTGTGGTACATATACACAATGGAGTATTACTCAGCCATTAAAAAGAATAATTTGAATCAGTTCTAATGAGATGGATGAAACTGGAGCTGATTATACAGAGTGAAGTAAGCCAGAAAGAAAAACACCAATACAGTATACTAACACATATATATGGAATTTAGAAAGATGGCAATGATGACCTTGTATACAAAACAGCAAAAGAGATACAGATGTATAGAACAGTCTTTTGGACTCTGTGGGAGAAGGCAAGGGTGTGATGATTTGAGAGAACAGCATTGAACTATGTAAATTATCATATGTGAAATCAATCGCCAGTCCAGGTTCAATGCATGAGACAGGGTGCTCAGGGCTGTGCACTGGGATGACCCTGAGGGATGGGATGGGGAGGGAGGTGGGAGGGGGGTTCAGGATGGGGAACACATGTACACCCATGGCTGATTCATGTCAATGTATAGCAAAAAACCACCACAATATTGTAAAGTAATTAACCTCCAATTAAAATAAATTTTTAAAACAACAACAACAACAAAAAAGATTTCGTGCTTTCAATGCAGAGGGTGCAAGTTTGATCCCTGGTCAGGCAAGCTGGGATCTCATGCAGCCAATAAAAGTTTTTTTAATTTTTTTTAAAGAGAAGGTTAGCGGGGTTTCCCTGGTAGCTCAGTGGTAAAGAATCCACCTGCCAGTGCAGGGGACAAGGGTTCAATCCCTCATCTGGGAAGATGCCACATGCTGTGGAGTAACTAACCCCACGTGTCACAGCTATTGAAGCCTGTGCTCCAGAGCCCAGTAGCCACAACTGCTGAGCCCAAGCACCACACCTACTGAAGCCCACACAGCCTAGAGCTGAACTGAGCTCCAGAATAAGAGGAGTCACCGCAATGAGAAGCCCACGCACCACAACAGAGTAACCCCTGCTCCCCACAACTAGAGGAAAACCCGTGAGGCAACAAAGACTCGGCACAGCCAGAAATAAATAATACATTAAAAAAATATATTTTACAGAGAAGGTTTCGACGTAGACACACACAGTGGGAAGACCCTTGAGGACATAGGGAAAAGACAGCCAAGTACAAGCCAAGGAGAGAGGCCTCAGGAAAGAGCAGCCCTGCCATTGTCTTGATTTTGGACTGCCAGTCTCCAGAAAGATAAGAAAAGACATTTCTGTTATTTAAACACGCTGGTCTGCATGGAACACTTTGTTCTGGCAGCCTCAAAGACAAATACAGAGAATTACCTGCTAATGTTGGTAAAGAAGTGGAAAGAAAGTAAAGGAGTCTATTTTTTTTTTTCAGCCAGAGAATAGAGGCTTCAGAGAAATTAAATTGTTAAAAGTCAAATATTGTAGTGAGTCAGATTTATCACATGAATGAGGCCACCATATGCTCATTACAGAAAGGAGGGAAAGTGATTTGTGAAGCTATTTCAGAACTTGTTCAAGATAAATCTGTGGTGAAGGATGAAACAGGAGTGCCTCCCGATGAAATAGTGGTGTTCTTGGTCTGGGCAGGATGTTTCTAAGGACTCGAGGAGTATCGCCCCTCAAGGAGGCGCTTCTCTGGGTCTTTAACTCTTCCCAGACAACTTCTCCAGGGATGTCACTGCCTTTTTCGCTGCTGAAGAGGGCTCTCTGATCACTTCTTGGCCTTTTGGCTAAGATCAAGTGAAGGAGGAGGCTCTCTGAACTGGGCAGCCTTATCCACCCAGAAAGTGAAAGTGAAGTCCCTCAGTTGTGTCTCAACCCCATGGAATGCAGCCCACCAGGCTCCTCTGTCCGTGGGATTCTCTAGGCAACAATACTGGAGTGGGTAGCCTTTCCCTTCTCCACGGGATCTTCCCAACCCAGGGACTGAACCCAGATCTCCCACATTGCAGGCAGATTCTTCACCAGCTGAGCCACAAGGGAAGCCCAAGAATCCGAGAGTGGGTAACCTATCCCTTCTCCAGCAGATCTTCCCAATCCAGGAATCAAACGGGGGTTGGGGAGGGTGCTATTGTGAGACATGGAGGGGACAAGAAGCGGAATAGGGGGTGGGCGCTGGGGCCAGCACGTGGGGAGCAGCCCCCACAGCATCTTCCCCACCCTTGGAACCCCTCAGCGATTCTGATCGCTCCAGAATTGAGGCAAACTGTAACTCGAACCTTTCTTCTCTAAGTACCATCATTTACTTTACTAAAACCCAGCTTTCCCAACCCAAGTCTAAGGAAAGGACAATCGTAGCCTACCCTGTCTCTGTCCACCACCGGCGATTGTGTCTGACTTTCTCAACAGTCTTTCCTCAGGTCCCCGATGTCTGTTACTCAAGAGACCTTATCACAAGGTGCAAGCTTTAGTTCTCCTTCCCCTGACAAATAATGGCACGCTTCACTCACGGCAGGCTTTGGGAAGCCAGACAGGGGGGTATAATTCAAGGCCCAGATGCAGCAGGGTGGGCGTAGAGGCTGTGGCTTGGCAAGGCATGCTTTTAAAGCACCCTTTGGGAGCCCAGCACCACTTGGAAGAATTTTTTTTTTTTTTAATGGAAAAACGAGTCAAGGGCCCTGGCTGTATTTCCAGAACCAGCAAAGTTCAGGGAGGAAAAAGGATGAGGGATTGAAGTCGCCCTCCCCGCTCCAACCCTCGTGGTCCCTCCCGATCAGCGGAATATTGTTGAATGACCACTCTTCCGGCTGGAAAGTGCCTCTCCCTCCGTGGTTCTTTTCTCCGTCCCAGCGGCCTACCTCTGAGTTCTCTCCCCCAGGTAGCCAACAAAGTACTTCTGCCTCACGAACAGATACATCAGTCCAGCAAAGGCAGCAGGAACTAAGAGGAGAAAGGACAACACCCGTGTTAGTGTCCTAGATGGAACCCAGTACTAATACAGCCAATAGGTAATCAGTGTTGGTCGCAAAATCGAGCAGAGGCCTCAGCTTCTGCCAGTCAGGGCTGACATGAAGTTCAGCAATGAGCCAGGGACAGGAAGCATCCTGAGATCCTTAAGAATAGTCATGCTACCCTGTGCTGGCATCACAGTGTCATTTCATACAAAGTCTTTTCATACCCATCATCTAATCTGAATCCTTTTCACATGACTGGTACCATCTTTTTCTTTATTATGTATTTATTGTATTTCTGGCTGTGCCGGGTCTTCCTTGCTGTACCTGGACTTTCTCTAGTTGTGGCAAGTGGGGGCTACTCTCTAGTTGCAGTGAATGGGCTTCTCACTGTGGTGGCTTCTCATGTTTCAGGCGTATGGGGTCAGTAATTGAGGCACACAGTCTTACTTGCCTTGCGTGCTGGATCTTCCTGGAGCAGGGATCAAACCTGTGCCCCCTGCACTGGCAGGCGGACCCTTAGCCACTGAACCACCAGGGAAGTCTTGGTATGGTCTTTTCTATTTCCAGATGTGGAAACATGGATTCCAGCAGTCACGAGACTTGTGTGAGATTGTCAGCTGGTAGGTACACAAACACGTGTGTGTGTGTTTGCATGTGTGTGTGTAGGAGGAAAGTTAGACTTTCTCCCAGAGCCCTGCTCTGAAGCTGGTCCTTACAAAGTACACCCTTCACCTGTGGACCTCTGGGAATCATGATGCTCAACGTTTTCTGAACAATTGCTACGGTTTAGGAAAGATCTCCAGGGAAATAAATGCCTTTTGCATTCCAACCCTGTGAGGAATACACACAAGTTAAACAACCCCATGGAGTCCTGAGCGCTTGAAGCCGAGAGTTGGAAACCCAGCCCCATCAGGACTGTTAAGATCAGGAGCTAACGCTTAACACATTCTATTAATACATTTGACAAAGGGCTGATTACACTTTTCCTACCTATCAAGAATTACTATGAGGGTGAAACAGAAGTATGGATATAAAAGTTCTTCAAAATCCGCACCCACCCCCACCCCAACCCCCCCCCCCCCCCACCGGCGTTATTCAAATACCAAGTAAAGCGCATTAACTAGGCACTTGATATGTGTCAGGGAGTGCTCCAGGCAGCCTGGGTACTCGGGTCTCCAATCCTCTCTTCTCTGATGGTTTCAAAGTTTTGACAAGTCACAGCTGCTGTGGACAAGGTTTTTCCTGGTTGGTCCCTTCCAGATGGCTCTGAGCTAACTTATTGGCCCACCTTTCCGTCACCGGGAACTGAACCGAACATGAGCTGATAGAAATCAGGGTGCAAAGTGACTGAACTCACTGCCCGTATTTGGGGATCGGTGCCTGCCCCTGGCGTGGACCTGAGCTGCTTGAAACACCAGGAGGGATGCCGTGTGTTCAAAACAAGGCTCTAAAATTCTCGGGTTTGAGCAGGTTCCCCTGAGGTTTGGGCTCCTGCTCTGTAATGTGATGAGTTTAGGCTGGTGTTCCTTTCACCTGAAAAATTATCCAATCTACCATATTTGTAGGAAATGACTATTACACCGAACAGGAGTGACTGACAGTTTTTCTCCCGGCAATGCCAACACTTGTTTTGGCAGAAAATGTGTACTTCCAGGCCCTGAAACCCTTTTCAACTCCCTTTATCCAACCAGAATAACTCCAGATTCATCTCTATCAAGTATAATCTAAGAAGACATAAAAGGAATCATAACTCCTACTCAAAGTATAGTTTGACTTCATTTTCCAGGTGATGCCAGACATGTTTCTTATTTAACTGAGGATAGAAAGTGGGAGATTAAGACGTGTTTCCTGACAGCCTTATGGATCACCTCGTGCTCCTGAAGTAGTTTCTGCTCCCAGCCTTCACCTCTCTCATTGCACCTGATTCTCTTCCTTCGTGGCGTGTCTCACTCTTGGCAATGAACTTATCCATTCATTTATTTTCTGTTGGTCCACCTTGCCAACTGCTGTGTGCTTCTCCACCATCTCTGTCTTATTTACTGCTATGTATCCAGGGAACAGGGCTTGGCACATAGTAGGTGTTCAGTGTATATTTTTATGGAAATGAATAAAGCAAGAGGACACATGTGAAAAACCCAGGATTTATCCTGAAACCCCTGGGAGTCCATCCTGGCTCCGTTACCCAGCAGCTGAGCAACCTTGAATAAGTCACTTATCTCCCTGAATCAAAGGATCCTCAAAAGTAACAACAGGGGGCAACAATGTCCACTTTACCTACTTTATTGCATGACTGACCACAATAAGGATGAGATCATCTCTCACAGGACACTGGCAGCCTTTTGTCTCACACGGCTGGGCCACAGGGTGGAAGCCGGCCAGGTCACACCAGACCTTCAGCAGACACAAGGCCAGTCTCCAAAGTGGACCAAAAATACCACTCGGTTTCCACTTAATTTTAAATCAGTTTTGGGAATCCAACTTGCTGAAGTCAAAACTGTGGACTGCTGAGGACCAGGGAGGCTGGAGACCTCGACCCATGCCGGAAGGAGGAACACATGCAGAAGGTAATGAGCAGTCAGCCAGGTGACGGTCGCTCAGAACAGACACCTCCTGCTCTCATTCAGAATGCCCTTGTGTCTGAGCTCATGCTGCTTAAGGTTTCTGAGTCACATTTAGCCTGAAACCACCCTTGTCAGTGCAGCCGCTCTCAACCAGCCACCAGGGAGCCAGCATTAGCGATGCATTACCTCCGGGGCCCGCACTGGCCCCCCGCCCACTGGCTCACAACCGCCGGAGGGTCTCACCTCTCCGGAGCTTTGCAGATTGGAGCTGGAGGGCAGACAAAGTCTTTTCAACAGAAAAGCCTACACTCACACCTCCTGGTGACACACGTTTTGGAGCGAGTACACACAAGGAGAAAAGCCCAGGTTACCTTGGCTGCAGAGAAGCCCGGCGCTCCAGAGCATGACAAGGAAGGTGGGGTAGGCATCCACACAGTTCTGGCTGCAGAATAAATCAACAAGGGGGAAAAAAATCAGAGGACACAGTTTAGTCTGAAAATTACCTGAAACCCCAAATAATAATCAATGTCTTGCAAGGTGGGCTTCCCAGGTGGCCCTAGTGGTGAAGAACCCGCCTACCATGCAAGAGACGTAAGAGATGCAAGTTCAATCACTGGGTCAGGAAGATCCCCTGGAGGAGGGCATGGTGACCCACTCTGGTATTCTTGCCTGGAGCCTAGCAGACGTGGACGGAAGAGCATGGCAGGCTGTAGTCCATAGGGTCACACAGAGTCGGACATGACTGAGATGACTTAGCACACGTGCGCACACATCTCACAAGGCCTGGACTCCATTCGTAATTCCTCTGACCTCCAGAAACAGACAGCAAGTAAAGCAGACACAAGCTTGGAATTCACCTACTCCCTTCCGCAGTGAAGCCATTTCTTGATGGATCCTCCTTGGCCGGAGTCCTGCTCCCGGCTATGCCAAAGCACTTCTTAGAATTGAAAAGTGAGAGACGCGGACAGCAGGGCTGGGTGAGTCAGGGTGGGGTCAAGAGAGGGACCCGACAACGTGGACCCCACCAAGTAGACCTTCAGGTCAGACACACAAGTCAGCTCAGACATGTGAGCCAAGCTGAGGAAGGACAGGTGAGCCTCCACGTTACTGGAGCCAGGGTGGATTAGGCAAAGGTGGTGCTCGTTATCCTGCTGATGGCTTTGTCAGGGCGCAAGCCTGGCCCCCCACGCCGGGGTCTGACACCCTTGGTCTCCTTTAAGCTCATGCAATCCTGCCAGTACACTCAGTAACTGCACGGTTTCCTGTGGCTTCTGGGACAAGTAGCCACAAACTCAGAGGGTTAGGACAAATGTATTATCTGCAGGTCAGAAGTCTGAAGTCAGTCTCGATGGACCAAAATGAAGATGTCAGCATCACTACATCCCTTCTGGAGATGCACTGCTTCTGTCTGTTTGCCTTTCCCAACTTCTAGAGGCCACCTGTGATCCTTAGCTTGAAGCCCCATCCAGCCTGAAAGCCAGCCATGGTTGATTATGTCTTTGCAACCCCAGCTCTTCTGCCTTCTTCTAGCACATCTGAAGGACCTTTGCAATGACATTGGTCCTACCCAGATAATTCCAAATACTCTCTTAATTTAAACTCAACTGCTTAACAACCTTAACTCCCCCTTGCCATGTAACGTAACCTATTCACATGTTCCTGGGATCCAGATGTGAACATCTTTGGGGGGTCATTCTTCTGCCTATCACAATTTTCTCATGTGTCAGATGAGAAACTGAACCTTGGAGAAGCTGAAGATAATTTACCCAGGGTCACCCAGAGTAGCAAAGCCAGGACTTAATAGACTCTAAAGCCAGGACTGTTACCTCTTCAACCCTGCAGGCACACCTTGGAGATAGCGTGGGCTGAGCTCCAGACCACCACAATGAAGCAAACACCGCAATAGCACAACTCACAGGAATGTTCTGGTTTCCCAGTGCACATAAAAGTTATGTTTATGCTACACTGCAGCCCAGTAAGTGCGCCATAGCATGATGTCTAAAACACAAGGTACATTCCTTAATGACAAATATTTTATTGCTAAAAAATGCTACCCATCATCCGACAATGCAGGGCCACCACAAATTTTCAGCTGGTGAAAAACACAGTGTCTGTGAAGTATGATAAAACAAGGTATGCCTGCACTCAATTAAATAGTGAGTGTCCTCTTGAAAAGCTTCAGGTGAGATCAGGACAATCTATCCGGACATCCATGGAAACACAACATAACAAGACACAGAGGGATGAACAGGGAAAGGCGATGCAACAAAGCGGGAGGGGCACCCGATGAGGACTGGTCCCCAACCTGACATAAACCAGCTGTTTGCCATTGGCAAAGCAATTTCTCTGGACTTGGTTTCCCTACTGATAAAACCAAGAGACGAATAGTGAATAACTCTGAGATCCACTTAAGCTCTAAGAGTTGATGGTCTAATGTACCAGTTCTCAAAGTATGGTCCCTGGATCAGCTGTATCAGAATCACCAGGGACCTTCTTAAAAATGTAAGTGTTAATGCCTTCCTTGGACCTACAGAATTAAAACTTCTGGGGGCTGCCCAGTAAGATTTTAAAGAGCCCTCTAGGTGATTCTGATGCATGCTCAAGTTTGAGAACCACTGGTCTAAGGCAATTCAAACTACAGAGGTAAACTCAAAGGTGCAACTTTCTTCAGACTTACCTGGCAGTTCAGTGCTTAAAATTCTGCGCTTCCAATGCAAGGGTTGCAGATTCAATCCCTGGTCAGTGAACTAAGATCCCACATGCTGTGCAGTGCAGCCAAAAAGTATTAAAAAATATAATCTTCAAAACACGTTTGGGCTTTTACCCAAATTCCTTTCTTAGAGTTTTCCTCTGGCAGCTTCTTGATGTGCTTCTCATGATTTTTCTCCTAAATATCAGCCTTCAAATTGATAGGGTCTCCCAATTCAGTTGGTACCACTGAGAACCCTAGAATGACCAGCCTTTGGTCTGTCCCTTAGCACCCAGGGAGGCTGGGCTGTGTCCCTGGCCACGGGGCTTTCATGTCTTTCTGATGGTCAAAAATTCTTTACTGGAGAACTTGACAAGAAGAAAAGATAAGAAACCAATGTATCCTGTCCTGGGATGTGGGCATGGGGGAACCAACAAAGCCTGCTGACTCACTAGGTGCTCTGGACACCCAGAACTTCCACTGACCTATGAACACAGTAATAATTCCAAAGGACAGGAGCCCCTTAAAGATCTACCATTTGGGGTGAAGCACTTAGTGAATAAGAGCCTCTTGATTAGGGTGAAAGAGGAGAGTGAAAAAGTTGGCTTGAAGTTTGACATTCAAAAAAACAAAAATCATGGCATCTGGTTCCATCACTTCATGGCAAATAGATGGGGAAAAAGTGGAAATAGTGGCAGATTGTATTTTCTTGGGCACCAAAATCACTGTGGATGGTGACTGCAGCTGTGAAATTAAAAGACGCTTGCTCCTTGAAAGAAAAGCTATAACAAACCTAGACAGTGTATTAAAAGGTAGAGATATAATTTTGCCAACAAAGGTCTGTCTAGTCAAACCTATGGCTTTTCCAGTAGTCATGTATGGATGTGAGTTGGACCATAAAGAAGGCTGAGCACTGAAGAATTGATATTTATGAACTGCAGTGCTAGAAAAGACTCTTGAAAGTCCCTTGGACAGCAAGAAAATCAAACCAGTCAATTCTAAAGGAAATCAACACTGAATATTCATTGCAAGGTCTGATGTTGAAGCTGAAGCTCCAATACTTTGACCACATGATGCAAAGAGCCAATTCACCGGAAAAGGCTGGGAAAGAGTGAGGGCAAGAGGAGAAAGGGACAACAGAGGATGAAATGGTTGGATGGCATCGCAGACTCAATGGATATAGTTTGAACAAACTCCAGGAGATAGTGAAAGAAAAGTCTGATGTGCTGCAGTCTACAGGGTCACGAAGAATCGAACACAACTTAGCAACTTAGAATGCATGCATGTAACTGAATCACTCTGCTGTATGCTTGAAACTAACACAACATTGTAAATCAACTCTATTTCAAAAAGATTTTAAATTAATTAATTAATGAAGCAAATATCATTAATTACAGTAGTAGGATCAATACCAATCAATAGAACCAATGTAGATGGATCACGTTCAAATCATTGGACAAGTCCATGCTACTTAGAAGTGAGCCTAGGGTGAGAGGAGCAGGGGAGAAGAAGCCTTAGGGTGTCATTTACCAAAATGCATTTTTGTGAGACACCAAACCTTTGATACGCTTTTTTTTTTAAGGAGGGTTTTCTGTAGTTCAATAAGACCTCCCCTTCTTGGAGAACCAAGCGTCACAGAGTCTCTTAGCACTGTAAAGGGTCTCGAAAGTCTTGCTGTGGGGAACCCGTTTCCCTGTCATGCCTGTTAACAGCCCACGAACTTGTAACCTAGGGGACCCATTTTGGAAAATTACACACCTCCAGAGACCCGTTTTCTCTCCACAGTCTGTACTCACCTGCACCCCTGGGGAAGAATCTTAGGTCCCTTAACTGACACTTTTCTCCAAAAATCAAACTTTGACTGCTCTGCCTGCACACATCAGCTGGGAACAGAGCTTCAACCTATGTGTTAGATACAAGATAAGACAGTCAAGGTCTTTTTCTCTCTCAAAATCAGGCTCAGCTCTGCCCTCAAGGGAGATAGGTGGTAGGGCAGCCGATTAACCGAAGTCCAGTCAGAACTAACGGCATAACCTGGCTGGGACGTCTTGTTTATCGACAGCCCCCAAATCTTGAACGGTCTGTATCAGTCCACAGCCAAATTTTATGCTGAAAAACATGCATTAGTCCTTTCAGTCCACCAGCATCATTTATTCTTGATGCTATCTTCCCTTTCTATGGTCTCTAAACATTTACGATCCCACACTCCATCAACCAAGACTTTTGATGGTATAAGCCTATGACAGGTACATTTATGTACAAATTATACACAACATATGCCTCTCGATCTGTATATTAAAACTGAGTAAAGCTTAGTTTCCTATAGATGGCAACAGTAAGTACATGTTCTCTTCTACTCGCATCCCCGTGGCTCATCTCACACCCCTTTTGGGTGCCTTTGGAGGCCCCTGGGGAAGCTCTCATTGGGAATGACTTTCTTCTGGTAGCTTCCTGGCCGAGGCGCTCAGACCGGAGGCCCTGGTGGTGGCCAGCGGGCAGTAACAACCGCTGCGTTATCTCCAGAGCCTTCCACAACCCGCCTCAGGCACACACAGGGTGCTGCAAGCTGGCCAGGGAGGAAATGGTCTTTGTAACAGAACCACAGCAGTGTCTGGATGACCTTTATCTTACAGAAAATTTTCCTCCACCCCCGCCATAGGTCCAACCTCTCCACAGCTCACTCTCCTCCCCTCGGTCTCTTTCCCCTCTCTGGAAGGGTAAGTAGGAAAGTCAGGACCCCCAGGCAGCACTGACTGCCCACCACTCTTCTCTAGCATCTTTTGATCTCAGGTACTGCACACCATTGCAGAGCTCCACAGCCACCCCCACAGGGCACTTCCACAATCCGGAGGCTGGCCGTGGGGACCAGCGGTCAGTGCGGTGGCTTCGTCTTCTTCTTTTTTTAAATTTATTTTTATTTATTTGGTTGCTCCGGGTCTTAGCTGCAGCTCCCTGACCAGGGACCGAACCCAGGCCCCTTGCATTGACAGTGCCGAGTTTTAACCACCAGGGCAGTCCCATGGTAGCTTCTGAGAAGGAGAGCTGGTTCACTCCTGGAAGAAAAGGCAGAAACAAGGCAGCCTGGCCTGCTGTGGCTCTTCCTCATTGCTGGCAAGATGGGAGCTCAACTTCCCACCTGGTACAGAGAAATTCCCCTGCCCCCACTTCTCCAATACTGACCAGCTGTGTTCATAAGAGCACAGTGCTGCTGGTGAGAACGCAGTGATCTGGGTGGGAAGAAGCTTCCCATTCCAGTCTGTCTGTAGAACAGGATTCCTGGTTTTTGGATTCCATTTTCATGGAGGTTCTGGCATCATCCCCAGTGGAGCACCCTGTCTTTGCTCCTCTTTGCCGGCCCCTGCACACGGCACAGAAGGGCTGGGGGTGCCCCACACACGATTCCCCTCTCCTATAAATGTGAACATCCTACATGGCTTAAAGCCACACCTTTCAACTTCTCCCTACCCTTCTAGAACTTTCCTTGTGTGGCCCTAAGTCCCGTTTTAGAAGGCTCTCTGGGGAATATCAAAGTCACCTCCAAGCCGAGACTGAAGGCCAGCTCCCTGGCAGCTTGGGGCTACAGCCGCCCTTCCTAACAAGCCTCCAGTCACAGGCATGGAGAAGCCCGCCACAGGCTGATGGCTGAACCCTTTGTCTAAATGCATTTGGCAGAGAGGAAAATGAGTGTTTGAATAACACCGTTCAGATTTGCATCCCAAATAGCACCCCTCCTCCTTCCCTGAGTTGTTCTGATGTTTTCTAGCAACCTTTACCTGCAGAAGTAAAGAAGGAGAGAGAGAAAAGCAAGCGGATAGTCCCCTCATGCTCTCTGTCCTGGTTGCTCCAGGAGACCAGGCGTAGGTGTGTCCACGGGGCAGCAGGCAGCTGCCTGCCAGTCCTGCTTGTTGCTTCTGATGCCAGCTGGTGAGTAATGGCTGGTTTGTACACCAGCACTTCGGGACTAACCCCCCAGGAAATCGGTCAACTCCATGACCGAATGACTGGCTGAGAGGTTTCCTGACCAGGCAGGAGCTGTGAGGTCTACTCCCCCACCCCCAACACCTCTGCTTCCTCTCTTCAAACACCAGCACCTGCTAAAATGATGAAAAGTACCCCCAAAGCCTCCCAGGTGAAGTTCAAGCTTCCCTGGAACCCACACCGCCCCCCGCCACACCCCAGCCTCCAGAAGGTTGTCCCAGGCCCACTCCGGGTCAAAGAGCAGTGTCAGAGTTTGGACTCACTTGGCAGTGTAGACCCGCTCAAAGGCCAGCGGCCCAGTCCTCTGGAAGCTCCGCCCATTGTGGGTCTTGCTTTCGTGCTCCACCTTGTGGGCAAAGAACCCTGCCAGAAGGAAAGGTTTGGATTTATAATGGGCACGTATCCCGAGCCTGGTATCTTAATATTTTTCCTGGAATGTTAAATGTTTCCTTCTCTCGACCTCTAAACACCCCTAATTGTCCTCCATCAAATGTCACTGAGCACAAAGGTATTCAGCAGCTACTCTTGACTGATTGCTACACTTGGTGTTGGTGAGGCAATTGTGAGCAAGACACACCCCCACCAGAAGAAACAGACAACCAAGTAAAGAAAGGCCTACAGAGAGACGCGTGCTGAGACTGAGTGAGAACATGGAGCCATCGAGGGTCAAAGAGGGCTAACAATTCAGTGTTTGGGTCACAGAAGGACTCCTAGAGGGAGTGACGTGTGAGATAAAGCCTGAAGGACAAGCAGATGGAGGGGGCCAGGGAGAGCTGAGCAGACCGCTTCACTCTGTCGGAATGGGATATGCAGAGGCCCAGCAGCAATTCCCTCTGGGGTTCGTACATCCAATTGACTGGGAGATGGGAGGTGGGGAGGGCAGTAATGGGGAGTATAAACCTGGTAGAATTACAAATGAAGCCGAAGAGAGGGAGACGGTGAATTGCTCTTTCAATGCCATTTCTCTGTTATCACTTGCCTTGTGCCAGATACTTAGCTTGTATCAGAGAACAAAACACACACACAGAGCCTTGGCCTCAGGAGCTTATGTTCCAGCGAGGATACAAGGAAAGGAGACAGACCACACACAGTAAACAATATGTAACAATTAAAATCACACAGTGTGCCGAGCTGTGGACAAAAGTGAAGGCAGAGCAGGGCAGGGGCCTCCAGGGGTGCTGGTCAGAGTGGCCAGGGGGAGCCTCAAGGAAAAAGTGCTAAGTGAGCCAAGGCTGAGCAGATGGTGGCAGGGACACAGCCCTCAGACCAGCAGTGTGACCATGACCTTGAGGAGAGCCACGTTAAGAACGTCTGAATTTATTGCCATCTTGAGGAAGCATGGAGTTACTGACAGGTGTGAGCTGATGAATGGCTTCGCCAGAAAGCCGCTCTGTCTTAACGTGGTGAGGGCTTAGAGGGGTGAGACCCAGGACAGGGGGAAAGACAGCAGGGAGCTGGTTAGGGTGATGGCTGGGGGATGCAGAGACACGGGGGAGACAGAGTCTGTCTTGTCTACAGGCTGGATGGTGGGGAGGGGGGAACACGGTCTCTCCTTCCCTCTCGCTCTTTCCTCCTTTCTCTTCCTCTCTCTCCCACCCCTCCTATTTTATTCCTTTCCTCCTATTTCAAGAGTGAAAAAAGGAAAAAGGGTGACAGTCAGGTATCCCACTCACAGGATTTCTTTTTATCAACTTCACATTAGCCTCCTCGAAAAGACCTGAAAAGGATGCTTCATCCATTGTGTCCGTGGATAAAAGCCTTCGTGATTTGCTTTTTGGTGAAAGCATGTTCCTCCCCTAGGGCTGTGCCCGCACCGGGCAGAGCCACAGGGCTGGCTTCATGATGGCACTCTGGTGGACGCCGGACACATGCTCTGTGAAGCACATCCCCACGCTGTCAACAAGGGCACTGTGGCTCAGAGAGGTTGAATAACCTTCTCTGTCCCACCACTGGGGAGCAGGGGGCTGCTGGGACTTGAGTCCAGCTGGGCATGCGAGAGTGTGTCCATCCTCTTACTATCACGCAGAAGCTCACTGCAGGGACTCCATCAGCAATGTGGGGTCTGCTCTGGATGTCTCTTCTCTCCAGAGAATACAGTGGAAATTCTGATCACTGTCTTTCCAGAACCCAAGGTGATGCCCGTGCCTCTGAACACATAAGCAGGGACGGTATTAAGAAAGTCCGAGGTTACTTCTGCAGCCAGCTGCACGGCGGGGCCCTCCTTCTCTCAGCTTGCTTCCCTTCTTCTCCTCCTTGCCCAAGAACAGCCCCTTCCTCTTTTGTAAGTCTTAGTCCTCCACCTGCGACCTTGACCCTGCTTTGGCCAGCCTCTTCCGGTCTTCCTTCATCGATGTTTGCCCTGCTTCATAAATCTTTGGTCTCTATTTTTCTCCGAATCTTTACCCTTGAAACATGCTCAAATCTCTCCTAACCTCAAAACAGAACAAAAACAAGCCTGCCTCTGTCCTGAACCCCCACTAGGGTCTACCTCTCTTTCCTTCCAAGCTAAACTTGAGAGAGTTGGGCCACATTTGTCCACTCCTCCAAATACTGACACTCCATACTCCATATGCTTGATCATGTTATAGAAACTATGCGTTCACACACTGCTCTTGGCTGGCTGCTAACATCAGGCCAAACCAGAGGGATGGAGAGAGACCAGAGGGAGAAGGTTGCAAATGGTCACCGAGAAACTACCTCATGCTGGCCTCTGCCAGCAACTCAGGGATTATCTGAGGCAACACCCTCAGCTACCACAGGTGGACAGTATTAGAACCCCGCCTCTCTGTTGAGGAAACTGCAGGTCAGAGAAGGTGAATAACTTTCTCAGGATCACAGAAAAAGATTCTGAGATTTTCATTTAGTATGAGTCAGCCCTGTGATACACAAGAATAGCTCACACCTCCATCATTTTAACAGAACTGGTGTCTGGATTTCGGGAACAGATTTCTTGCATGAAAAACACCCACCTGCATCTTAGAAAGAAGATAGCAAGTTGGTGGTGGGTGGGGTGGGAAGGAGTAATCTGATGACTAGGGACTCTGGAAACTAAGTCGGCTGAGAAATGATATGTTGAACCAGGGATATTACAGGTGACTTTGGAAATACAGAAGCTTCAGGCACAGTCTAAGCTTTTCCAAAGAACAGACACACCAGTGGATAGAAATTAGAGGGCAGCAGGTTTCAGTTCAATGTAACAGAGAACTTCCTGAGCAGTGAGTGTTTGAATGAGTGAATCCAAGACAACACACATCGTGTAAACTTCCACGTTTTGAAGTAGCTTTGAATCCCAGTTTCACCACTACTGACTCTGGAATCTCCAACTAACTCTCTAAGCTCTCTAAGCTCCACTTAGTTATTCTGTGAAATAAGAGCGCAATAGTAGAATATTTCATAGTGTGCAAGGATTAAATGAGATCATATTTTGACCAGCACGAAGCACCATACATGACACACAGCAAATTCTCAATACACTTGACAATGGGAAGAGTGAGCCCAGGACGTTGTGAGCACTCCATCCTGGGAGTGTTCAGTAGGGGCTGTTGAGGATGCTGTCTAGACTTCTGCTGTTACCATTCACAAGGTCTCCATGCACAAGGCCCTGGGTCCCTCCCCTCAGCTCACTCTCTCCCCCACCCCCCCCAACCTAATTAGTTTGGCTTCCCGTGGGAATCATTTTCTCCAAAGCCATGTTTCCCAGGTTTGCTTCATGTCAAAGCTGCTGGCACCCTGGCCGAGAAGTGGGAGGCCCTCTGGATGCTACGCAGAGGAAATGCATCTGTCTACACGACCGGGGAAACCAGGCTTTGGTACTCGTGGTCCAGGTCGCTCAAACTTTAAACGTGGTCTGCGTTCCCAAACGTGCATTATGCCGGATCAAGCTGGGAGGGGGCCTCGGGTTCAATGATCTTGATGACTCCTGACTGTTTGAGAGGCAGAGGAGGAAGCTCACAGGGCTGGTGGGCTCTGCCTCTCCCCTGGGGAATTGGGAGCCAGAGCGGGCCCCCCCTCACCCCCACAGTATCACAGACACAGGGGCCGAAACTCCTTGTCTTGGGACAAACACAAAGTACACAGTGCCTGGCAACAGCATGTAAATCGATCCTAAAGCTAACAGGAAGGGTTTTGAATGTAACTGGGGTGGGGGCAGAGTTTTTGCATTTTTTCTGCACGTAATACAGTAGGTAGACCTTTGGCTGCAACCTCGAGGTTAATTAGAATTGCAAAGAGAGGTTCTGGACCTCGGTTGGACCTTTGTGTTTGCCTAAAAGCTCAAGGATAAAACAGGTAGAGGTGTTATCTCCCCAGTCACTTGAATTTCTCTGGTTCCCCTGCACCAGCACATTGAACAGAGTTAAAAGGTGGTCTAAGCATGACCAGCAAGCCTCGCTCTGTGCCTCAGAGACGAGCAAGGCTGGTCCTGAGCCTCTGAAGAGAGCCAAGAACTCCTTCAGTGGCTTCAAAACTGCCCCAACCTTTGCAAAATCACTCTGTCCACACGGTGCCCTTGCTGGTCACAGGGCAGGGGATGGGGAGGAACAGAGGCTGTGACATGGGCTCCGTGCTATCCACATCGCCACAAACATAGCCCAATCGACAATGTGTCCAGGATGAAAAGTCTCCAGCCCAAAGCAGGAGCTGGTCCATTCTCAATTCCCTCCCTGCCAGGAAGCGTCATCAGCTCATGGGACTGTGTGAGCAAGGCCACTGCGTCCTGTCGTCGCCTATCCAAGATGGTCAGCCGAAAGATTGTGACTAGAGCTCAGACATGTGGCCATCTATCCTCTCTCCTCCCCACGACCTAATCTCATCTGCCAAAAATGATTAGAAATCTCGTCGTCCACCTCAAGTCTGCTCAGGGTTCCCTGCGCTTCTACAGAGAAGCCCAGGACTCATCGGACACTCCAGGGCCAGGTCCTGGGGCATCTCGGGGGAGGGGGAGAGGCTCTGTTCTCATGGAGGGGACCAAGCAGCATCCCCTCACTGAGCTCTGGACCGGAGGCCAGCAGCTCAGGGTGGCTGTGAACCTCTGCATGGGTGGCTGAGGGGACTCCGGCTCCTGTCCCCTGTCACCGATCTTGACGAGTTTCGGGGGGGCCGGAGGGGGCACCCGAACAACCAGCACCCATGCAACTGCCGCCACAGGGACTCGAGGCTTCACAGCAGGCTTCCTGCTTCCTGCCTGCCCATCTTCTCCTGCTGTTTGCTGCTAATCCCCATGGATGTGGGACCCTTCCTGGGCCAGGCAGAGTCCCCGTTGGGAGTACGCAGGTTGAATGAATGATCCTTTGGAGATTTACAGAGACCAAGAGAGCCCAGCATGGCAACTGCATGAAACAGCAGTGGCTTGGGCCACAGCAGCCTCACCCAGAGCCATTCGTCCCCTCTCAGAGCTGCAGCTCTGTTGTGTGGCACTTACTATGAAAATGCTCGGGTCAGAAAGCTGCCAAGTGTTGTTCCACAGAGGAGACCGACTTGGAGTATGCAAGATTGGTCTCTCTGGTGCCAGGAGGCCATGGGAGCCTTACTCTGTGCCCAGAGGGCTCATCACAAACCTAAGGCCACACTCAAGCTGGGGGAAAATATCAGGATATCCCAAATCGAGTGAATACCCACATTTTCAAAGTGTAACAGTATATGAACATTCAGAAATTACCATTAAGTTACAGAGTAAATCTTCCCCTTTTTTTCTCTGTCTTCATAAACTGCAAATCCTAAAGACACCAGCCATGCTGATAAAAAGAATCTGAGACAGTCCTAACTTAGGGATTTAAAGAGAAACTCCACCCTGTCCTGCCTTTCTCAGTTCTAGGTCCCTTGCCTGGGTTAAGTGACACCAGGGTTAATGGAAATCCCCTGGAGAAGGGATAAGCTACCCACTCCAGTACTCTTAGGCTTCCCTGGTGGCTCAGATGGTAAAGAATCTGCCTGTAATGCAGGAGAACTGGTTTCGACCCACTCCAGTGTTCTTGCCTGGAGAATCCCAAGGACAGAGCAGCCTGGTGGGCTACAGTCCATGGGACTGCGAGAGTCGGACACAACTGAGCGAAAGCACAGGGCAGGGTTAATGGAAATGCAACCCTCAAACAAGGAAATCCTTCTGACTCTGTCTCCCGTTATATGAGTACATGATGTCTACCAAAGAATGCTTCAAAAATTACACATTGCTAAAGAAAAAGGAAGTATTGCAAGGAATGTATTTCGTCAAAAGAAATTAAAAAGCAATACAGAGGTAAAATAATGAAAAAGTGAAGTCCCCCCTCACACTGGCCAAATTTATTTATTTTTTTAGCCTACAGGTAACAGGTAACTCCTACTGTGCTGAAGTCAGCCTGCTGCACCGGGTATAACCCAGTGTCTGAATGAACATATATTTGATTGTCGCTTTCAGGCTTCCTGCCCTCCAACTGGCCACAGTAATTAATAGTTAAAGTACTGATTGCAAACACTTCAGTGATGGTTTCTGTACAACCAACTTGCTGTTCCAGCTCTACAGACATGATTAATCATCCCCATTAAAGCAAAAGAAAGATGGGGAGAAGGAAAACTCCCAGTTAACACGGAAGTACACGCATCCTGTACAGTCAAATAAAGATACAAATACAGATAAGAAAAAAATGTACACACATATACACACACAAACACACAAGTGTGTAAGCCTGACTCTCAAACACCGAAACACCAAGCCGACCCCGAGGGAGGGGCCTCCCTTACCATTCTGGACCACGCTGATGAGGGTGACAATGGCCAGCAGGACGATATTGCCCACGGCTTCTTGGTCCATGGTTGTTTCGGGTTCCTAGCAGGACTGCTCAGCTCCCTGGCACCCCACACCCGCACTGTGCAGGAAGGGGAAGTGGGAGCCAGCCTCTGCCTTTCATCATTAGAATTTCTGAAGGTCCCAGCACAATTACAGGCCTTCTTCTTCTTCCTTTTTTTTTTTTTAATTAGCCACCATAGTGCCCCGGGCTCAGCCTCTCCTGCCAGAAGAAGCAGGGCTCAGGAGTAGAGAAGGAAGGGAATAAAAAGTGAAACTTGTTTTTCATTCATGGAGCACCTAAAAGGTCTGTGTCCAGGGCACCGTCTTTCTTTCTTTCTTTGAATTCCTGGGAAAATAAATAAATACTTGACACATGACAGAATCCGGAGTAGCAGCCACATAAGCCCTGGATGAATGAATGAACGAATGAAGAAGTGCTGTTTCTATGGGAAACAAGCAACAAGAGAATGAAAACTAAACCAAGGGGCCTTCCCTGGTGGCTCAGTGATAAAGAATCTGCCTGCCAATGCAGGAGACACGGGTTCGATCCCTGGTCTGGGAAGATCTCACATGCCACAGAGCCACAAAGCCCGTGCACCACCGTTACCGAGCCTGTAGTCTAGGGGTCACCAGCCACAACGACTGAAGCCCACACTCCGTAGGTCTGTGTTCCACAAGGGAATCCACTGCAACAAGATGTCTGCACACCACAGCTAGAGAGTAGCCCCTGCTCGTTGCAACTAGAGAAAAGCCTGAGCAGCAACGAAGACCCAGCACAGCTGAGAATAAAATAAGTAAATAAATAAAATTATTTTAAAAAATAAGGAGCAGAAAGAGGGTCACAGGTGACTCCCGAGGAAAACCTCCATGCAGGAAGGATTGTTCAACACCTCAACTGGCTTCTCTGAGGTCATTACTGAGATGCTCCCCTGGAATCTTCTTCACATAATGATGAGTAGCTGCTGCGGTTGCTAAGTCACTTCAGTCGTGTCCGACTCTGTGTGACCCCACAGACGGCAGCCCAACAGGCTCCCCCGTCCCTGGGATTCTCCAGGCAAGAACACTGGAGTGGGTTGCCATTTCCTTCTCCAATGCATGAAAGTGAAAACTGAAAGTGAAGTCGCTCAGTCGTGCCCGACTCTAGCGACCCCATGGACCGCAGCCCACCAGGCTTCTCCGTCCATGGGATTTTCCAGGCAAGAGTACTGGAATGATGAGTAGAGAAAAGGTTAAATAGGGAACCTGCTGAATGAAGTAAGCAGTGCCTGTTATTTTACAGGAGGTTTCTCCCTGTAAACAGCAACCACTCAGAAGTTACACAGAACATGCAAGATTCTGTGATCTTCATCCCCTCAACATCTATTTGGCAGTGATAAAGATAAGTGTTTATCAAAACCTCATTTTGAAAGAGAATGCTGACCACTCTACTTGGTGGTGGTGGGGTTTTCATCTCGGTGTGGGAGAGGCTGGTGCGGGGAAGAGATCACACGGCCTTGTATTTGAGTGGCTGCAGCCGGCTGGAGGGAAAGAGGTCCCTGGAGGTGGCAAGTGGAGCTTGGATGCACAGAGGCCAATTACAAGGGCATCCTTGAGCCAGTTCACAATGCTCCCAAGAACCAAGTGCCTAGAACCCTTTGCACCATGTGGAGTCATTACATGATTGTCTAGGGGCTCAGCACTAGCAAGAGGCATGTGTTCACCTCAATGGGATCTGATGTGTAAATTTCAGGGAAAACTTGAGTCCCAGCCAGCAAGGGGTCTGCCCCCCATAAAGTTGGCCCTTCTAAGACTCCTCCTATTTTAGTAACAGTGCATCAGAAGTGAAGGTCAGACCCTTGAAAAGTTCTCTAGTTGCAAACAATAGAAATTCAGCTCTAGCTAGCCTGAGCCAAAAGGGAAGTCTTATTGACTCAAAGACTGCATGGAACTGAACAGCCAAGCATTGAAACGAGCAGAGATGAGATTGGGCCTCTCAGATGAAATTTCCTGTCTCAGTCTCTCTCTCTCCACTTTCTTATAGCTTACCAGCCTTCTTCGCTCTGCAGACCAGCTTTCTCCACACAGTGGAAAATATCTCCCCCTCCACCTCTAGAGTTTTATATCTTACAGCTCTGTCATCTGTAAAGGACTGACTTTTCTCAGTGAACCCACTCCAGTATTCTTGCCTGGGAAATCCCATGGACAGAGGAGCCTGGAAGGCTACAGTCCATGGGGTTGCTGAGACAACCAGCTGGCAGAAAAATGAGAGAATCTGGGGGTTTCCGCAGTCTCCTGTGGTTGAGTGAGACTGTTCCCTAAAGAAAGACAGGGGTCGGTGGGGGAGAGGAGTGCTGGGTATGTCTACTGTTCTATTGAGACTGTTTAGGACTCATAATCCCACATTAAAATGCCCAACTTTAAAGCAGTTTCTGTATCCTATAGTCTCCTGTATTTAAGACATATTCTAATCTCCTTCCTGTTTGTGGTGGGTAAGTTTGTGCCAAGACCTGCAGGCACACAGACACGGTATCAACATAGTCCTACATGGTCTGCCCAGAGCGCTTGTGCAAACCTCATCAGACCCCAGGAGTGCAGGAAGGAGAAGCCTCGGCCACTGGTTTCCCAAGCCTCAGGAGCCCTACAAACAGGGTCGATGGGGGGATGCCTAACCAGCCCCACTTTAGAAAGCTGAGAAGGCACGTGCTGGGAGGGACCCGTGATGGGACCCCCTCCCCCACATCTGAGCTCCTGGAGTCACCTTGCCTGGATGGGGCACACGTGTGTGAGTCCACTTCACCAGGGAAGAGAGCGTTTTAATAGTCAGCCGAGATGGCCATTAAATTACAGCTGCACATTAGGATTCTGGCTGCGGCTGCAGAGGGGCACTTACTTATCAGCCTCTGGAAATGCCATTCATCTCAATAGAGAGCTGCTGAGACAGAACAAAAAGGGAGGGGTGCCAGGGCATGGGCAGGGAGGGGCTCGAGCCGGACTCCGGATTCCTAACAGGACAGTCTCCAGGCCTGCAACCCGCCCTGGCCCAGCGAAAACCAGACCAGACCCAGTCCAGGACCCAAGGCGCTGTGTAGCCATGTCCGGGGACCTAGCTTGTGCATTTTCTCCTCAAAACACCCCTCTGGGGACAAACTATCCCTCCCATTGCCCAAAAGATGAGACAGAGGTGCAGGAAGTAAGGAGCGGACCTGGGATTCAAATCCAGGCCTGTCTAGCTCCAACGTCTGAGGTTCTAAGCACCCTGAATGCTGCTTCTGGAATGCCTTTCAGAGCTCAGGGCTCCTGGCCCTTCTGCCTCCCTATTTGGCAACCCCTTCAGGGGTTAGTGAAGTGACCAACAGCTGCTCAATCCATAAAGAAATGTTTTTTTAAAAGAAAAGAAAGGAAAACGTATACATTTTGCAGGAAATAGTGTATTCCCTGGACACCTGACCTTTCAGTAAAGGTAATTTAACAGAAACAGCCCACCGCTTCCCAGCCGTAAGCCCACCCGCTATGCTCCCCGGACCCCTGTCCTCAGTGCCCTCAGCGCTCATGCAGACGCTGCACTTATCCTCGTGTGACAGGTTAGTTAGACAAATGTGATGGGAGTAGGGAAGAATAATTAGCACGTTCATTAATTAGAGCACTGTTAGTAGTTTGACTGTGAAGGACAACCATTTGTCAACAGAGATCAGGACAGCCAGGGCCAAGCAGTGACTCAGGGGGGCAGCAATTCAGCGAAGGTGCTGGCACTGACCAGCTGCTATTAAAATCCACAGGAGCTGCTGCTCATCCACTTAGCATCAGCGCCTCCATCACCATGGCAACACGGGTCCACTACAGACAAGAGCACTCTCGCATCCTTCATCTCACCTCGAGCTGCGTGTTGCCGGTTCATGACGTCTCTTCCTTCTGCTCTCCAGCCAAGGTTGCCCTCAGCGTCCATTAGGAGGAGGACTTCCTGCATATAGATGTTGGGTGTGAGAGAGTGTGTGCAGAATGCTCCCGGGGTGCAGGTCACCCCTAGACCAGCACGGAGATGTAGCTCAGGTCTGTCTGTAGGCACACGCTGGAAGTGGTTACAGAGCACTTCTTAAAAAAACAGAACGAAAGACTTTTGTATTGGGTTGATTACAAAACAAGTGCTAGTTTCAGATGAACGGCAAAGGGACTGGGCCCTATGCATACATGTATCCATTCTCCCCTAGCCCCCATCCAGGCTGCCACATAACATTGAGCAGAGTTCCCAGTGCTCTACAGTAGGCCCTTCTTTGTCATCCATTTAAAATACAGCAATGTGTTCATGCTCATCCCAAACTCCCTAGCTATCTCTTTGCCCCATCCTTCCCCCAAGCAACCATAAGCCGATTCTCTAAGCCAAGCACTTTCTTTTAATTTTAGTTAATCTAAAAGATATTCAGACCAATACTGATCTGAACAATAAGCGATAGGAGCAACGATCAGGCCACAGCCTGTTACAGATGTCACATGGCGATAGTCGCCACGAGCACCAGCCAGCCTGGTCAAAGTGCCATGTCTCCTTCCCCGGCCACAACCTTACATGAGCAGCCTGTGGCTTCCCACTGAACTGAGCTGGACAGAGAGGGACCCTCATGCCACTGGAGGGTGAGAAAACCGAGGCTGCAGCACTGCAGTGAGTGTGCTGCAACCCCAGAGCTCGTGATGAAAGCCCACGTGCTCAGGGCAATCGGCGAGATGGCTCACAAATCAAAATCGCGTGGGCAGATAAGACCTCAGTTCTCTAGAAGCTCAAGGATGATAATATCAGTGCAAGGAAACAAGTAGAAACAGAAGTTAAAAATTAAAATTAAGCAAGTAACTCGTGACTGCAGCCATGAAATTAAAGACGCTTGCTCCTTGGAAGAAAAGCTATGACAAACCTAGACAGCATATTAAAAAGCAGAGATATCAGTTTTCCGACGAAGGTCTGTATAGTTAAAGCTATGGTTTTCCCGGTAGTCATGTACAGATGTGAAAATTGGACCATAAAGACGGCTGGAGCACTAAAGAATTGATGCTTTTGAGCTGTGGTGCTGGAGAAGACTCTTGACAGTCCCTTGGACAGCAAGAGATCAAACCAGTCAATCCCAAAGGAAATCAACCCTGAAAATTCATTGGAAGGACTAATACTGAAGCTGAGGCTCTGATAATTGGGCCACCTAATGCAAAAAGGTGACTCATTGGAAAAAACCCTGATGCTCGGAAAGATTGAAGGCAGGAGGAGAAGGAGGCGACAGAGGGTGAGATGCATGGATGGCTTCACTGACTCAATGGACATGAGTCTGAGCATCTCTGGGAGATGGTGAAGGACAGGGAAGCCTGGCATGCTGCAGTCCATAGGGTCACAAAGAGTCAGACACGACTGAACAACTGAACAACAACCCATAAGAGCAGAAGATATCATGCTGTGTTCTGTGCACAAAAACAGATGTTACACATAGGTTCTTTCACCCAAGTATTGGCTTAATCTGCGTTATCAACTCTCCAGGGAAAGGAGATCAAAAACAGTATGACCCAACTTGGAAATATTCAGTTCTAACAGCACTAAAAATTGTGACGCTCACATAAGCTCAGCTGATTTTTAACAAAGTAATTCAATGAGGAAAGAAAAGTCTTTTCAACAAAGGGTACTAGAACAACTAGATATTCATGTGTGGGGGAAATGAACCCTGACCCTGTCCCCAAATCACACAAAATATAACTAGAAATAAGACTTTAACCTAAACATAAAAACTAAAATTATAAAACTTCTAGAAGAAAACATAGGAGAAAGTCTTTGTGACTGAGGAAGACAAAGAATTTTTAGATAAAACAGAAAAATGGTGAACTAGATAAGAGGGAAAATAATCAATAAGTTAGATGTCATCATGGAGAAGGCAATGGCACCCCACTCCAGTACTCTTGACTGGAAAATCCCATGGACGGAGGAGCCTGGTAGGCTGCAGTCCATGGGGTCGCTACGAGTCAGACACGACTGAGCGACTTCACTTTCACTTTTCACTTTCATGCACTGGAGAAGGAAATGGCAACCCACTCCAGTGTTCTTGCCTGGAGAATCCCAGGGACGGGGGAGCCTGGTGGGCTGCCGTCTATGAGGTCGCACAGAGTCGGACACGACTGAAGCGATTTAGCAGCAGCAGCAGCAGCAGCAGATGTCATCAAGATTGAAAACTTCTGCATTTTAAAAGACCATTAAGAAAATAAAAAGGCAAGCCCCACAGAAACAGGGAGAAAATGTAATATATAAATCTGATGAAGGATTAGACTATATATTCAGAGTATTCAGAATATATAAGGATCTTATTTCAGTCAGTGATAAGAATATAAACAACTTGTTTTTAAAATGAGTAAATGACTTGAACAGATATTTCACAGAGGAAGACAGACAAATAGTCAATAAGTGCAAGAAGAGATGCTCAACACCATAACCACCAAGGAGAAGTGGTGTGGGAGGGGCCTGGGGGACCACATGGCAAAGGGCCATGTAGGTGCCCTCAACAAGGTTTGAAATGATCCTGGAGGCAAAGAGAAGCCACTGGGGGATGTTAAAAAAATTGTCTCACGGATGGATTTGCAGTTTGGACGATCACACTGGCCACAATGTAGAGAACAAGTTGGAGGAGCCAGCGTCAGCACGGGAAAGTAGCTGGGGTACTTTCCAGAGATCTAGGGAGAAAAGATGACGACCAGACTCCCGAAGTGGCAAAGGAATTAACTGGGCAGAAGTTGCTGGATTTGAGGGCTAATTATCAAATGGTAAATAATCTGCCTGTAATGCAGGAGGCCTGGGTTCGATTCCTGGGTCAGAAAGATCCTCTGGAGAAAGAAATGACAATCCACTCCAGTATTCTTGCCCAGAGAATCCCAGGGATAGAGGAGTCTGACGGGCTACAGTTCGTGGGGTCGCAAAGAGTCAGACATGACTGAGTGACTAACACTGCTACTGCTATTAAACAGTATCTATAAGGTTTAGTGAGGGATGTGGGGTAGGGAAGAGAGAACAAGTGTGATCCTCAGATTTCTGACAACACTCTGGACCTGGATGAGTGGTTGACTCAACTCCTTGAGAAGTTCCTCTCGAGACCCTTTCACTGTCATCATTCTTAGGGTCCCTCATCAGGGGTCATTTGGGTGCATAGCTGAAGGCCGCGGTGCTTGGCTGACTTTGGCTATTTTTGAGTGAATTTTGGCAAGCATCACAGCTCCCAAATGATCCACCTGACAGGACTATTGAGATGTAGCAAAAATTAGACTTGATGCAGATGTGCATGTACTAAACACGGATGCTCATCTCCTATGGTGTCCTGATAAAAGGAGGAGTCGGGGGAGCTGTGCCCAGCTAGCAGAAGGGAGGCGTAGGGAGTAGACCAGACAGAGTCCAGGAGCCTAGTGTGATGGCTGGAGAGCTGAATTACAAGCTTCATTTCCCCCCAGATACACAGCCACAGGGGACTCCCAGTTCTCGATTAGAGGTACAGCATCCACACCGAAATACACCCCCCACAACCACAGAGCATTGGTGCCAGCAGAGAAGTGGGGAGAGAAATCAGAATGATGCTTCTGCGCCCCAGAGGGGGCCCTCAGGATGCGGACTCCCCCTTCCATTAGGGCGCGGCCGACAGAAGAGAGAAAAACTCCTTTGTTTGTTGTTCTCCCTTTATTGACAGAAATTATGCAACACACAAGTATATAGAACTCAAATTAAATGACTGGGCATTCAAAGATTCCAAAGCTAAGATTCTTCTGGCAAAATTAGCCTGACCACATTAACAGAGTATATAGAGCATTAAGGTGTTTTTGTTCCTGTTTTTCTTTCACATAAACTAGCTGAAAACATTACTGTTTGTGGTGTTAAATGGATTTCATAACTAATACAGAATGTGGCTAACTTCACATCACTGTGATCATTTTAATTGAATTTCCTGACTCTTACACGTTTAATTGTCAACTTTTAACACTGCATTAAACATAAGGTTCCAACATTATTGATATAAAATGTTCACATTCCCCTACGACTGTGATTATATTTTGCTTATCATTCCTGAATGTTGCATTAAGTCTATTTAAAAGATATCCCAAGGGACCCTTATATGGTTACTGCATTAAAAGAAAAACAGATGTTCTCACATATCCTGAGAGATATTACAATTTACATTGTAGATGAGGGGTGTTGAGAACCACTTAGAAATCTTCTTAGGTGGCCAAGGCTTCAATAATCTTTAGCATCTGATTTTCTGTCATAAAGTTGGAAAAAAAGTCTGTAATATAAAGTTAGAAAAAAATGCCAATCACATTTTCCAACTGCAAGCACATATTTTAAAAGCATCCTTGAGAAAAATCAAAGCATCTGAACCACAGTGCTATTGTTCTTGAATTGTATTCTCAAGTTAGAACTGACAGGAGTTCATGAACAAAACATCCCAACAGTCACTTCTCACTCGCCTGGAACTTGCCCATTAACCTCACAGTGAACAACCCTGAACCATTCGAGCAGGTTTAACAGAGAGTACTCACTAAACGCCATTTGACTCTTTGAAATGCCCTAAAGAGCCTGGTCATTGTATACAGGATTGTAACATGCTTCTTTCTCTGAAGTGCACACCTACAGGGAGCAAACAAGGAGGAAGGAGCAGGAGGTTTTGGGAACAAAAGCAGCTAAAAGAAGCAATAACAGCACATTGTTTAATTTTGACAAGAACCCTACGAAGAGGCATTATTGTCCCATTTTAGAGCTGAGAACACTGAGGGTAAGAGAGGTCACACAAGCACATGGTAAAGCTGAAACCCTAGCCTTAGGTTTGCTGGAGCCTAGAGAATCATGACAGTAATAACTGTCATCGCTAACATTTATTGGATGTTTTCTATGGGTGCCAGGTACGGTCCCAAGCTCTTTACATCCATTATTACCCTTAATTCTTACAAAAGAACTCTAAGGGTTCTTCTTTATTGTAACCATGTCACAGAGGAGGGAACGGAGGCTTGCAAAGTTTCAGTCACTTTCCTACCATCACGCAGTCAAGAGCAGAGACGGGCCTCGGATCCAGGACAACGTGACTCCAAGTCCATTGGGTTCCTGCACTGACCGGGAGGAGGAACAGCTGGAAGCAGGTACCATGGCAACAGTAAGGAAGGGCAACTTGATGGCAAGGGAGAATAAAGAAAAAAAAAATCAAGAAGCAACCAGAACACAGAAATAAAGCTGCCCGCTGGCTGCAGGTGTCCAAAACATGCTGCTATCACTCAGGAAGAGGGCAGGAGCTTGGGGGAGGAGAAGACTATGAAGCCCGTGGCCACATGAGCAGTGGTCTTAGGGGAGGAAGAGTTGGGAGGTTGGGGGACAGCCAGGAACATCAGAGGAGGGGACTGTTGTGACCTCAAAACCCAGGGATTTCACAGGAGGTCTGGAAGCTGCTGGGAAGCCAGGGCCACCCTGACTCACCCACCTCCTGGTATGACCTCAAGCACCCACTGTATCCCCACAGGTCTGCTGATGGTTGGGAAACGTGAAAACGAGCCCAGGCCCTGTGAAACTGATCAAGGAGTGTGTCTCCATCTGGGGCTCCCCTGGCCCCTGCCAATTGCTTGCCCCAGGCTGGTAGCTCCCATCACCCCAATGCCACACACCCAGTGACTCTGATCCCTGGAAGCAGCTCTGCTCTGCTGGGGCAGAGGGTTGGGGGAAGAGGGCTCGATGTCATGAGCTGGCAGATGTTGCTCCCAACTCAGCCTCACAGTGATGCTCAGGCCCTTCAATGCAGACATTCCTGTTTGACTGTGACCAAAGCTTTTTTTTCGTGTTTTCTTTTCTCCCTTATCACTGGATAAGAATGCTGGATTTGATGGTCAGGAAGGGATCACCCTCAAAATCAAAGGACCACTTGCCTGAACCCTAGTTTTTGAAAAGAAGCTCAAGAGCGGAAAGGGATGCTAACATCTGACAGAAGGAAGCTTGATGGGGAGATTTCCAAATGTTCTGGGCTCTAAACACATCTTGATGGATGGGCCCTTCCCATCACGAGGGCAGCTTCCACAGAGGTTCACACCAGGAGGGGACCCCAGGGCGGGGCGCCTGGACCACTTCTCACCCCATTAGCGTGACCCTGTCTCCCTGTTCTGCCGACAGGCCCTGGGGGTTCTGCTGCCTTTTCCTCTGTGTGTGCTGACAGGGAGGCCTTCGGCTCAGGAGATGGTCCCTGCCCCTAGTGCACGAGGGGGCCTTGACCACCTTCACTCTGACCAGTGCCACGTGGACAGCTGTGTGGTCATAGAACTTTCCTCATAATAACAGCTAACATACACAAATGCACCAGATGCCTCACCAAGGGCTTTGCACCCAATGCCTCATTTAACAGGGACAAAACCCTATTGTTATCGCCCTTTTTAGAGAGGAGGGAATTAAGCTCAGAGAACCCGGTCACTTGGCTAGCGTGTGTTACTCGCTCAGTCGTATCTAACTCTTTTGCCATCGCAGTGACAGTAGCTCCCCAGGCTCCTCTGTCCACGGGATTCTCCAGGCAAGAATACCGGAGTGAGTTGCCTGTCCCTGCTCCAGGGGATCTTCCAGGATGGGAAGTGGCAACATCTTCTATGACCTACCTAGTCCAAGAGGCCACGTACTATCACTTCTGCCATATTTAACTGGTCACACGCACCAACCTTCACACAGTGCTGGGGGCACTGTTAAGTAAGGGCATGAATGACTGTAGATGAGGATCACTGGGAACCACCTTGGAGGCCAGCTACCATGATCTCCCATCTTGACCCTCAGCCTCCGTCCTGGGCACCCTGCATAGTAGCCCCTCCAAATGACCCTCCTCCACTCCTGGCCGCCAAAATCATTCCGGTCCTACCAGAACTCACTTCCATAAAGGCACCCAGAGCACATCAGCTTTGATAAACTCCTGGTTCACGTGGCACTGCTACTTCCGTTACAGTGCTTATCATGCTCTGCCTTGTATTACATGTGCTTGGATGTTGAGTTGCTTCAGTCGTGTCCAACTCTTTGCGATTCCATGCACTTGTAGCCCTCCAGGCTCCTCTGCCCACGGGATTCTCCAGGTAAGAATACTGGAGTGGGTTGCCATGCCCTCCTCCAGAGGGTCTCCCTGACCGGGAGATCAAACCCACATCTCTACAACTCCTGCATCGGCAGGCAGATTTTCTTCACCACTAGTGCCACCTGGGAAGCACCACCTTGTATTATAGTTGGGTACAAATGCATCAACCACCGAAAGACTGAAAATTCCTACAGAGAGAATCCATGACATTCACATTTTCACCTATCCTTGGCAAAATATCTGAAGAAGAGGCTCTATACAAAACTGTGTGGCATTGAATTGAATGTGTCTTTCTTCCTGCCAGGGTTACTGATTGGGAAGAGACTATTTCATTTGACTTTGTACTATGTGCTTACTAGGTGCCGGCTCTTGGGGACAGACATGGTTCTTGTTTCCTCGGAGTTTCCAGTCGAGTGAAACACTGATAAATTCTCACAAATGACCAGACAGGTGGCCCCACATTGAAAAATCTCTATTCTGTCAACTCAGTGCCTTAGAATATTCCTGAAAGTATTTTAGAATAAGATTTTATGAAGATTTTAGGCCCCAGTCCTTCCACTCAATTCTCAGCCCTTTCTTTTGTGTGTGATGGTTCCTATTTGCTCACTCACTCATTCCTTCACCTACTCCCCCATTTATGCACTCAGAAAACGCTGAGGAAGTCACTATGGGGATTCAAAGATAAACAAGGGAGTTTCTCCTGTTAGGACCGTTGTAATCCAGGGGAGGAGACAAGAGGGTGCAGAGATGACTCCGACACAGCCAAGAGCACCGCAGGAGCAAATTTCAGCAATGATTCAAGAGACGCTCTTCTGCCAGCGTGCGCAGGGCAGGGCTCTGGCTTCGGCTGTAGGAGCTGCTGAGAGCACAGTAACCTCCACAAACTTCATCAGAGAAAAGGCTGTGTCTTTTTCATCCAGCAAGATCTGGATCATTCCCTGAACCACAACACTAAATATTTGTGCCAATCTCTGCCTCTTTCTATGCAGGGAATTGAAAGCCAGGAAAGGAAATAGGATCAAAGGTGCACTGAAGCTCTCTAGGTAAAAAGTTCATCAGTGTGCTCTCTCTGGGAAAGCAAGCAGGCCAGTCCTCCCCTTGGACTGCCCAGAGCTGGATGTCCCTGCTCCAGACCATGCTGGCTGGCCTGGTGAGGATGGGCACACCAGTGATTCAATGCTAGGGGCTCCAAGGAATCTAGAACCTACCTATCTTCTAAGCCAAAAAAAAAAAGGAAAAAACAAAAACATGCTCAAATTAATTTCCAGGGAATCAGGACGATTTGTATTGTTACCATATTTCTTTTGATCCCTGAATAAGAATACCTGGGCAGTCCTGATGTTTGGCACATGGGTTAGAAATCAGGTGGAATATTTTCCTTCATAGCTGCCCTGGAACCCTGGGATACATGATTGCTAAAGCAAACCTCATAAATGCTCATTTATTTTTAATGCGTGTGTTTTAATGTATGCAAAATATATGATACACATAAAAAGGATTCATAAGATATATGCACGGTTTGAAGCTTAATAAAATGAACACCATGGACCCACTACCCTGCTGAAGAAATATATGTCAGATTATTAGTAATAAGAAGAGTTAATATTTCTGAGCCCTTATCATGTGCCAGACGCTGCTCTAAGCACTTTACATATTTTATCAGATGGGTCCTGACAACGGCCTCATCAGTCAGGTGGAGAGAGCAGTGTGGAGGAGGGGCAGGCGGAAACTGTCATTTCAGGCTCTGCAGCCGACAGAGAGAGGGACTTGGAGAAGTGTGGACAAACCAGTGGTTCAACACAGGTTCAGTCTCTTTCTCCCTTTCTTTTCATGGTCCCGTCATAGATATCAGAATTGTTTAGACAATTGTAAGATCAGTGTCTACTAGCTTGAAAAACCAACTCTCCCCAGAACTTTCTGACTTCTGCCCCCAGAAATGCCCCCAACACCCTCCGCTTTGCACAGACGAGAACATCACACTGTCCTTCCCCAAGACTTGTGAACAAGGGGCTTTCCAAGAGTCATAGGGTGAGTGGAAGGGAAATGAATTTTTGGCAACGTGGCCCGTAAACCTCTGTATATTGGCTCAAACATACAACAGTTCAGTAAAACATCCATGCCAATGTTTTTTCTTTAACACATTCCCTACCAATAACTGGGGGGCATCCTGTGGAGGTTTGAGCATTCTTTGGCATTGCCTTTCTTTGGGACTGGAATGAAAACTGACCTTTTCCAGTCCTGTGGCCACTGATGAGTTTTCCAAATTTGCTGGCGTATTGAGTGCAGCATTTTCACAGCATCATCTTTCAGGATTTGAAATAGTTAAACTGGAATTCCATCACCTCCACTAGTTTTGTTCATAGTGATGCTTTCTAAGGCCCACTTGACTTCACATTCCAGGATGTCTGGCTCTAGGTGAGTGATCACACCATCGTGATTATCTTGGTCGTGAAGATCTTTTTTGTACAGTTCTTCTCTGTATTCTTGCCACCTCTTCTTAATATCTTCTGCTTCTGTTAGGTCCAGACCATTTCTGTCCTTTATCGAGCCCATCTTTGCATGAAATATTCCCTTGGTATCTCTAATTTTCTTGAAGAGATCTCTAGTCTTCCCCATTCTGTTGTTTTCCTCTATTTCTTTGCACTGATCGCTGAGGAAGGCTTTCTTATCTCTCCTTGCTATTCTTTGGAACTCTGCATTCAGATGCTTATACCTTTCCTTTTCTCCTTTGCTTTTTACTTATTTTCTTTTCACAGCTATTTTAAGGCCTCCCCAGACAGTCATTTTGCTTTTTTGCATTTCTTTTTCACTAGGATGGTCTTGATCCCTGTCTCCTGTACAATGTCACAAACCTCATTCCATTGTTCATCAGGCACTCTATCTATCAGATCTAGTCCCTTAAATCTATTTCTCACTTCCACTGTATAATCATAAGGGATTTGATTTAGGTCATATCTGAATGGTCTAGTGGTTTTCCCTACTTTTTTCAATTTAAGTCTGAATTTGTCAATAAGGAGTTCATGATCTGAGCCACAGTCAGTTCCTGGTCTTGTTTTTGTTGACTGTATAGAGCTTCTCTATCTTTGGCTGCAAAAAATATAATCAATCTGATTTCGGTGTCTCTTGATGAAAGTGAAAGAGGAGAGTGAAAAAGTTGGCTTAAAGCTCAACATTCAGAAAATGAAGATCATGGCATCTGGTCCCATCACTTCATGGGAAATAGATGGGGAAACAGTGGAAACAGTGTCAGACTTTATTTTGGGGGCTCCAAAATCACTGTAGATGGTGACTGCAGCCATGAAATTAAAAGACGCTTACTCCTTGGAAGAAAAGTTATGACCAACCTAGATAGCATATTGAAAAGCAGAAACGTTACTTTGCCAACAAAGGTCCGTCTAGTCAAGGCTATGGTTTTTCCAGTGGTCATGTATGGATGTGAGAGTTGGATTGTGAAGAAGGCCGAATGCCGAAGAATTGATGCTTTTAAACTGTGGTGTTGGAGAAGACTCTTGAGAGTCCCTTGGACTGCAAGGAGATCCAACCAGTCCATTCTGAAGGAGATCAGCCCTGGGATTTCTTTGGAAGGAATGATGCTGAAGCTGAAACTCCAGTACTTTGGCCACCTCATGCGAAGTGTTGACTCATTGGAAAAGACCCTGATGCTGGGAGGGATTGGGGGCAGGAGGAGAAGGGTCCGACCGAGGATGAGATGGCTGGATGGCATCACTGACTCGAAGGACATGAGTCTGAGTGAACTCCGGGAGTTGGTGATGGATAGGGAGGCCTGGCGTGCTGCGACTCATGGGGTCTCAAAGAGTCGAACACGACTGAGCAACTGAACTGAACTGAACTGAACTGAACTGTGGAGGTTGTGGTAAAGAACCTGCCTACCAGTGCAGGAGACCTAAGAGATGAAGGTTCGACCCCTGGGTTGGGAAGATCCCCTGGAGAAGGAAAACATTTCTGTTTTTTCTGGCAAAACACTCCAGTATTCCTGCCTGGAAAATCCCATGGACAGAGGAGCCTGGAGGACTATGGGTCCACAGGGTTACCATGAGTCATGACTGAAGCGATGCAGGATGGATAGATTTCCAATAATTGAGCATAAAGATTAATTTGGGGGAACTTGGTCCCCTCTGTTCCCCTCCTTGCAGAAATCACCTTCACAGAAAAAGTCAAGTTCAAGTCCCTGGAAGAGTCAATAGCATCCTTGGAATTAATATCCACCCACTCTACAGCATGGTGATGGGTTGTGAGAGCAGAGATTTGTGACTTGGGTCTCATACCCCTCCAGGGTCACTGGGGCGGCCTAAGGCAGGGAACTGGGAAGGGAGCTCACCATTGAGCCATGTCCAGTCTTCACAACAATAATTTGGAGGGAAAGTCTTGAGAACCCAGGGCCCAGCAGGAAGCCTTGTACAGGAAAGTGATGCCCTCCCTGTCACCAAGAGGTGGGACCAGACTGCGTCTCAGTGGAGCTGCATTCTTCTGTGACAGGACTCTCTGGACACGCAGAAGCCGCTGTTTGTCTGCAGGGAAGATGAGCCCAGCGCAAGAGGGAAGCTCCCCTTTGCAGCAGGGCGCTGGATAACAGAAATGGCTGGCCAGTCAGGAGAGAAAGAAGGGATGATGAGAAAGGGATGGGGGTGGGGTGGCCGAGAGCCTTCCAGCCAGCATCCAGGGGGTTGCAGAGAACTGTGTCTCTAGGGTCCTGGGCCATCTTTAGGAGAACTCAACACACCTGCACATCCGATGGTGGAAGAGAGGGTGGCCACACACTTTCCGTGGGAAGAAGAGCTTATGGACTGTTTCCACTTTCAGAAAAATTTCCTTGGGGCACATTTCCACAAATGAGGATCCATGTTTAGGAAACATCCAAGAAAATCCTCACGTTTCTAGAGGGGGCTTGAACAGAGGGAAGAGCAGGTGGAGGCGATTCTTGCCCCAGGCAGGGCTGGTCCAGAGGTTACAACAGCAGCGTTCCCCTGAGCTGGTCCAGGGCCCCATCCCAGAGCCAAGAGCCAGTTCACTCCTCCCAGAAAACTCCTGGGAAACCAGATCCGGGCTGCGGTTGCCAAACACCAGCAAACGCAAAGGATGTGAAGGCAGAAACACGGGGCAGGAGAAGATGGCAACACTCAACGCCCACGCGCGTGGCTGGGTAACGAGACAGGTGCACACTCGTGTGCATCACGGTGGCACGCTCAGTCGCTAGGGCGTGTCTGACTCTTTGAGGCCCCATGGACTGAAGCCTGCCAGGCTCCTCGGTCCACTGGAGTGGGCTGCTATTTCCTTCTCCAGGGGATCTTCCCGACCCAGGAATCAAACCCATGTCTCCTGTATCTCCTGCATCGACAGGCGAATTCCTTACCATTGTGCTACCCGGGAAGCCCTGTGACATGGTTATTTTGCATCAAATGGCAAATCTTATCCCTAAAAGTCAAAGATGACGTTAAAGCCAGAACAATCATGGGAATTTTTAATTCTACGAAAGAACTTTCAAGAAAGAAAAATTGTTCCCATTGATGTATTTATTTTCATCTTAGTAGGACGGCATGCAAGGGCCATGACCTCTTCCTACAAAACATCCGAAGTCAGAGTGTTGGTGGAACTTAAGCAAAAGATCTTCTTCAAGGACCCAGAGTTAGAATGACAGACAAAAGGCAGGACGGTCAGAGGCTGAGGTTTGCACGTCCACAGTAGGCGAGCTGGGGCAGGGTGGGGGTGGGGGGGTGGAGCGGAAAGCGGGGTACGGCTGGGGGGACGGGTGAAGGTGGAGGCCGCTGCCCTGTGGGCTTGTATCTCCGCTTCCTTCCCCTTTCTCTCCTCCCACTTGCTGTCCACTGGCTATATTTGTCATTCCTGCCACTCCCGTTCTTAGAATAACCTTCCATTGCCAACACCCAAGTCCCTCTTCTTTCCACCCTTCGGGACTCTTGGAGAGCTCATGGCAAATGCTTCTGTGTTGACAGCTGTTTTCAAATTCCCAAGCATCCAATATCTGTGCCCTGACTTAGGTGGGCGACGTATGGGTGTGAACGAGATGGGCACCTCCCAGCCTTGGAGAATGGCCAGGCCAGAGAAGGAAGCGGACAGAGGTCCGCATAACCAAAATCCAGGCTGAGCCAGCTAAGATACTAGAAAGGTAGAGATAAAAATACTGGTGTGCAGGTGCAACGGGGCGCCGAGATGAACTCCGCAAATAAACAGGGTGGTCCTGGAGCAGGCCTGGCATGCTGCAGTCCATGGGGTCACAAAGAGTTGGACATGACTGAGCAACTGAACTGAAACTCCTGGGGAAGACAAACTGAGCAAAATGGCAGGGCTTGCATTTCTTAGCTCTGAGGTTCCCTGTGAGGATGCTAAACAGAAAAGTTAGAGAACAGATGTGTGGATCTTCACAGAGGGTTGATGGAGAGTTTCAGCACCCACTTGCACAACTGTGGGGGCCCCAAGCTCTGCACACACCCCAGCTCACGCTCAGCTTCACGTTCTCCAGGATCTTCGTCTGGAGGTACAGCAGCCAGCCTAGACATCCCCTTACAGCTCAGAGGGAGACGACCAGAAGGAGGGCAGAGATCTTAAAGATCTCCCTTCCCTGACCTGGAATTGAGACTCGAACCTCACCTGGGAACCCTCCTGGGCTATACGACTGCCCCAGGCCCATCTGAGTAGGGCTTCCAACCAGCCTATCTATCAGAACTGACTCGAGACAGAAGGGGAGGTGAGGAAATGCAGAGAGAGACAGAGCGAAGGGAGATGAGTCTTTTCAGGACCTGCCCTTGCACAAATTGCTTCCCCTCCCTGAGCCTCAGTCTCCTCATCAGTAAAATGAGAAGGTGGCCCTTACGGCTCCCATGTGCCAGGCTGAGTCATGTTTCCTGCCCTCTCTCCTCCAGGACGCCCTTCTCTTCCAATAAGATGGGCTGTCTCCCAATCTCCGGAGCCCTTCTCCCCATCTGCTTGTCCTCCTCTCCACTCCTCCCCACCCTGCCCCCTCCTCTCCCACTTTCCCTTCCCTCTCACTCCCTTCCTGGGGTCTCTGTTCTTTTCAATGCCCCCCTCCTTTGCTCATTCTGTCTCAAAACACTGGCTCATCTTCCCCTGCTTGGGCTTCACTGGGGAAGTAGCCAGACAGGACGGTGCACACAGCTGCTACTTTGGGGCCGGCTTTTCTGAGGTTTCCCTCCTTCCGCTCTAGCAGATACACACACACACACATATACACACACTTACACACACACACATACAAGACAGGAAGTGGGCCTTTCAAACTGTCTGCTCAGCACTTGCCAGACAGACTTCGGATTTCTCAGTGGCGGCAAGCAAGAACCATTAACCTCAGCCTGACTTGCAAAAGCAAATTTAGAATCTCTGAAAGGCCAGCAGACCTGGGTGGAGGAAAGAGCCTCCTTTCTTAAAACAAACAAACAAACAAACAAACACTCCTGGCTGAGACATGAGCCACGCTCATTGTGAGACGGAAGCCAGGAGGCACCTGGAACAGGGTCTGCTCAGCGGATGCAGAGTTAGAGATGCAGCCGTCTGCTGCAGAGCCCGCTTGCTCCCTTTTAGAACCGTTGTCAGAGAAATGGGCTTTTTTAGGAGACACTCCATCTGGGAAGACAGCAGAAACAATGCTCTGCATGTAAAGTACATCTCCCTTTGGATCTTTTTGATCGGAGCTTTCTTCCTGCCTTCTCTGTCCTGGAGTGGATTCTGAAAGAATGCAGACTGAACCCTCGCATTGGAAGGGCTCACAAAGGAGAGGAGGTGGCCTGAGGTGACCGTGTTTCCCTTCATTCCCACTGCCCTCCTCCCCAGACCACCCCCTCTTCCTCAGCCTCCCTGGAAACCAGTCTGAGAAGCCGCTGCCCCTCAGAGCCCCATCCCCCATCCCCCATCCCACCACACAAGAAGTAAATGTTAAATGGATGCAATAAATTTATCTATTCATATCACTGAATAGATGATAGCTATGACAAACCTGCTTTAGCAGGCAGATTCTTTACCACTAGTGCCACCTAGCTCAGTGGTAAAGAAACCGCCTGCAATGCAGGAGATGTGGGTTTGACCCCTAGGTTAGGAAGATCCCCTGGGGAAAGAAATGGCTACTGGCTCCAAAATTCTTGCCTGGGAAATCCTATGGACAAAGGAGCCTGGCAAAAGGAATTCATGGGATTGCAAGAGTTGGACACAACTTAGCGACTATACCACAACCCTGACAAACCTAGGCAGAGTGTTAAAAAGCAGAGATATAACTCTGCCAACAAAGGTCCATACAGCTATGGTTTTTCCAGTAGTCCTGTACAGATGTGAGAATTGGATCCTAAAGAAGGCTGAGTACCAAAGAATTGATGACTTCGAGTGGTGGTGGTAGAGAAGACTCTTGAGAGTCCGTTGGACAGCAAGGAGATCAAACCAGTTAACCCTAAAGGAAATCAACCCTGAATAATCACTAGGATTAATGCTGAAGCTGAAGCTCCAATACCTCTGCCACTTGATGAGAAGAGCTGACTCATTGGAAAAGACCCTGATGCTGGGAAAGATAGAGGGCAGGAGGAGACGGGGACGACAGAGAATGAGATGGGTGGATGGCATCATCAACTCAAAGAACAGGAGTTTGAGTAAACTCCGGGAGATAGTGAAGGACAGGGAAGCCTGATGTGCTGCAGTCCACAGGGTCGCAAAGAGTCAGACATGACAGGGACTGAACAATAACGACATTCCTATCACCTATGTTAGTCTTGAGCTCTCGCTGCATGAAGCACCTTCAGCCTTTGTGCTCTGGGGCACTTACTCAGCATTTCATAAACATGTTTATTACTTTAATCCTTCTAAAGTTCACATCCAGACTCCCAGCCAAACTGCAAGCTGCTCAAGCCTGGGACTATATCTCATCCACCTCTCTCATCCTGGTACCTATCAGTATGTCTAATTCATAGTCAGCAGATTCTGTGTTTATTTTTTATTTTGATCTATTACACAAATAAAACATGCTCACGGTAGGGTTGCGTGTTTATTGGCAGAGTAAATCTCCACAGTACACAATTTACAGGCTCCACAGCAATTAAAGAAACGCAAACATTTAGAAAGAAGATATTCTTATTTGTGTATTGCGTGGCTGTTGTTGTTTAGCCGCTAAGTCATGTCTGACTCTTTGCGACCCCACAGACTGTAGCCCGCCAGGTTCCTTTGTCCGTAGAACTCTCCAAGCAAGGATACTGGGGTGGGTTGCCATTTCCTTCTCCAGGGGATCTTCCTGACACAGGGATTGAACCCGCATCTCCTGCAATGTCAGGTGGAGTCTTTACCACTAGGCCAGCTGGGAAACCCGTGTATTATATTAAGACAAATCAATAAAGGTGATAAAATACTATGTGGAGACAATCATAGGAAGGGAGTGTGCTTAGACAGCATTGGAGGGATGCTGTAATCTGGTTAAAGACTTTGGGTTACTACCTGCTGACATCTAACAGGACGTATGAAGGTCCTCGTGGTGAGACTTCCCTGGTGGCCCAGTGGTTAAGACTCCATGCTCTGAATGCAGGGGGCATGAGTTCAACCCCTAGTTGGGGAACTAAGATCCTACATGCCTTGTGAAACCAGCCACACTCCAGGAGTCACCACCCATGTCCATGGCAAGGTGGCTGTCCGGTCCTCTTGGGAGTGAGTGTGTGCAGCAAAACCCCAGAGCGGAGGGTTGCAGGCTGTCTGGAGAGGCCCCACAGGCTGAAGCCGGCAGCTGCGGTGTGGACTACACACTTCCTACAAAGTGAGGTGGTGCCAGGGAGGGCACCCCTGGACAGCAGGAAGGCTCTGGCCTTGGGAAGAGAGACTTGGACTCAGTTTTTTAAATTAAAACTAATGTTTGCAATTTACTTTTCTGGTAATAAAATTGTGCATGTTTATCACAGTAAAACTGGAAAGTAGATACAATCAATAAATAAACAAATCAACAAGCACCTATTACACCCCTTGATTACCTGTTATTACCTCTGTTATCACCTCAGTATGGAGTTTCAGGATTTCTTCTGTATATATAGGTGTTGGATGTGTATGTCTCATACAACTCTACTAACCTGCACATTTAAAACTGGTTAAGATGGGGGACCTCCCTGGTGGTTCAGTGGTTAAGATTCTATGCTCCTAATGTAGGGGATGCAAGTTCAATCCCTGGTCAGGTAACTAGCTCCCGCATGCCACAACTAAGAGTTTGCATGCTACAATGAAAGATCCTGAGGACTCTGTGTTCCACAGTTAAGACCCAGTGCAGCCAAATAAATAAATACATGTAAATATTAAATATTATTATGAAATATTTTAAACACAAAGATCAGTTAAAATAATAACAACCTATAGAATGGGAGAAAATCATATATCTGATAAAGGGCTAATATCCAGAATTTTTAGGAAACTCATACAACTCAACAAAAACAATAAAGCAGTGACATTACTTTGTCAACAAAGGCCTGTCTAGTCAAGGCTATAGTTTTTCCAGTACTCGTGTATGGATGTGAGAGCTGGACTATAAAGAAAGCTGAGCACTGAAGAATTGATGCTTTTGAACTGTGGTGTTGGAGAAGACTTTTGAGAGTCCCTTGGACTGCAAGGAGATCCAACCAGTCCATCCTAAATGAAATCAGTCCTAGGTCTTCATCGGAAGGACTGATGTTGAAGCTGAAACTCCAATATTTTGGCCACCTGATGTGAAGAGCTGACTTATTTGAAAAGACCCTGATGTTGGGAAAGATTGAGCACAGGAGGAGAAGGGGACGACAGAGGATGAGATGGTTGGATGGCAAAACCGACTCAATGGACATGAGTTTGGGTGAACTCTGGGAGTTGGTGATGGACAGGGAGGCCTGGCGTGCTGTGGTTCATGGGGTCGCAGAGTCGGACACGACTGAGCGACTAAACTGAACTGAACTGAACTGAATGCAATTAAAAAGGGGGCAGGGACTTCCCTGATGGTGAAGTGGGTAAGAATCCACCTGGCCAGTGCAGGGGTCATGGGCTTGATCCCTAGTCCGGGAAGATTCCACATGCAGTGGAGCAACTAAGCCTGTGCACCACTGCTACTGAGCCCAAGTTCTAGAGCCCGTGAGCTGCAACTACTGACGCCTGAACACCTAGAGCCTGTGGTTAGCAACAAGGGAAGCCACCACAGTGAGAAGCCCCTGCACCGCAACTAGAGAGCAGCCCCCACTCGCCATAACTGAGAAAGTCTGCATGCAGCAAGGAAGACAACGGTCCAAAAAAAAAAAAAAAAAACAAAAAACAAAATAACTAAATGAAAATTTCAAAGGTGGGGAGCAAAAGACTTCAGTAGACAGCTCTCCCAAGGAGATATACAAATTGGCCAAAGACGCATATGAAAAGATACTCGACATCATTAATTATCAGAGAAATGCAAATCAAAATCACAGGGAGGTATTAGCTCACACTCAGGATGGTCACTATAAAAAGAACAAAAGATACCAAGTGTCTGCAAGGATAGAGTGAAATTGGAACCTTTGTGCACTGTTGGTAGGTATGTAAAATGGTGCAGCCATTATGGAAAACAGTAGGGAGCTTCCACAAAAAGTTAAAAATAAAACCACCATATGACCCAGCAACCCCACTTCTGGGTATCTATCCAACAGAATTCAAAGCAGGATCTCAAAGGGATATCTGCACGTCCATTGCACATTATTCGTTGCAGCACTATTCACAATAGCCAAGAAGTGGAAGCAAACCGAATATCTGACAGATGAATGGATAGAGAAAATGTGGTCTATACAGATACACATACATATATACATATAATGCGGCCTTAAAAAAAGAAGGAAACTGACATATGCTACAACATGGATGAAGCTTGAGCACATTATGCTAAGTGAAATAAGCCAATCACAGAAGGACAAATATTGTTATGATTCCACTCATATGAAGAGTCGGAAGCAAATTCATATAAACAGAGAGTAACGTGATAGTTGCCAGGGACTGGGAGGACTGGGGAATGAAGAGGTATTGTTTAATGGGTATAAAGTTTCTGTTTTTCAAGATGAAAAAGTTCTGGAGCTGTTCACACAATAAGGCAAATATGCTTAACACTACTGAACACAGAAATGGTTCAGATGATACATTTTTTGTTGTATGTTTTTTCCCCATAATAAAAAAAGTAACAAAAATCTGTGTACCCATCCTGGAACATTATCAAATCCTAACATTTTTACTATACATTTACAGACTTTATCCAGGAGCAAAAGATGCCAGACAATGGTGTGTTGGGGGGACTCCTGTCTCCATGACCTGTTTCCCTCTTCAGAGGTAGCTGCTTTCCTGAACTTTTTTTTTTTTTCCTGTGCATGTCTGATATTATGACTGCATGTAACTATATCTATAAATAATACATAGTATTGCTTTGTCTATTTACTACTTTTATATAAATGGTAACATAGATGGGAAGAAAATGGAAACAGTGACAGACTTTGTTTTCTTGGGCTCCAAAATCACTGCGGACAGTGTCTGCAGCTATGAAATTAGAAGACACTTGCTCCTTGGAAGCAAAGCTATGACAGACCTAGAGAGCATGTTAAAAAACAGGCACATCATTCTGCTGACAAAGGTCCGCATAGTCAAAGCTACAGTTTTTCCAGTAGTTGTATACAGATGTGAGAGTTGGACCATAAAGAAGGTTAAGTTCTGAAGAATTGATGCTTTTAAACTGTGGTGCTGGAGAAGATTCTCAAGAGTTCCTTGGACTTCAAGAAGATCAAACCAGTCAATCCTAAAAAAATCAACCCTGAATATTCATTGGAAGGACTGATGCTGAAGTTGAGGCTCCAATACTTTGGCCACCTGATGCGAAGAGCCGACTCATTGGAAAAGACCCTGATGCTGGGAAAGATTGGGGGCAGGAGGAGAAGGGGACAACAGAGGATGAGATGGTTGGATGGCATCACTGACTCAATGGACACGAGTTTGAGCAAACTCCAGGAGATAGTGAAGGACAGGGAAACCTGGCATGCTACAATCCACAGGGTCACAAAGAGTCGGACACAACTAAGCAACTGAACGACAACCGTGATGGACCTATCTTTTGTGCAACATCACATTTTAAAATTGATATACACTGATAAAGACCCAATTCAGTGTTAAAGCTTCTGTACAGTATTGCAATGTTTACATATACTGTGTTTACTTATTCACCATCATTTTGATGAGCAGTTGAGTCATTTCAAGCGCTGCACTATTATGACAACTCAACAACAAAAAACAAACAACCCAATTGAAAAACGGGCAGAGGGTCTGGATAGACATGTTTCAAAAGAAACATACAGATGGCCAACAAGCACATGAAAAGACGCTCAATATCACTAATGATCAGGGAAATGCAAGTCAAAATCACAGTGAGATAGCATCTTATACCTACGAGAAGGACTGTTATCAAAAAGACAAGGAGGAGCGAATGTTGCAGAGGATATGGAGAAGAGGGAAACCTCATGCACTGTTGGTAGGAATGTAAACTGGTGTAGCCACTATGGAAAACAGTATGGAGATGTCTCAAAGAATTAAAGATAGGACTACCATATGCTCCGGATAGTCTACCTCTGAGTATTTATACAAAGAACACAAAAATACTAGTTTGAAAAGATATATGCACCTCTGCGTTCATTGCCAAGATATGGAAACAACCTCAGTATCCACTGAGGGATGAATAGACAAAGAAGATGTAAGATACACACACACACACACACACACACAACACAGCGGAAATACTACACAGCCAAAAAAAAATGAAACCCTGCCATTTGTGACAATACAGGTTGACCTTGATGGTATAAGTGAAATACTAAGTGAAACCAGTCAGATGGAGAAAGATAAATACCTTATCATTTCTCATATGTAGATTTCACTTATATGTAAAATCTAAAATGAATAAATGAAATTAAATAAAAATAAACTCATAGAGGACAGATTCGGGGTTATCAGAGGGGAAGGGGTTGTGGAGTGGGCAAAATGGGTGAGCAGGGCCAAGCACATGGTGATGGAAGGTAACTAGACTCGTGTGATCACTCTGGAGTGCAGAGATGTTGAACTAAAATGATGTACACCAAGGACTTATATGTGTACCTTATATGTACACTTATATGTGCACTTGCACACCAGGACTTATAAAATATTAATATTTAAATATATCAAATTATTTATTTAAATTATTTAAATACATTATTGTTTATTTAAATAAAATAAACAAAATAGTTCACTACTGTGAACAATACTGGATGGAGTCGTCCTGTGTACATCCTTGTCTATGCATCTCTAGGATGAAAAACTGCGTTGGAGGGAGTGAGTCTATCCAGTGTCACCAGGATACTGACAAACGGTTCTCCAGGGCGTGTGCCCCCAGCTTCCACCCACAGCAGACGAACCAAGCGCCCCCACCACACCAACTGAGCCTGTCAGGCTTCCTCAGATCTGCCAATCTGCTGGGTGTGAAATAGCATCTCACTGTGATTCTATGTGTCCCAGGTTATTGTCTTCTCACAAGTTTATTGATGATGGGTTTTCTCTCCACTGATGTTTTTTCCCTGTTTCTCTGTTTTGTTGTTTGTCTTCTGATTGGGAGGCACTTTTATGAATTCTGGATACTAAGGCTTTTCTAGCTACATGAGTTGCAAATTCTTTTCAGACCATGGTTTGTCTTTTACATTTATTTATTTTTTGCTTATTCGTTTAACAGAAGTTCTTCCGCATTTTAATTAGAATCAAATACATCAACTATTTTATGTTTATATTTATTGTGTTGTGTTAATGAAATCCTTTCTTACCCTAAGGAGACTTTTCTGTCTTCCCTGGGGAACACAGTAATGATTCAGTAAATATTGACTGAATAAGTGAATTATTTCTAGCTTCTTGGTCTCTAGAAAATTTCACAAATCCAACTTTTAATTTATTTTGTATAAGCCCTATGGTCATAAAAGTAATCTTTTATTGCAAAATTGGACTTACATGTAAAAGGTGGTGCTACCACTTGTCCTAATGAGGCCAAGTGGAAGCACGCCTTTTGTTTTAACATGCACAGAATCTGAATAAACATTTCCAAAGAAGATAAACAAATGGCCAGCAGATATAGGAAAATGTGTTCCACATTACTCATCATCAGGGAAATGCAAATCAAAAAGCACAATGAGATACCATTTTGAACCTGTTAGAATGGCTATCATCAAAAAGACAAAGCATAACAAGTGTTAGCAAAGGTGTAGAGCAAAGAAAACACTTGTGCACTGTTGGTGGGAATATACATTTGGGCAGTCACTTTGGAAAATAGCATGGAGATGCCTCAAAAAATTAAAAATACAAATACCATGAAAGTGTTAGTCGCTCAGTTGTGTCCGACTCTTTGTGATCCCATGGACTGTAGCTTCTCTGTCCATGGGATTCTCCAAGCAAGAATACTGGGCTGGGTTGCCATGCCCTCCTCCAGGGGATCTTTCTGACCCAGGGATTGAACCTGCATCCCCCGTGTCTCCTGAACTACAGGCAGACTCTTTACCAGCTGAGCCATCAAGGAAGCTACCATATAATCCAGCAATTTCACTTCCAGGAATATATCCAAAGGATTTAAATACAGGATCTCAAAGAGATATCTACCCTCCCGTGTTCACTGCAGCATTATTCACAGTAGACAAGTCATGAAGGCAACTATGAGTCTGTCAACAGATGAATGGATATATATCTTTCTCTTATAGTTCAATAAAGCTAAAAATTTTTTTAATTTGACTAAAAAGTTTTTACTTCCTAGCTCCTCTCCTGGAAGCTTGCCTTCTGTAATATACTAGCGAAAATAACCATTCTTCTTCACAAGAGATACAGTTGAGAAAGAGGATTCTTGAACATAGCAATATTTAGAAAGCAGAAAGTAAGCCTTGTTAGCAAGGGCTGCAGCAATAGAACAAGGCACCTAGAACAGCCCACACAGTCAAAAATTGTGTTGAGCATCTATTATGTAAGGAGAGGTGTAGAACTTCTTTCTTTAAAAAATGTAATCATTGGGTGTTGCAGCACAATAAAGTTCTTAATGCCAGAGTTATTGCCATCGATGGCACCAAATCAATAACTCCAACTTATCAATGTCATCCCACTGCTTTTCCTTTTGTTAACTCTTTGTCGAGGGACTTCCCTGGTGGTCCAGGAATTAAGACTCCATGCTCCCAATTCAGGGGGCCTGGGTTGCATCCTTGCTCAGGGAACTAAGATCCTACATCCACAACAAAGAGGCTGCATGACGCAAATGAAAGAAACTGCATGCCACAAAGATCAAATATCCCACGTGCCACGACTAAGACCTAGTGCACAGCCAAATAAATAAGTAATCAATATTTTTAAATCTCCTTTCCATTTTCCACCACCCCATCCCAACAAGGCCTCCTAACTTCACACCTGGTTTATCGAAATAGTCTCCTTACTAGGTTTCCCACTGGTTTCTCTCCCAACCTTTGATTGCCAGATTAACTTGTTATCCAATCTCTTTCATTCAAAATTTTCAGTGCATCCTCACTGCATACATAGAACATACTAGTTCAGACATTGTTCCTTTGATGAATGTTTAAGTCATTTAAAATTTTCTACCATTATGAACAATACTCTTATGAACAATATTATTCATAATGCAAACTTTTGGAGGGAGGCTCTAGAGGGAGGGGACCCATGTATACATATAACTGATTCATGTTGTACAGAAGAAGCTAACATACTTGTAAGACAACCATACTCCAACAATAAAATAAAATTTAAAAAAATAATGCAAACTTTCTAACCAGATATTTAAGGGCCTCCAGACTGGCACTTAGCTTTCTTCGTGTCCTACCAAGGTCTGTGTAAATATTCTTCTTTGATTGGGTCAATCATTCATTCTCACGGTCCACACCTCCACTCCCTCTCCTCACGGTCTAAAGGATCTTGCCAAGGATCAACCCAGGACCCAGCTCCTCCCAAGGCTCTTTACCGATCGTTCGGTGGTTACTCTTGACTCAGATGCCTTAAATACCCCCAGTTCTCACTTACTGCCTTGAACATTTTTAATAGATCTCCTACTTGCCAATGTAGATTAAAATGATCTGTGGGCAGGACTGATGTCTTAGAAGGTCTCTGGAAGAAGGAGAATCTTTGAAGCAACTAATCTGGTTCCTTATGAGATTCAATAAATAGCTGCTAACTTCCATGTAGCCCCAAATGCATTAAATATTTCATATTAAATTTACAAATTTTTAAAGTCTTGATATACCTTAATATAACCTTTCCTATAGATTGGGTTATCCTTCCCAAATGAAATTAATTTGTTGTGAAAGAAGAAAAAAATCAGTGCAAAAAAATTTTTTTAAGAATGTAAAATCATCTAAAATCTCAAGTGCATGCATGCTCAGTTGCTAAGTTGTATCCAATTTTTTGTGACTTCATGGTCTGTAGCCCACCAGGCTCCTCTGTCCATGAGATTTCCCAGGCACGAATACTGGAATGGGTTGCCATTTCCTCCTGCTGGAGATTTTCCCAACCCAAGGATCGAACCTAGTCTCCTGTACTGGCAGGTAGACTCTACCACTGAACACCTGCAAAGACCCTGATGCTGGGAAAGACTGAAGGCGAAAGAAGAGGGTGGTGGAGGCTAAGAGGGTTACCTGGTATCACTGGCTCAATGGACATGAATTTGAGCAAACTCTGGGAGATACTGAAGGACAGGGAAGCCTGGCGTGCTGCAGTCCATGGGGTCACAAAGAGTCGGGCACAACTTAGCGACTGAACACCACCACCACCACTTGGGAAGCCCAAAATTTCAGGGATCAGTTCTTAAATGAAAGCATATTCATTACTGAAGAGTTGCACATTGTAAAATTCCCCCACAGGAATCTACTGCCCCTCAGACACTCTTTCTGAGGCAGGTGAAAGAGTTGGAGAAGGGAGACCAGCTGGGGCATACGGGGCTTGGCAGAGACCCATCTGTGCAGACACAGGACTATGCAAGTTACCACCTCACAGGCTGGCACTCCTCTGCCCCCAGATGGAGAAGGTCGGCCAAGAATAACCACCTACCACCCTCTATCTGCAATTTAGGAAACTGCTTCTGCCACCTTTCATCACTGGCTCTTTATAAGTACTGCTTGCTGCAAATGCTTGAGGAAGTAGTGGAAAGGGAGAAAGAAGAAAATTAAAATCACCATTCAGAGATAACCATAACCACTACTCATGTATAAACACACACACACACACACACAATCTGTGCTCATACTGTATAGGCAATGTTGAGAGGCTGTGTGGGTCAAGTTACAAGTGTGACTGATGGAACCTGACTCTGGGTCTGGAACCCAGCTCTACACTCATAAGCTCTAGAACCTGAACAGAGTCTCTCTGCTCCCATTCCCCACCTGCAAAATTAGAATAAGTAATGATGTCTGCCCCACAGGATTGCTGTGCGCTAAAATGAGATGTTATATATAAGTGTGTCTAACAGCATGAGACACATAGAATATGCAGCTATGAGTTATCACAATGACCTAGTTCTTCATCTGACCTTTTCACTTACCATTTCATCATAGCCTATTGTCATTCTTTGAAAACACTATTCTTAGAATTATAAGATTCTGTAGATTTTTTTTTTTAACATAACACTTTACCAAGACTATGTCCTTCCCCAATGGTGCAGCAGTAAAGAACCGCTTGCAACTAAGGAGATGCAGGTTCGATCCCTGGGTCGAAAAGATCCCCTGGAGGAGGGCACGGCAAGCCACGTCAGTGTTCCTGCCTGGGAAATCCCATGGACAAGGAGACTGGCGGGCTACAGTCCATGGGGTGACAGAGAGTCGGACATGGCTTATTGACTAAACAACAACTTACCATGACTCACTATATATTTCAAAACATTATTTTTAATATCTATATTTTTAATATTCTATTTTCTCAATATTGGAGAAGGAAATGGTAACCCACTCCAGTATTCTTGCCTAGAAAATCCCATGGACATAAGAGCCTGGTAGGCTACAGCCCATTAGGTCACAAAGAGTCGGACACGACTGAGCGACTCCACTTCACTTTCTCAATATACTACAATTTATCATTTTTTCCTGTTGCTGGACATTTAAGTTGTTTCCTGTTTTGCTGTTGTTGAGTTGCCAAGTCATGTCCAACTCTTTTGTGAACTTATGGACTGTAGCCTACCAAGCTACTCTGTCCATGGGATTTCCCAGGCAAGAATACTGGAGTGGGTTGCCACTTCCTTCCTATTTATCACTATTATAAATAATACTGCTATGATATACTTAAAACCTGGGTCATATCCCTGGTCACTTTCCTAGGACAGATTTCTAAATATAGAATTTCTAGAAAGAGAGGGTATAAACATTGTTCAGTGTTCCTTTTACCAATCTACCATCCAGAAATAATAGCCCAAGTTTACTTGATCAGTTCTGTATAACAGTGGACCCCAATGATGTCCTTGATAAAAATTTTAGTAATATCTCTTTTTCTGCTTTGCTATTTGAGAAAAGGAAAATTTTTACTTCATTTAATTTTGATAACTTGTAAGTTAAGAATCCTCTGCTCATGTCTCAACTTTTGTTTGCCCCCCCCCTTTTTTTAAGTTGAGTTGTAAAGAGGTAGTTTTTGAGAATTCCCTGGTGGTCCAATGGTTAGGACTCTGAGCTCTCACTCCCAAAGATCTGGGTTCAATTACTGGTTGGGGAACTAAGATCTCACAGGCCACATGCTGTGGCCAACAAATAAATAAATTTTTAAAAAGGAATTTTTCCATATTAATTGATAAATCTTCTTTATATATTAGGAAGTTAATTTTTTCCTCATATATTTTCCAGTTTCTTTAGGCTTATGTTTTCTTTACTCATCTCTTCTGCATGGAGTTACTGAGCACCTGCTGTGTGCTGAGCACCATGGCAGGTGCTGAGATTCAGCAGAGAACAAAGTTGACTGAAATCTCTGTCCTTGGAGGCCCTACCTCTTGTGGAAGCTTCTAGTCGAGGGTATCATTTCAATGGACACAATCATCTGGTTTCTAGAACACCTGTTTTCTAGTTAGATAAGTACCTATAATTACTTAAACATAATTGGTCCATTAATGCCACCTTCTCTTCAGAAAACCATTGTATTCACATGAATATGAAGCAAGAGACACCCGAGAGCTCAGCCTAATGGAGAAAATTTGATAATATTTTCAAACAAGTATGACTGAAGGAAAACCTTTAAACTTTCAGCTGGGACTCGAGCACATTCAGTGGTTATTTCCTTGTTTCCCTTCTATGCAGGTGCCTCTAAAATTTTAAACCATTGAACATCCCACAGTCTGGGGCTGGAGATATGGGGGTGTGTGGGTGGGGCTGATGAGAAAAGAGAAGTTTGGGGTCTTATCTTAGCTCAGGCTTCTGTACCAAAGTACCATAACCTGGGTGACTCACAGACAACACAATTGGACTTCTCACAGTTGTACAGCCTGGAAGTCCAAGATCAGGGCACCAGCAGTGTCAGGCTTTGGTGAGGGCCTTCCATATTGCAGACTTCTGATCTCTAGTTGTACCCTGACATGATGGAAAAAGATGGAATTATCTCTCCAGCCTCTTAAAAGGGCACTAATCCCATTCATGACATCCCCACCCAAATACCTCCCAAAGGCCTGACCTCCAAATACCATCACAGTGGCAAATAGATTCCAACATGTGAACCTTGAAGCAATACAACATTTAGTCCGTAACAGATCCCATAAGCAGACAGGAATGCCAGCATTGTGCCAGGAGTGACTTTATGGAATGATGATGCAAGAGTCAATTTCACAAGAGAGTCTTTTCCCTCAGTGGGGAAAGGAATGGGACCCTCAATAGTAGCAAAACTGCCTCTTCAGCAACCTGTGTGCACATGTGACTCAGGACCAAATGTGGACTGCCCACCAAATCCTCAGCACTTGGAAACGACTCCAGAGAAGGGGATAGAGGGAATCCTGAATTGACAGAGATTGTTTCTTAAGCAGCAGCAGAACAGGAAATCAAAAGAGAAATTATACGGAATCATAGAAAGATAGAGTTCTATTTCTTATACATCTGAAAGGTATCACTGTGTTTCTAAGAGGAATCACAAGGGGGTGGTGAGGGATAGGGATCATCGTTTAAACACTTTAATTAGAATTTCCCACAGTCCTGGAGATTCCCTGGAGGTCCAGTGGTTAGGACTGCAGGGGGCACAGGTTCGATCTCTGGTCAAGAAACGAAGATCCTTGTAAACCCTGCAAGGTGGCCAAAAAAAGTCCCACAGTCCCTGAGGAGAAACTGGAAGTACAAATGGAAAAGTCCATTAAATTAGCATAATTTTAAGCTAACTTTTAGAGGTGCAGGTTGGAAAACCTAATCTGCTCCAATAATTCCAAGATGGAGGTCATCAATTCCTTCTTCACCTGTAGACCACGCATAAGCACCATATCCATAAATGAACTCCAGATTAAACATGACTTCAGGCAGTTATGTATACCCAAACAGAACCAGATCAAACATAACTGACTCCAAAAGTTGCCCAACACAGATAAACAAAACAAGGTCTCTAGACAGTCCTACTCAGCAGATTCCTCCTTCATTTCCTCTCCTTGCACAGCACAGGCTCAACTCCGCAGTTTCCCTTAGTCTTTCCCTACCCCCTTTATCAGAAGCTGGCCTCCATCACTCAGCGCTTTCTCCTAAGAGAAGCAAAGCTGGCTCTAGCTAGGAGGAAGCAAGCAGAAGAAGAGTCAGAGAACCCAAAAGAAGGATCAGAAAATATGCTCAACATCACTAATCACTGGGGAAATTCAAATCAAACCCCAATGAGAACACTTCACATCCATCAGGATGGCTATTACAGAAAGTAAGGAAGGGATGGAGGAATGAAGGAAGAAGGAGAAAGGAGAGAGAAAGAAAGGAGGGAGAGAGGAACAAGGAGTGGGGAGGAAGAAGGAGGGGGGAGGATAGAGAAAGACAAGAGGGAGGGAGGGAGGAAAGGAGAAAGGAGGAGGGAAAGAAAACAGCAAGTGCTGGCAAGGATGTGGAGAAATAGAAACTTTTGTGCATTGTTGGTGGACAAACGTGAAATGTAGAGCTGCTGTGAAAAATGGTATGAAAAATTAAAAACCGAACTGCCATTTGATTCATCAATTGTATTTCTGGATATGTTACCCAAAAGAAATAAGAGTACGGACTCATAGAGATACGTGCACATCTGTGTTCACCGTAGCATTATTCACAACAACAACAAAAAAAATGTGGGAGCAACCCAGTCGTCCATCAACTGAGGAAGGGCTAAAGAAAATGCGGTGGATACACACAACAGAGTATGACTCAGCCTTAAAAAGGGTTAGGGTTGAATTCCACCTTGAGAGGGAAATTTCAGCTTATGCAACAATGTGGATGAACTCTGAAGACATGCTAAGTGAAACAAGACAGGACAGTCCATTTCCACCACATGAGGTACCTGCTGCTGCTGCTGCTAAGTCGCTTCAGTCGTGTCCAACTCTGTGCGACCCCATAGACGGCAGCCCATCAGGCTCCCCTGTCCCTGGGATTCTCCAGGCAAGAACACTGGAGTGGGTTGCCATTTCCTTCTCCAATGCATGAAAGTGAAAAGTGAAAGTGAAGTCACTGAGTCATATCCGACTCTTAGCGACCCCATGGACTGCAGCCTACCAGGCTCCTCCGTCCATGGGATTTTCCAGGCAAGAGTACTGGAGTGAGTTGTCATTGCCTTCTCTGGAGTGGACCTAGGGTAGCCATATTCCTAGACACAGAATGTAGAATGGTGGTTGCCAGGTTTGGGCTTCCCAGGTGTCTCAGTGGTTTAAAAAAAAAAAAAAATCAGCCAATTCAGGATAATCAAGAGATGCAGGTTCAATCCAGGGGTCAAGAAGATCCCCTGGAGGAGGAAAGGGCAAGCCACTCCAGTATTCTTGCCTGGAGAATCCCATGGAAGGAGGAGCCTGACGGGCTACAGTCCACAGAGTTGCAAAGAGTCAGACACGACTGAGCACACACATACTCCACAGGAGTGTTTACTGGGTGCAGAGTTTTAGTTTTGGAGATGGGTGATGGCAATGGTTGACAGCAGTGTGAGTGTATTATTGTCACTGAATTGTGTGCTTTAAAAACAAACAAACATCGTTAAAATGATGAGAAAAGAAGAACCAGGAGGAAGGGAGGAGGGATGGGAGAGGAAAGCAGGAGCCAGAGTTGGAGGAAGACCCCTCCCAGGTAAACCGAACGGAAACAGGAACACACACTAGACTGGATTTGGCACGTGGAGAGCTAGAGTGAAATTTCCTTTTCTGTGTGCTGAGGGCACAGGGGAGCTGAGCCCAAAGGAGCTCTAGGGATCTGACTTCAGGCAAAAGTAGAATGAAAACCAGGCAGTTCTCAGGGTGTGGCACTAAGCTAAGGCCCCCACTCCCCTCCTCCGTTGAGCGGGGCGGGCGGGGGGTGGGTGGCTTCCAAGGCCTCAGTGCAGAAGTCAGGGAAAGCCGGGAGCCTGCAGTGACCACTTCAAGCGTCAGGCGTATCCGAATTGCCACTCCCTCCATAAAGGCCGTTCTGATGTCCCCCAAACCATGCATTCTCAGCGCGGGCCCTAGCCTCCCCCGCAACCCAAAGAGGGCAAACAGTGATTCTTGCAGGCGGAAAAATCTTCTTTCCATGCACCAAGCACAGAAATGCATACGGCAAATTCACACCGCGGATCTGTGGTGTCATAATTTGGGGGGGTTGGTGGTTGGGGGCAAAATCCATGCTCCTCTCACAGCTCCGGCGAGGGAGCACGGGCGACCTCACCCGGTCCAGCCCCTGCAGCCGGGCGCCCTGTCGCCGGGGTCGCGGTCACGGTCACCGCGCGCTGCCGCCACCTTCCCGCGCGCACAGAAGCGGACGCGGCCGACCCCCGCGCCGCCTGGGCGGGGCCGGCTCCGGCTCCGGGGGGTGGGGCCAGCTGCAGGGGGCGGGGTCTGCGGGCGGCGCCCTACTCCCCGAGGAGTCCCCGCGGCTCCGCCCGAACGTCCGCCTGCCTCCCGGCTCCTCCCGCCGCCTCCTCGGCGCGCTTCTCCGAGGTGCCCGCGCGGCAACGCCCCGGGCAGCTAGGGAGCCGCTGCGGCCGCGGAAATCTGTATACACCGCAGAGCAGCCCCAGCAGCCGGGTCTCTGTGGCGCAATCGGTTAGCGCGTTCGGCTGTTAACCGAAAGGTTGGTGGTTCGAGCCCACCCAGGGACGGTAGCATTTTGTTTTTCCTCTACGGGAAAATTCATTTTAAAACGGCAACAAGGAGATTTTTTAATGGAGCAAGAGTACGATACTGCGACGCTTCTAGGACAGAGGAAGACGACGTCCAGTTAATGGTGTTCGGTGCCGGGTGAATCCGAGAGCGACGCTGCTGCGGCGTGGTTTGCTCATTCTAGTTCAAACGAGTATGTGGGGGAAATGTGCACCCATGGTCCAGGAGACCTGCCCGACCTTGTTCATCAACAGCAGACACTGCAATGGCAAAAACAAACCCCAAACACGCAATTGCTCATTGGTAGGTGAATGAATAAATAACCATTGGTTTCTCTGGGAAAACCTGATACCACTCAAAAGCCAAAGTGGTTATGCAATTTTGCCTTATGTGCAGTCAGAAAGATTGGAGGAGCCGTGCAGATGCAAACAGGCAAGAGGGGACCTCTCAGACTGTGGAGGCACAATTCATCCCAAGCCACTGTGGGCTGAATTAAGTTGTGCTCTATCTAGCTTTTGGAGCCAGGACATCAATCTAGGCAAAGGCCTTAACTGTTCACTTCGTTTAGGCTCCTGGCAGAATTTTTCCTGAAATTAGAAAGTGTAGAGGTTCCTGTTAAAAAATCTCAAACGACGTGTTTCCAACTCATCACACAGAAGACTCAAATATTTTTCAAGCAGAGGATTCACACACGATTTCCTCTTTTTTCCTGATTTTATTGAGAAGTAGTTGACATTATCTCACTCTATACATACGATTTTCTATAAAGATAGGGAACCACATGACAATATGATAACATGAGGCTGTAATTCATTCTTGCCAAGACTGAGGTCACCTGGTGCTCAGTAGGTAGGTGCTTTTTCTCTGGGACGTACCTACCATGAATAGACTTTAGAGACCCAGAAGAAGAAATCGTTAAACTATCTCACTAGGGTGTCTCTTAGGGAATGCTTTGACAAATGCTGGCTGACAACTATTTATCAAGTTACTGTTGATGATAAAATATCCTCTATTGCCTTGTTAGGAGCCCTCAGGAAGAAGACACAACGTTGCACTTTCAGTGGAATTCCAGACAGAATAACAGTAGCCCTTCCCCCTACCCCTACCCCTCACCCACCCAAATGTTCCTAGCTAGGAGCCTTTCTGAAGCTCCTGGAAATTCCAGACTTTCCACCTACACTTCAGGATAGCTTACAGTGGAAACAAGAGAATGGGGGGTGGAGGTGGAATTATGTCATAAGATCATTTACAGACTGTTCAAATTGAGTCTCACATTTCAAGATGAAGAAGCTGTAATATTTGCTGTTAACTGAAGTGACGGATCCTTCCACTTTGAAGCTGAGTATATTTACACTAGGCTCTAAGCTCCTCGAAGGAAGAGACCATATTAATGATCATTTTAGGATCCAGAGGATTCCCTTCACCCTGTTTCTGCATGAAACCTTTTAGAGGTTATAAGCACTTACTAGGAGTTCTTTGAAAGGTCCAGTCTGCCTTACACCTTCTTCCTGGCCAGATGTCTGTCCATCTGCCCAGCGTGCCCTTCCCCATCTCTGCTTACGTGGGTCACATCTGCTGAGAAGCTACCCCTGGGAAAGCCTCCCCGACACTGCCTCCATCTGATATAGATGCCCGTCCTCCGCAATTCATCATAGCACCCTGCAACCAGGGAGTTACTTGTTCCCTGAACAGGACTGTGATCTCTTTAGAGGAGGAACCATGCCTTTATTCATGCTGCTTGCTCACCTAGCCCAGGCCTGTCCCATGGCACACACTCAGGGCCAGAGCCATCCTTGCCTTCCTGGGTACGTGGTTCACAGAGGCCGACAGTCACATAAAAATGCCTATGACCAAGGATCAGCATGAGGGACACAGAAAAATGTTCCCTGGCCCTGAAGAAAGAAGTCAACTTTGATGGGCTAAACTGTCTTCATGGAGGACTTGAAATGACCCTGAAAGATCTGGACAGGGCACAAGGCAGGGGAGGGACATTTTAGGCTGGGCAGATTTCAGGACATGATGAGGGAGTGGCGGGGGTTGTGGGTGGACTATGTGCATGTACTTAGGGTGCAGTGAAAATGTTCTTAGCTTGCAAAAGGGCCCTGAAGACTGAGGGAGGAGGCCTGGTTTGACTCTGTAAAGGAGTCACTGTTAAAAGGTTTCTGTTTTAGGATAGAAGGAAATCTATTTTTGGTGGTCAGGCTGACAATAGCATCAATAAGAAATAAGAGATCAGAGGACAGTTGAGACACACGTGTATTTCAAAGGAGAAGCAGTGAGGCTCTGGGCTAAGGTGAGTAAAGGAAAGAAGGCATGGATGCATTCAAGGGAAGACTGGTTGAAACCTTAGGATGGAAAAAGAAGGGAAGTGTGAGGGTGGAGCCCACATTTAAAGCTTGTTGTGTTCAGACCCTAAGTCATGTCTGACTCTTTGTGACCCCATGGACTGCAGCACACCACGCTTCCCTGTCCTTCACTTTCTCTTGGAGTGTGCTCAGACTCATGTCCATTGAGTTGGTGATGCCATCCAACCATCTCGTCCTCTGTCGTTCCCTTCTCCTCCTGCCTGCAATCTTTCCCAGCATCAGGGTCTTTTACAGTGAGTCGGTTCTTTGCATCAGGTGGCCAAAGTATTGGAGCTTCAGCTTCAGCATCGGTCCTTCCAATGAATATTCAAGGTTGATTTCCTTTAGGGTTAAAGCCTAGGGGACCCAGAAAAATGGTGATAACTTTGCTTGATTTGGGACTTTGGATGATTCTTAAAGAAAACTTGAAATTCAAAAAATTATAAATTGTCCATATTTTTACCTTATCTAACCTGTGGTCAGTTCTCCACCATGGAGTTCATTGAGAACCTAGTCTCAGAAACGTCATTTTTTTTTTTTAAGTTTAACTTCATTTTAAGTTAAACTTCATTTATCTAAGATGCGCTTCCCTGGTGGGTCAGCTGGTAAAGAATCTGCCTGCAATGCAGGAGACCTGGGTTCCATCCCTGGGTTGGGAAGATTCCCCTGGAGAAGGGAAAGGCCACCTGCTCCAGTATTCTGGCTGGGAGAATTCCATGGGCTGTGTAGTCCATGGGGTCACAAAGAGTCAGACATGACTTTCACTATCACTTTCATTTATTTAAGATAGTTTCCAGCAGACCACCTGGGGTTTCACAGAGCCCTGTGAAAATCTGAATGGGAAGCTAAAGCTCTTCTCCCCAGAATGTACACATTCACTGAGAAATTTTTATTTACAGCGTCCAAGGGAGTCACAGAGCCTCTGGTGCAGGTTCTTGGCCCTGTTTTGTATTTTATCCAATTTGTATTCTAATTACTGATAAAAGTCATAAAGCATGTCAAATCCAAAGTGTTTAGGTATGGAAAAGTTACTAAACTGAAGATTTTAAGGTAACACAAAGAACTAGAAGAGTCTAATAGTATTGACAAGTCACAAAGAGAAGCCAGTTCCTTTTTTTTTACCTTGCTGAGAAATTAAGTACATTGTAAAATTAGTAATAAAGGACTTGAGACAAAAAGAGCTCGCTGGAGGCTTTAACACTTAATGTTTTATTGTAGGGGCTTCCCAGATGGCTCAGGGGTAAAGAATCTGCCTGCCAATGCAGGAGATGTAGGTTTGATCCCAGGGTCAGGAAGATCCTCTGGAGGAGGGCATGGTGACCCACTCCAGTATTCTTGCCGGGGAAATTCCATGGACAGAGGAGCCTGGTGGGCTACCTACAGTCCATAGGGTCACAAAGAGTCAGACATGACTGAGCATGCATGCTTTATTGTTAACACTCTGGAACCACTGGACATACTCTGTGAAGGGCTTTAGTATACTGATGCTTTCAGGGCCCCTTCTGTAGGGATTTATACCATCACCAGATACCAATTTACATTTCTTTCCTTGGGAGTTACTTTAATGACTCCCAGAAAACTGTCATATTTGCTATCATGAGTCACCCTCTCATAGGAATTGAGCCTTTTTTTTTTTTTTTGCAGTAAAAACAAACCAAAAACTATTGTCTGTCAAAGATGACTCAAACTACTTATTCTGAAACAAGTAAATCAAATACACACTTTAAAATAAGGAGATCCTCAGCTACCTTAGTAATAAGCTGAAAAAGTAGAGCGTAGATTATTATATGCACATGTTGAGTGTAATGATAGTTTGTATTTAATTATCTAATATATTCACTTGTACTAGCATATATAGGCTGACCTGATAATTGGAATTCACTATAATACTACTACAGAGGTGACAATCTGCAATGGATAAGAACTCAGTATAGAATTAAAGTTTTAAAGATAGAAATTTTCTATTAATTACCGTCCACAGAGATGCTTTATGATAATGACAAGGTCTGTATCCATGGGACTCTAGATTACAACTCAAACATTTTGCCATCCTTCTGAATAGGCCTGCCTTACATCGTCTTGGGCCTTGGGGGAGCTTTAAATATCAGGTGAGCTGTAGACACACTTGAACTTTTCAGCATATTTAGATCGTCTCTGCCTCCAAACCCAGCGGGAAGGTTATCATAAAGAGAAAACTGGCAAGAAGGGTGCTTGACCCAGCTATTAAGTGCCTGCAGTAACTAAACAGAAAACGCATTTTCATTTTGAGATTTGAAGTATTTCATAGGAGCCTCTTTTCTCCCAATGACCTCTTGTTTCTTGGCTACATTTAATCTCCTGATTAAACTTCTCCAGTACCAGATTCCTTGTCACTTTGGCACTTGGCTGTTGTGAAGAAGTTATTTATATAAGAAGAAGTGCCTTTTGTGGGTCTGCTTTACTCAGAAATGTCCTGGTGTGCCTGTCAGCCACCTGTGTCTCTTCTGTGCTTCTTGAGGGAACATGGATGGGAGAAAAGGGGGTGAGGATTTCCTGGAGGCAAAAGCAAGAGGGCCAGAAAGACAGTCTACCATTTAGATGCCTTTACCACCTACGGAGAAGGCAATGGCAACCCACTTCAGTACTCTTGCCTGGAGAATCCCAGGGACGGGGGAACCTGGTGGGCTGCCGTCTATGGGGTCGCACAGAGTTGGACACGACTGAAGCGACTTAGCAACAGCAGCAGCAGCAACCACCTACAGAGACTATCCACACACCACCTTGGCCTCCTGGTTCCTATGTCTCCTCACTTTTCCTCAGCTCCTGACCCAACCTTGGCCTCGCACCTCCCTTGTCATCCTTCAGACCCTGTCATCACAGGTCAGTGCACTGTGTCTGAAAGCTCAGGTTCAAGTACACCACTTTCTAACCTGCTTACTTCCTCCATGAGTCCCACTCCGGCATTCTCTGAACCCACCTCCAGTTCATGGAGGTCCGCCACCACTTTTTGAATGACCGTTCCTTATCCCATGTCCTCCCTAACCGTCCCTCCTTATCCTTTACTATAATCATTTTCTTGCCTAAAACCTGAACTCCTTTCTCTTCTGTATCCAGTTTGTTTGACAAAGCCTCTAACTTCAGCTAACTCTTTAACTTCCCATCTACTCTCTCAGTCCTGCACCCTAGCCGCACACACGGTTAGAGAAAAATAAACAACCATTTTAGCTGGTCTCAGTAGAGTTTACAACCATAGACTTCTGGAGGGTTCTGAGCACTGCCTAGTGAGCCTACTGCATGGTCCTGTTCATTTAGCACCAGAAACTCAAATCTCGCTTCTTCCATCTGTAACTCTTTCTCCCCTCAGGCCCGCAGCTTTTATTGTCTCCTCGAGAAAAGAATCACAAGACCCTCCTTCTCCCCTAATCTTCAAATCTTCTGATGACAGTACCTACATACTTTGTTTTCCCTGGTGCTAAAATGGATAAACTCTTCTGGCTCTTAGTGTCACACCCTCTTCTGATCTTGGATCTCATCCCAGAGAAATCCGCTACTGCAATTGTCCCTTCTCTCATTTACAACATCCATTTGTCTTTCTGGAACACTTGAGCCCTCTCACTTAAACATGTGCATTCCCGGTGCCAAGGCCCAAGTCAGGTCTCGGTCTTTGTGTTTCTCTACTGCTCAGCGGCACCTGGCCAGTCGGCAGCCTTCCCGACAGCTCTTCTCTTGATTTTCAGGACACCACTCACCTGGTTTTCCTCTTAACTGCCCCTCTTCTTTCCCCAGAGCTGTTTTAACTCCCTAATGACTCCACCCTCCAGGGGTTGCTGGTGGTAAAGACCCTGTCTGCCAGTGCAGCAGACCTGAGACGTGGGTTCAACCCCTGGGTTGGTTGGGAAGATCCCCTGGAGGAGGGCATGGCAACCCACTCCAGTATTCTTGCCTGGAGAATCCCATGGACAGAGGAGCCTGGCGGGCTGCAGTCCATAGGGTTGCAGTCAGACATGACTGAAGTGACTTAGCAGGCACGCACTACATCATGGCATCAAATAGGATCCGTGCACTCATCGTTCTAGACGGGTATCTTCAGCGGTCCCTTCTCGAGCCCCAGTGCTGTAGATCCACTTTCCTATTCTCCCCACTTGGAAGTCTAATAGGTATCTTACATTCACGCATCCAATTTTATTTCTTTTTTGGCATCCAAAATCTTTTTAGTAAGAGTAGAGTCAGGGGTTAGTTCTTGTAGCCATGGTTGGCCTCTGGTGTGCTCGAACTTTCAGCCCTTGGAGTGTACAAAGGGTTTGGTGTGGCTATGCAGGGTTCCTGGGGCCTTGCCGAAACGCCTGTACACCTCTCTCCGCCCTTGAGAGGACAAGAGAGGACAGCGCCACAGCCCTTGGCAGAGTCCAGGGCCAGCTGGTCAAAGGTGAGGATCTTGCTCCCTGGCCTTGAGGACACGACTCCGGGTGCAGCTGCTCACTCACACACACCTTGCTTGTGCACTTCCTGGACATGCACACCAGGATTATAGTTCCCACAATCACAGATGTTTTGCCTTCCCAGCTAGGAAACCCTATCTTCTGATCACCCAGGAGAGGGAATGCATCCAAAATTGAATAAATTCTTTCCTTTAAAGGTTTTCCTTCCAGAGTCTGTCCCATCTCAGTAGACAGAACCACTCATGTGTTCAGGCAACAAAATCTGAGCTCCCTCTTTGCATCCTCTTTCTACCCCGCAGTCGACCATCAACTCAACCTGTTGGCTCCACCTCTGAAATGCAACAGTGGTCCAGCTGTTCATCGCCTCCACAGCTGTCTGAACTGAGACTGTCATAAACTAGCACTTCCATTCTGACAGCCGTAGTCAGTGATCTTTTAAAACCTCTTGACTAGATTGTGTCATTCCCTTGTCTGGAAACTTCTGGTGGCTTCCTGTTGTTTTCGGAGACCATACATGATCTGGTTTCTGCCAACCTCTTTAACCCGATCTTCCAATTCCCCTTCCCTTGCTCACTGTTCACACTGGCCTCTTCCCTGTTCTCAACCATGCCAAGCACCCTCACGCCTCAGGGCTTTTGTTCTTCCTGGATAATGCCCTTGAATCAGTCACGTGGTCAATTCCCTAACTTCACTGAAGGACCTGCTCAAATGCCACCCCTCCCACCAAGTCCACCTGATCTAAAATAATCTGCCCATCACTTTTCTCCATAGCATTTAGTACCATCTGACATTTATCAATTATTAAGTCTGCATTTGTGAATTTGCCTACTTGCTAAAATTTGTAACCCTAAAAACCAATACTTGCAGTGCTTCTGTGGTCATTTGTGGATGTGTACACAGCAGTGAAAAATTTGAGTCCCTTGCAGAACATCTGGTCTGTGCCACAAGGTCCTCGATGTGTGGTACAGATCACTTGGCGTGAACTGAACATGCTCATGTACATCTTCGATAGGACCAGACTTCAAGGACTGCTGGCATGGACCCAACATCTCATGGACATTTTTCGTGCTTTTTGTTGGTTATTTTGTGGTTTAAAATAGCCCTGAAGTGTGGTGCTCAAGTCCTATCTCCTGTTCCCAAGCTCAAGGAAGATGTGATGTGTCTTACGGAAGAAAACATGTGTGTGGGACAAGTTCCATTCAGGCATGAGCTACAGCACTGTTGGCCTTGTGTTCAACGTTAGTAAAGCAATAATATCTATTACATAAGGTATCTTTAAACAGAAAGACACAAAAAACATCATTTGTTGATCAAATGATGATGTTGTGAGCAGAGGTTCACAGGAAGCTATCTGTATTCCCACCAGGAGCAGTGGTTCAGTAATTGCTAATGTAGTGTTCACAGCAACTTTACAGAACTACCAAACAACAAGAGTCAACCACATCTATTTCCTATTACCACCTAACATTATAGATTTACCTTCTTGTTTAAAAGGCAAATGACTGAAAGGCAAGAATTTCCTTTTATTATTTTTTTTATTGCCTTATATCAGCTTTACAACAATGCTTGACATTCAGCAGAAACCTAGAAATATTTGAATGAATAATTAATAACAAGTAAAGGATGGATAAGTAATGCCTCAAAGACTCCAATAGCTAAGAGTTATAGTAAATATTCAGCCTCACTAGTCATCATGGAAATATAACCAAAATGAGCCAAGGTTCTCCCTCCCCCAACCAATGCTACTTCCTTAGTGCTGATGAGGATTCAGCAAAATGACTCAAGACCAAAAATAAAAGTGCGTATTCTTCAACCCAGCAATTCCACTCCCAGAAAATAAAACCTGGATCTGTGAAAATTTTTGTCAATAAGTATAATTAACAATAACAAAACAGTACAAATCACTTCAAAATATAAATTGATGAAACAGTGGTAATACAATGTAACATTACACAGCTATCTGAAAGGTGTCAAAAACTAAAGATGGAAAAAATGCTCATTAAACATGAACACAGATCATTAACAAACAGGTACAACAGAAGCTTTTATTTCTTAAAAGTCTAAATGCATGAAAACATGAAAATGTCTGCAGTAGTTATTATCACTAAATGTTAAGATGAATACTCTGAAATCTTGGTGTTTCCTTGTATTTTCCCAGTTTTTCCTTATAATAAACGTGTTACTTTTGTAATCAGAAAAAAGGGAAGGGAGGGAGGTTTGGAAGTAAATCTGATGAATTAATTCTGAAGTTCTGAGTCCCTAGCAAAGTATTCTTTCCCCAAGATGGCCACCCTTAAACCTTAGTAACTCTGCTGCTAATTCAAATTAATACAGCAGGAAGTGCTGTTTGGGCACCTGAAGTTTAAATGAAGCTACAGGTTCATATAAGGAAACTATTTCTGCCAAAACATAACTGTTAGATGGTGTGTTCCACTTTGGCTACAGAAATAAGTGTCTTAGGGGAGAAAGATGATACTTATAATCTCTTAGCACATCAACACAAAAATGCATTACTTTTTCCTTTTATAGATCATTTTTTGATCACAACATTATGCAACATTCTAGTTATGAGTTTCCTGCCATCTTTTTTAAGGAGAGAAAGAGGAAACAAATTATATTGGGGGGGGGAGTTTACATTCTATACCACTCTACTGGTACAAGACACATGCTTAGGCTCTTATCTAAGATCACAGCACCACTAGTAAAAGCAGTCACATGCTCACATACCATATACAGTCACTTAAGTTTGTATCAACTAGTGTTTCTCCTGAACCAACAAAACTAAAATTTGAAATGTAGAAATTGAGTGTACCCAACTGTACAAATTGCTAGAAACTATATACTACTTTTCATTTTTAACATTTTCAAATCCTCATTCATCTACCACAAAATGAAGCCAAAAAGGAGAACACATTCATCAATATTTAAACTTATGAAACAGATCACAGGCTTCATGGGCATGCTGCTGCTACTGCTAAGCTGCTTCAGTCATGTCCGACTCTCTGCGACCCCATGACTGTAGCCCGCCAGACTGCTCTGTCCATGGGATTCTCCAGGTAAGAAAACTGGAGAGGCAAAACTTTCAGTAGCTTACATTTTATTCATGACAAGGCCAGTGTGTCAAACACTACCCAGAAACACAGTAAATTTTTCCAAGAGTAGTAATAAATATTAAACTAAAAAGAGCCAAAAGCACTCAACAATTCTCAAACAGATATTCATCAAAATGAGGTAAGTCTAATGTGTCATTTGCTAAAGAATTTAATGCTGAAGCAGAAAAAAACTCATCAAAAATATCAGTCTTCATGGGACTTTCTGAGTTCAATGTTCTAATAAAAGCATTATTTGTGAGTGAATCTGGCTGAAGTTCACTCTGGTTTTTCTTGGGGCTGCAGTAATTATGCTCCTGCCTCAGATGTGTGTTGTGGGGAATACTGTTGAATTCATTGGGAACTGGTGCCGGGATGTGACTATCTCCCATTTCTAAATACCTGAAGTCAGCCTCCCGGTTTTCTGAGAGCTCTGTTGAAACCACACTGGTCGGGGACAGTAATTCTGCTAGAATTTCTTCATGCGTCTGACCACCGTACGGGGAAACACCGGGAACTGTGGCGCACCCTGATTTATTATCGGCAATGTCAATTTGACGCTGCAGTTCTTTTAGCAAGCCTTCTATTGACTCACCGTCATTTGGAGACCCACAATGGGACACCTGTTCTGAAGGTTCACTTGGAAGTGTTCCGTTTTGGGGGGAAGACATCAGAGCGGCTAATTTCTTCTTTTTTGCCTTAAGTTTTTTAAGAAGTTTTAGACGGAGTTTATGAATCTGACCCTCAATTGTGTCTCCATGGTTTGGTGACAAAACACCATTTTCATTTCCATGAGAACTGTGGTTGAGGTGAGCTCCACAGGAGGCACTTTCACATCTCTTCCAAACTTCCGAATCACCAGTGCCATCAGCACGGGGAGGGGAAGCTGTGCTGGCTGGTGACTGACGGCTTGGAGGAGAGTTACTCACCAGAGGCAGCTTCGCTGCCCTCCTGTGAGCTTTCCTGGAGGCCTGGCTGGCCTTTTGTCTTGAACCTTTAGTTTGAAAGCCACCAAAATTACTTGCCCCCTTAACTGAAGGCTGCAAATCAGTCACAGTGTTTCTGTTATGAGCTGAAACACAAGAGGGCATAAAAGAAACACCCTTGCTTAATAAGCCTTTTACCCAACTTCCCACAAATGGTTTCTTCTCTTTCAGAGGTGGATTCTGTAACGGCTTAGCTATTACAGTTTGAGAAAATGCTGTGGTTTCTTCTTCCTTCCAATCAGATACCTGAGATGTAACATGTTGTTCTGGATTTAACTTCTCAGTTTCTGGTACAAGACATTGTTTCAATGAAGCATTCCTCTCTAGCGCAACTGTACCCTCAGTGTCTACTGACTTTACTTGCTGTGTAAGGTCCCCAGCACGAGTGTCATTCACAGGCTGAGTAACTACGGTATCTTCTGTAGTCACCTGTACTGATGGCATAGCTAAGAGTTGGGATGAAAAGCTTAAATCCACAGACTGGTTGTGGGTAAGCTTGTCCTCGCATGGGGCCACTAAAGAAGCTATGAGTGGCTCCTCTGACTGCAAAGTGTTTGCTTCAACAACCCCTACATTTTCTGCCACAGGTTTGTGTTCTAATAAAAAACCTTCAGAGTTGGACTGTATTTCTTCAAGTGTCAAAGGTAAGATACTGCTGTCAACTGAACCTTTCAGATCTGGAAGAGAATGATGTCCAGGAGCTACGGCTTCATCCTGTGAGAGGGTATTAGGAACCATGGACACATCCGTGGGGTGCGTTCCTAAAGACGGTTCAGCTGAGGCAGCTTTGCCTGTAGAACATGCTGCTGGAGACGCTTGCTTCTCGTTGCCAAAAGTGTACTGGTCACTAGTCTTTTTAAGTTGACGGCAGGCAGGTGCTTTATCTGTCATCTGGGATGTTTTTCTTTCCCAAATAACAATATGTATCTCCGAAGCGGGAACCTGAAACGTCTCATGCCTTTCAGAACACAGGCCTTTTAAATCATCACATTCTAGCCAACTTCCTGGGGAATGGGGAGTGAAAGTGAGAGGTTAGATATTCCAACAGACCACTATCCTAGGTAACTTTCTTCTGGCCTTTTTAACTGCTATTATTACTGAATACCCACCAAAAGAGAACTTGAAAACATGGCCTTATCCTTATGTCACCATTTTTCTCTGCCGAATGTCACGTCCTTGGATTTGGATAACGAAAGTTATGGACTCACATCCAGAAATGTGAAAAACTGAGGCAGTGTTTACTCTTTTCTAAAATGCTCATAAAAATCAAGACAGAAGTATCTTTAACTTATGGAACTGAGAGTACAGTATCACCTGATATATCTAACAATATCAGAAAATAGATTAGGTTTTTCATATATATGAATTTTCAAGATAAATGAAGCTTGTTACCTCAAGTACCAACATTTAATTTGATTATTTTATTGTTGGGGGTGGTGGTTAGGAAAAAAATAAAAGCTTAGGTTTTTGGGGGTCTGCTCTTATTTCTAAGCTCGTGTTTTCTCATTTGTCAAGTAAGGATGAGATGATCAATGACAGGGAAAGACATTAAATACCCCCTCTAAAACACCAAAAACTCCCAAACAAAACTATCTGCTAAATAAGTTTATGTCGATACAGTCTTGTAAACAATCCGAACCCACTACTTCTTATCCTATACCCATTAAAACTTTGAGAATATTTTCTTTGCCTAGGTCAGTGGATCTCCACCACAAACATATGTTAGAACCATCTGATTACTATTTGGGCTGAAGCCTCAGAGATTGATTCACTGCTCTAGAGAAGAGCCAGGATATTTTTTATAAGCTAATCATACAATTTTTATATATTTGTCAAAGTTGGAAAATACCTAACCTCTTCTCTCTGAAGAGGATTTTTCATTCTCTAGAGTGCAATTAGACAACTATAATTTTTTTCCAAAGTTTTTTTTTAAGCTATTGAGAACTAATCCCCCCCTAAATTCTGAAGTAGGGTAAAACTTTACAGTAATATCTATATTTATGAGTTTCCATTTGCAAAGTGCTTTTATAAGCATATTGTGATATATATCCAAACTATCCCCAGGAAGAACATTTGGTGAAAAATAGCAAACTATAAACCAACAGTAGTCTCTCACCTCAATCTCTTTTTAAAAAAGCAATATGCATATGCATGTGTATACTCATAAACATGCTGATATAAACAAACAAAGGCAGCCATGAGGAGTGATTCTAAAGCAGGGTGATGGGGTAGAGGAGAAGGAGTGGGGCTGTAACAGGCAAGGACAAGAAGAGAGAAAAGAATGTCAAGGCAACGTTTATCTTAAAAGAACAACAAACTAGAGTTCAGTCCCCACGCCTATTATCATAAAAGAAAAATGTTTAAGCACTTACCATCAGCATCTAAAATCCATGTGACAAAATGATTATTTGCTTGGTACTGAATTACAGAAGTTACTTGATAAAGACAGCCTTCAGAATGAAATGAATAGCGCTGCAAGTCATTATGGGGTAAGCCTTCCACAAAGTGTAACATGAATACGAGAGAGACTCTGTAGGGGAGAAAGGCAAGAGAAGTCAAATGAATGTGATGCCATGTGTCTGGCTGCACAAAAGATGGTCTGAGGCAAGTGAGTCACACATAACACTCCCAAGGCCAATTGCACTGCTTTTTCTTGAGAACCTCCAGATGTGTGCCTTAATTAGAAACGGAGAACCCATTTGAAGACGTGTGTAACAGTACACCCTTCTCAGAATGGTGTCACTGACAGTTGGAGACCGTCATGCAATAAAGCTCTAACACAGGCCATTAAACAAAACTTGCTCTGTAAGCTGCAACACTGCTTTGGCTTACAGAAGATCTCTTGAAAACTACTTCACAGAATCAAAAGAAAAAAATCTAGACCTTTGAGAATTTTCTTTGGCACCAAGTGCCCAAATTTAACTGCTTTTTTGTTAGATGGGACAGGTAATATGTGAAACAAAATAACAAACCTAAGATATTCAAATAAACATTTAAAAAAATCAAATAAGCTAATAATTTGGCCTATTTCTCTGTTTTCTCAGGAAGTAAGACAGACTATTAAAAGTTAAAATTCTATTTACAAAAAGTTTATTTCTAAGGAAGTAGAAAGGAAAACATACTGGTTATTATAAATTTCAAAACATCTGCAATTTCAAAAATACACTATTACAGTAACATGACAAACCAGAGAACAGAATCCAGAATAGGCCTCAGATAACTAAATTTAACAGAACTTTCAGGATTTACAAAAAAATGTTGAATATCTCTTTTCCCGGTATTTAAACAGATGTCAAAACTTACTTAGCTTATCAACATTTATTCAGCTGAAATAAACTTGAATCAGTGTCCAAAAATGTAGATTATCCAAACTGACAAGGGACAATTTGTAAATTATTCCTTGTCAATCTATTAGAGAATAATCCAGTCTTTATGTAACTATAAATAAAAAGTCCTGCAAAACTGTCTATATCAATAAATTCTGTTTTTTTGCCACATATTGATCCACGATGCCAAAAGTGGGGAGAATTTAAAAACTGTGAAGCATTTAAGTGTTTAGAAAATTAATGGGCATTTGAAGAATTTGGAGAAAATTCACAATGCATATATAACAAAGCAAATGAAAACATAATCAATAACTCCAGGAAAAATAAAGAGCTATGAAAGAGATGAAACGTAACCACTTATACTCCTTGGCAGGAGACGGGATGTATGTATACTCATAATAAACAATGAAAGTACTGATTTAACCAAAAAATGTAGTCATATTGGAAGGACAGGGAGAGGTTAAACACAGGTGGGGCCCAGGTGATGGTGTGAGAGTCCCAGTCTTCAATATTTTAAAAGGTGCAAAGGTACACTGCACTGAAATGTCAAAAGTGAATGCTACCTTAAAGGTTTAAAGCAGGCGCCTGGAAATGGACTAGGAGGGACACTGTTCTTCTCTCCTTTTAGGTCTTGGCACTAGTAGATTAACTGAGATTTTGTTACTTGGGTGAAAATAAAACCTTCAGGAAAGGTTCTAAGGGATTTCTTGGCACATCCAAGGCCATCAGGAAACAGGAAGAGAAGGTTAATATCACTGGTTCTTTACTACATCAAATGAAACCTCAAAACATGTCCTTTAAGTAGGGACAAAGTTACAGAGGAAGTACGTGTGTGAGTGCATTAACAAAAGAGAGAGAAACTGCCTAACGTGGAACTGCTGCTGCTGCTGCCAAGTCACTTCAGCTGTGTCCGACTCTGTGTGACCCCAGAGATGGCAGCCCACCAGGCTCCCCCGTCCCTGGGATTCTCCAGGCAAGAACACTGGAGTGGGTTGCCATTTCCTTCTCCAATGCATCAGACTGAAAAGCGAAAGTGAAGTCGCTCAGTTGTGTCTGACTCTTCGCGGTCCCATGGACTGTAGTCCACCAGGCTCCTCTGTCCATGGATTTTCCAGGCAAGAGTACTGGAGTGGGGTGCCACTGCCTTCTCCAAACATGGAACTGACCTGTGAACTTTTATAGAGATGGAGCTTCTGATAACACTAAAAAAGAAAATTCTGATCAGTCCGCCCACTGAGGAAAAACAGAAGGCTTGGTGATATATAATGAAGATATATCTGCTCAAGGGCAGCAGAAAGCTTACAGAAGGATGAAGAATTAGCACGCTGAAGTTCGGGAGAAGATGGAAACTCAGACAGATGAGCCTATGGCTCATTTTGAATCATCTTAGTTCTTGAAACCAGGTTAAGGAAACCCCAGAATTCTAATGACTCTAGGCACTTGATAATCATGATGGTGTGATCACTCATCTAGAGCCAGACTTCCTGGAATGTGAAGTCAAGTGGGCCTTGGAAAGCATCACTACGAACAAAGCTAGTGGAAGTGATGGAATTCCAGTTGAGCTGTTTCAAATCCTGAAAGATGATGCTGTGAAAGTGCTGCACTGAATATGCCAGCAAATTTGGAAAGCTCAGCAGTGGCCACAGGACTGGAAAAGGTCAGTTTTCATTCCAATCCCAAAGAAAGGCAATGCCAAAGAATGCTCAAACTACCACACAATTGCACTCATCTCACCTGCTAGTAAATTAATGCTCAAAATTCTCCAAGCCAGGCTTCAGCAATACGTGAACCGTGAACTTCCAGATATTCAAGCTGGTTTTAGAAAAGGCAGAGGAAGCAGAGATCAAATTGCCAACATCCGCTGGATCACTGAAAAAGCCAGAGAGTTCCAGAAAAACATCTATTTCTGCTTTATTGACTATGCCAAAGCCTTGACTGTGTGGATCACAATAAACTGTGGAAAATTCTTCAAGAGATGGGAATACCAGACCACCTAACCTGCCTCTTGAGAAATCTGTATGCAGGTCAGGAAGCAACAGTTAGAACTGGACATGGAACGACAGACTGGTTCCAAATAGGAAAAGGAGTACGTCACGGCTGTATATTGTCACCCTGCTTATTTAACTTCTATGCAGAGTACATCACGAGAAACGCTGGACTGGAAGAAACACAAGCTGGACCCAAGATTGCTGGGAGAAATATCAATAACCTCAGATATGCAGATGACACCACCCTTATGGCAGAAAGTGAGGAGGAACTAAAGCGCCTCCTGATGAAAGTGAAAGTGGAGAGTGAAAAACTTGGCCTAAAGCTAAACATTCAGAAAACGAAGATCATGGCATCCAGTCCCATCACTTCCTGGGAAGTAGATGGGGAAACAGTGGAAACAGTGGAAGACTTTATTTTTGGGGGCTCCAAAATCACTGCAGATGGTGACTGCAGCCGTGAAATTAAAAGATGCTTACTCCTTGGAAGAAAAGTTGTGACCAACCTAGATAGCATATTCAAAAGCAGAAACATTACTTTGCCAACTAAGGTCCATCTAGTCAAGGCTATGGTTTTTCCTGTGGTCATATACGGATGTGAGAGTTGGACTGTGAAGAAGGCTGAGTGCCGAAGAATTGATGCTTTTGAACTGTGGTGTTAAGAGTTCCTTGGACTGCAAGGAGATCCAACCAGTCCATTCTGAAGGAGATCAGCCCTGGGATTTCTTTGGAAGGAATGATTCTGAAGCTGAAACTCCAGTACTTTGGCCACCTCATGCGAAGAGTTGACTCACTGGAAACGACTGATGCTGGGAGGGATTGGGAGCAGGAGGAGAAGGGGACGACAGAGGATGAGATGGCTGGATGGCATCACTGACTCAATGGACTCGAGTCTGAGTGAACTCTGGGAGTTGGTGATGGACAGGGAGGCCTGGCGTTCTGCGATCCATGGGGTCGCAAAGAGTCGGACACAACTGAGTGACTGAACTGAACTGAACTGAGGCACTTGAGAGAGGTGAGGAAAATGAAAGTTTAATAAGCTTAAAAGAGAGAAGACAAAGAAAAAAAGGAGAGAGAGTAGGTGTGGGGTCAGACAATTACCCTAAGTCAGCTCTGCAGTGGTGTGTCACTTGAACAGCTTACCAGAGCTCCTGACAGAGAGAAGCACTTTGGCAATTCATAAACCTATGCTAACTCAAACTTCTAAAAAGCAAGTTGAGGTCACCACTTTCAATACTACACACTGGGGGAAAAAAAAAGTAAATCCACATTCACTTTGTTCTAAAAATAGTAAGGCAATTTAAACTCACTTTTCTAATACCATTTTTCTTATTTGTGACTTATTGTTGCAATTGTTACACGGACCAAAATGGGCAGCCTTAAGTGGGTGCCACTCAGGGATGACATTTGTAAAGGTGACCAGATTCTTCATACATCTATTAAAAAAAAGAGAGACATAATTTTGATTAAGTTAAATTCATTCATGTTACCTTAAATCAATGACTAAAACAGAAGGCACTTTCCTTTATTTATTCATACTTTCCTATTCCCACAAAAGTGTGTCCATGTTCCTTCCTAACCCTACCCTAGTAAAGTTTTCTGTAAGGACTCTCCACATTAATTATCTATAGTTTCTCAGCTATGAGATGAAAATGTTAAAGGCAGGGTTTCTCAAGGGCAATCCGCTGCTATATATTTTGCACTGGGTTATTCTTCGCTGGAGGGCCTTTACCTGTGCACTGGAGGATGTTGGGCCTCATTCCTGGCCTCTCTACACATGAGAGGCCGTAACAGCCTCCAGCTGCAGCAACTAGCTATCTCCAGACACTGCCAAATATCCCACGGGGCAGGAAAGAGCCCTGAGTGAAGGACCACTGCTTTAAGGCTTTCAAATGTATTAAGAGTTCATCCTTAATCAAAAAATTCACCATCTGGCTATCCATTACTAACAACCAAAAATGAAAAGGGGCACTTACAAAAACATATATTCGGGAATAGCAACAACTTAATTATTTTGATTCTTAAAGTATAAAAATATCAGTTGTGAAAAAATACGGTTTTCACAGTTTACATGAGTTCTAAATTTTGCACTTTAAGCCTGAATATTTGATAGCAACAGCATCTGCAAACATGATCTTTACAGATGCACACTACAATTCAACTCGATTAACAGTTTTTAAAAGAGCAATTATTTATTATCTAAGAGACACCACCTTCTTTTATAAATAACAACAAATACCAGTAACTTATATGTGAGGTAAGCACAGGCTGTTACAAATAGATCAATTCTCAGGGAAGCTAACATTTTAAAGGCAAAGCCACATAAAGGTATCAACAAATGCACTGTTATTTCTGCTACATTCTCAGTTTCCAAAGATAAATATTACGTAAAAGCTCCTATTTTTCATTAATAAAAGGGAGTTTGTCTCAGCAAATAAGCATTAATGCCCCACATGACATCTCACATTCCTGAGCACGTATTACATATAAGGCACTAAGCCAAACTCATCTACCAAAACATCCCTGTGGCAGGCACTCTTTTCGTCCCCATTTTACAGATGAGGAAAATGAGACACATCAGATGATAAACCCGACAGACATGAAATGAGTTCAGGGAGCCCAACTCCAAGGTCTTTAACTGCCTGCACAAACTATCTTCCAAATCAAGTCAAAAGCTCTTAAACTAGCACTAAAAACAGCAGCACACAAATGAACAAATTTGCAGATATTCTTCCGCCAGAGTAAGTGAAACTAAGTTTCAATGAAATGCCACTTCATTTTAAGCTTTTCCCCTCTAACTACTTTTACTTTTAGAGCAAAAAACTCTTAACAAAAAAAGAAAAAAAGGGAGAGGGGCAAGTGGTTGGTGGATTCTTTCCCTTGAGCTCTCATAGTTTTTTTATACGGCTCCAAAATGCACTTTTCACTTTGTATTCAAAGCCAAGAGATCAAAATAACTGCTAAGTCACTGGCCCTCTGTTATGTTTCCATGTTACTTCCCTAACTAACTGTCTGAATTTGGCCTGAATAAAGATGATTTCTGCTGAGTTCCTGGCACAGAGAACATGCTCAGTGAAAAGCTGTCAAACAACTGAGACACAGATTCCGGAAAAGCTATCATCAAGCTGACTGTTGTCTTCAGGCTTGTTTCTGGTATTTATATTATTTGAGACCCAGGTGGAGATCAGGCAGCATACCTCAGTGAGCAGGCAAGTCTGAGGGGACAGGAAGCCTAAGCCTGAGTTCTTCCACTTACTAGTCTGTCACCTCAGGCGTCAATTTAACCCCTTTCAAGTTTCAGTTTCCACATATGTCGAACGAGGAGAAAGTCAGATAATTTATAGAACTCAATGCCAGAAGACCTAGAAGCAGATGTTTGTTCTAATACTCATACAAAGTTACTTAAGTCCTAGGTATGAGTGAAATGCTAAGTCTTACTCTGTTCCCTGATGGACAGGAAGCCTGCTGTGCTGCAGTCCACAGGGTCACAGAGTCAGATATGACTGAGCGACTGAACTGAACTCTGTTCTAGTCCTTTTGACTTAACTGATTTGAAAAAAAAACAACAACAAATGCTTCCTGGTTCTACAGCCTGGAATTCCTAGAGCATTCTCTCACACTCAGCTCTCCTTGACTAATCCTTAAATACCTGAAAATAGTCTCAATTAAGATAATGAATATCTGAAGTAATATTTTTTCACATATATTCATTCAATAACGTGGAGACTCCAAATTTTCTAGGTTATTAACAGGTGAATTCAATAAAAGAGGAAAGGATTTACCTCTATTTTAACAGTTTGAATAAATGACCAACAGAACCAGCGTGGTCATGTTTTAATTGACAGCCAGCCAGTGACTTTCTCATATATGGACACAGCAAAGGCGTCGTGTCTGATAAATTTTCTCTCCCTGACTCCTCTTCCAAAACCTAATTTCTCTATTTTTTTAATATGGCAGGTGTATGGAAGCAAAATAACTTTGCAGCTTCTTTCTTCTCCATGTTTCGTCCTGAGTACCAATCTCAGGGTCATGTATAACAATCGTGATCTCTCTAATCCTCACCTAGAGGCAGCAGGGAAGTAGAAAGCTGAGACAGTTCACGTGTAGAAGGATTCTGGTGGTGGCTCTTTCATAGGACTAAGGGAAGGAATGGGAGAGCGTAAGTTACCTCTGAGATCTGCTGCCAACACTCTGGGAGCCTAAAATCAAGTTTCCACAATGTTGAAAACAAGCAAACAAAAGCCCTAGTCTCTAATATAGGAGTAAACAAAACACATATGGCTTTGCAAAGAATTCTAAGAGGCATACTTACTCAGTGGGGAATCCAGCAGAAGCAGGGGAGGCAGGGGACTGTGCTACTTCACCATTAGTCCCCACTTCCCACTAAAGAACTTAACAAAATTCCTTCTAGTAATCTATCAAACCATTTATGTTTATTTGTTATTATTATTTTTGGTACTCTTTTAGTATGAAAAAACAAGTAAATAATGCAGCTACTGGGGCTCAATTTTTTCCTTTTAGCGGTGGAGAAACTTCAATACACAAAAGGAAATTTTATCAAGGGTAAAGACAGCGATGCTACAAGTGGAAGCAAGTTTTCTTCATATTTCATTACTTGGAGACATTTTCAACAGAATGAATCCACTAAAGAAAATAGAAACACTAACCTGTTTTGATACTTGTGTCCACAGTGTGAACATTCAAAATTCCAAGAAAAAGAGTATGTGAAGAGCTGTTCAATGTGGGGTTCTATTTTTAAGAGCAGGGGAAATGCAAACACAGGGCTTTCCATATCACCTTGAAGAAGAAAAAGAAAAATTATTGCTCATAATAAACTGAAAAAAAAATTACAAATTGTCTTTTCTCACTATATTCACAGTATGAATATATGGGAATACATATATATGATAGAGTAAGTTATTCACAGTTGGGCAAGAGAAGTTTTCGAAGCACTTTCTAAAAATGCCCATCTTTTTAATTAACACTCACTATCTTTCATTTGTCTTGGTGACACTTACGAAAACACCTAAGAAAAAGATACAAAAGACTCACACTGTCTCCTCAGATAAGCTTTTCTCTGGGAAAAAAGAAATCCTCATAACTGTGACAGTTCTAAAGCATCATAAAAACAAAGCAAAAATATGTAGATTTGTTTGGTACAGATGCTAAGAATAATATAACTGGAGAAACACTGTAGGATAATAATTTCCAAGTTGGACAAAACTATGAAAAAAAGCTATCTCTACTCTGACTCTCTTGTCTACAAAGTGGTGTAGGCGCCAGGCTCACAGAACCAGACTCCTCAGCCACTACTCTTCTTAATCTTTTAACAATTAAACTTCAACAACTTTAAAACTAAAGAATACCTGAATTTTGTTTTCATTAAAACAAAAGCTGCACTGTGGATTCTATCTTCCAATTTGGAGAGCAGCATGTTAGGAGGAGGATTTAGATTCTCCTCACATTCATCTTCCAATTGCTTTCCCTCCTTTCTATCCTCCGGGAAGCTTAGATGCTGCTTTACTGATTTGGCCCAAGGACTAATCCAAGCCCTGCCATCGTCTACCTCCCCTGGGACAGCCTCACTTCTGACGTTCGCTTCTCTCCAACCCTGGAACTACAGTTGTCTGGAACACAGTTGAGAGGAGTCATCTCGGTCACCTGTACTGAAAGGCAGAATAGTGGATCTTCCTGCCTAAGGATCAGTGGTCTTAGGCACCACTCTATCAGTATCAGTTGTCACAAAGGTTATTTTATAGTCCCACTGCTATTTTTGTAAAAAAAAAAAAAAACAAATCCAAAACAAAATATTTTCATAAACAGAAATAACAAATTAATCTCCTAAAAATGAACATCATATGCATAAAGAGTGTGTAGTATAGCATGAGTTTGTAATTAGTTATCAGCCTTTAATTACTTACTCTGTTGAAACTAATATCAAGTGAAAAAGTAAATAATCTATATTGCATTATGACAACATAATCTTTAGCTCTGAAAAATATATAGTTCTCAACAAATTAAACTATCACAAAAGAGCTCAAAACACAATTGAATAAGTTATATGATTACAGACCATTTTAGGTAATGTACATAGCTCCTAAATTGATCTTAATTATTTTTCCTTTGATTATCAGTTTTAGGTGTCTAAAGCGTCCTATTAGAGAAACATACAATACCAAAGCTTATTTCTAATTTTGATAACCTCCTACCTAAATTAAGTGGTTTCTCTGTCTCTGCTGCCTTAACCCAAACTCCTGCTCAACTATAGATCTTCCTCAACAGGGTTATGTTCCAATAAACCTATACAGCGTGGAAAATATCGTTAAGCTGAAAAGGCATTTAATCCTCCTAACCTACCAAATATCAAAGCTTAGCCGAACTTACCTTCAACATGCTCAAAACACTTAACATTAGCCTACTGTTGGGCAAAATCACTGAATACAATGTCTATTTTATAATAAAGTACTGGATATCTCATGTACTTTACTGAACACTATACCGAAAGTGAAAAGCAGGATGCTAGACTGGATCCAGAATGGTTGTAAGCATATCGGCCGTTTACCCTTGTGATCGCATGGCTGGCTGGGAGCTGCAGCTCACTCCCACTGCCCAGCATCACAAGTGAGTATCATAGTGCTTATCACTAGTCTAGGCAAAGATCACAATTCAAAACTCAGAGCAGTTTCTACTGATTGCATTTATCTCTTCAACACCACTGTAAACTGGAAAAAAATCAAAAGTTGGACCACTGAAAGATGGAGACCATCTGTACCTAGGTTGCATGTTTCCCTGAAGTATCTTGTTCATCAGGATGCAAACTTTTCAGTGACTCCTTGCTGTCTAGCTATTCAGGTTTCCTCTTCTGTTACTGGCTCATTAATGTGTCTGGCCACTTCTCTATCAGGTTTTTTCTTTTTTTTTTTTTTAAACTGATGTACAAGAATTCTTCATAAGATATCCTAGATATTATTCCTTTGTTCTGTCTTTACACAGAGGTTTTAAACTTAGATGTAACTGCAGTCACCAATTTCTAGTAAAATAGTGACCTATATTTTCTTCCAAAGTTTTACAATTCTGCTTTTCATGTTTGCTACTGCTAAGTCACTTCAGTCGTGTCCAACTCTGTGCGACCCCATAGACAGCAGCCCATCAGGCTCCCCCGTCCCTGGGATTCTCCAGGCAAGAACACTGGAGTGGGTTGCCATTTCCTTCTCCAATTCGTGAAAAGTGAAAGTGAAGTGTCTCAGTTGTGTCCAACCCTCAGCAACCCCATGGACTGCAGCCTTCCAGGCTCCTCCCTCCATGGGATTTTCCAGGCAAGAGTACTGGAGTGGGGTGCCATTATGTGAATACTGGAAGTTTCTTTCTAATTATGCTGTGAAGAAGGGCTCTAATCCCACCCACAACCCCTCCCCTGCCAATCAGGAACCAACCATCACCATTAGGAAGAAACCAAGTGGGGGTGGGGCAGGGGGAGGTGGGCGGGTTTGGACCTGGACTTTCTATTCTGTTCTATTGGTCTGTCTATCCTGGTACACAACAGTCAAAGACTAAATTACTCTCTACACTGACATAAATAAGTAGATACCATAAAATACTGGCTTTTTTCTTAAAAAAATATATATATATATATACAATGAAGGAAAGGAAATATCAAATTGAAGATAGCAGTTATCCTTGTGGTGAGGTAAGGAATAATTGGGAAAAGAGTATTAAAAGGGTAATAGCTGTAATAGTTCTTAAACTGTGAGTAGGGAGAGCAGAGAGGATAGCTTACAATGTATTTTTTTTTAAAAACAGTAATGAAAATGATTAAGTGTCTGGCTGATCTTAAAACTGTAACCAACATTCCAAGCCAGTACAGATTCTACTTCTCTTTCTTTAGTGGTTTAGAATACATGTTAATATTCAGAATGAGGACACACACATTGTAAGATTCCAACGTGTTCCCAGAAGCAAATGTTAGGTTTCATTAGTAAGACCTTAAGCACTAACGTAGCCCCTCTCACTGCTGACTGAGTAGTGCAGACACATTGAGAGGATGCTACTGTACAGGAAGAGCTACATGCCTGCCCAATTGCTATCAGTGCACAATTTTCAGACATCCTTTCTCTGTTATACAGAAATCCACATCCAAGGCAGCAGTAGAGCAAGACACAATCTTCCAAACATTTATAATGAGCAGGGATAAGCAGGGTGGTGATTCAGACTGGGGAAGAAACCACTCTTTAAAATTCAACTGGGAACTGAAGTAGGGAACCTGAATAAACATCTCAGGTCACTCTAGGAGGGAACTGATGGCCGCAAAATGCAACATGGGAGCCCCTCAGTTTACACTCTGGCGATCTTATGGACAAGGCTCCTCTGGGATGAATCTCCCACCCAACAGATGAGTGACTGGGGTAGTCTACTGGGGGAAAGGACAGGGAAAGAAGCCAATGGTGTAACCCCTGAGTGCTGACCTGGCTCTGAGAACTGCATCCACTCTGAAGGGAAGAAGCACATGCATGCATATTTATATAAAACAACTCCATCCTTGAATGACTTAACCAGTGATACGTTTCTACCCAGATTCTCCCTTCCAAGAATCTGATCATCCCAAGTAATAAAACAGTATTGTATTTCCTTATGATGTAAGTATGTCTTTACAGTAGATGAGTAACACAGTTAAATTCCACAAATTACTTACCTAATGTACATCTAAGCTGAGGTTGAAGTCTAATAAAAATTTCATCTCTTACTTCATTCAGACAGGTCTCTATCTTTGCAAATATTTCTGAAGGAAGCTTTTTACAATCTCCATCTAATAATAAAATATAGAACATTATTGATTTCTCATCAACCTATATCTTTCGATAGACAATTAACACATTATCAAAAATGAAAGTTTCTCAGCCAACAAATTATCCAGAGACAAAATGGAAAACTACAAAATTCTTAATTCTTCTTCTCTTTGTAGTATATCATGCGTATATGTGCTTAGTCAACTCACTTGTGTCTGATTCTTTGTGAACCCATGGACTGCAGCCCATCATGGGGTATCCATGGCATTCTCTAGGCAAGAATACTGGAGTGGGTAGCCAATTCCTTCTCCAGGGCATCTTCCCGACTAAGGAATCAAACCCAGGGTCTCCTGCATTGCAGCCAGATGTTTTACCATCTGAGCTACCAGGGAAGTCCCGTAGTATACCATAGATTCTCTCAGTCTTTTTTAACAGCACAATATCGTTAGTACTGACTGCCTGGCTCAACATCATTCTGCCGGAGTAAAATCTTAGTGAAAGTTTTTCTCACCCAAATAATCACAGGCCTAGCTTAAGAGCTACATGTTAATATTCTGGCCATCTCTGAAACATCTGAGGCGGTTTCTTTCAATGCAATTGTTCCTTATGCTAAGACAACTTCTAATCAGTTAATCTTATCTTTATAACTTTTACTGAACTTAACTATATCTCAGGAACAGATAAATTTATAAGGAGTCTTAATATTATGATTACTTCCCAAACAAACATTTGGTATGTTTCCCTCCTTCTACTCTCTTTTGGGGGAGGGGGAGGAAGGAGGGCATGAAGGGATCTTCACTGACATCATCGCATTTTGTACAACTCCACATTCTGCTTTTTTTACACAAATGTGCTTCATTAAAAACTTTGCAGGCTAGTTATTACACTCCAACTGAACCGTAGTTTTATTGGCCATTCCCTATCGCTGGACAGTTAAGATTTTTCTCTTTATTTTACTATTATAAATACTATTATCATGAACATCTTGGGGCACATACCTGATCATGTGTTTGACATTCTTTAGGGCCCAAAGTCTTCAAAATTACTGACAGAAAACTAAGATTAGCAAAATTAAGAAACTAAGATTAACTAAAATTATTTTGAGTAAAAGCCTCCATATGCACTTGACTCTGGCTACTAGATCTTTTCACTCAAATCTCTTACAAGTAAATAATTCATATAGCCTGATCACACACTGCTTGTGCGTTTCACTATGAGAACATCTGGAGTCTCCTGTAATAAGAAGTGAGCACTGACCAGAATTTTTGGTATCTGATCACACTGGAAAAAAAGAGAAAACTTACAATCAACAGTAATGCAGCTGGAACAAATGTAATTACAACTATATTATAACAATGACAATTATCTTGTAAAAGATGAATAAAATACTGAATAACCAAGGTCAAACTGCATAAAAGTAAGGAGTCTCCCCTTCCAGACGGAAAAGGCCATAATAATTAAAACAGCCTGGCACTGGTGCAGCGACAGGAAAACATTCAAAGATGGGGAAACAATGTATAAGATTTATATAAAAGATTGCAAGATCAAAGTCAAATTGAGTAAAGATGAGGACAACAAGACCTAGAAAGCCCTAATAATTAACATAGTGTGGTACTGGTGCAGAGACAAAGTGACTAAGAGAACAAAACTGAGCGCTAAGGAACTGCTTACACAGACTGGAATATGACAAAGGGGGCATGGCAGATCACTTGAGGAAAAAGGTGGAGCTAGAAAAACTGGCTATGCAATGGGAAAAAAAATGATCTCTTACCACACACCATACCCAATTACTTCCCATTGAACGAAGAATTTCAATGTAAAAAGCAAAGCTCTGTGACTTCTCAGTGAAAACACAGGTGAATGACTTTCTCATCTTGGATAAAGGAAACATTTCTGTTTAAAGCCACAAACATTACTAGCTACAAAAAGAAAGATGAACAATTTCTGTACATCAAAAGGGATCTTTAAAAAAGCAAAAGCACAAGATACAAACTGGGAGATGTAGCAAGCTATCTGACATAAATAAATAGAGCAACAAGGACATATAAAAGCTCAAATCAGCAAGCACATGACAACAGAACAAACAGGTATAAGACACAGACAGGCTTCACAGAGGGAACAGAGGGTCAATCTATACAGGAAGAGCTGTTCAACCTTTCTAAAATTGGGGAAAAGCAAATCAGGACCATTTTATATCATCTAAATAGCAAAAATCTCCACCTGTGAAAATAACCAAGGGAGGAAATATGGATGAGGAAGATCTCATCTATACTGCTAATGGGAGTACACACCGATACCACCACTCTGGAAAACCATCAGCCTTTATCCAGTCTGTGTGAACTCAGAGTCTGTCCTAAGGTAGATCCAAGGGAAATTCTTGGGCCCTGAAAGATTGGCCTAAAAACAGTCACGGCAGCAGTATTTATGATGGCAAAAATCAACCCAATGATAGATGAATAAATGCACTGCTAATGAGGCTTCCCTAGTGGCTCAGAGATTAAAGCGTCTGCCTCCAATGCGGGAGACCCGGGTTCGATCCCTGGGTCAGGAAGATCTCCTGGAGAAGGAAATGGCAATCCACTCCAGTATTCTTGCCTGGAGAATCCCATGGATTGAGGAGCCTGGTAAGCTGCAGTCCACGGGGTCACAAAGAGTCAGACACGACTGAGTGACTTTACTTTACTTACTTACTTACAAACTGGTATTTTGACAAACTGGAAATATTACACAGCAATTAAAATAGGTGAGCCACAGACACAAGCAGCTTTACAGATAAATCTTGATAGAAAATAAAAAAAGTCCCAGAAAAAATACACTGTTTATCTTTATAAAGTTCAAAACATTAAATCAGGCAATATATTACTTAGCCATATATATGTAGGAAGAACTATTTAAAAAGAAGAAATGATAAAACACATTTTAGGATGATGATTACCTTCGGGGGGAGTAGAGGATGGCATGGGGAGGAACATATAGGTACATGTAAACCACTGCAAATATTTTATCTTGGGTTGGAGGTAGTTCCTGAGTATCCCATTTCATGAAAAAATAAATATATATCCCTCACTGTGAAGTGATTTTTGGAGAATTGTGGGATTATGGGTGATCGACTTACTTCTTTATTCCACTTTACAGCAACTCAAAAACTTACAAAGTTTTACTTTGATGGACTCGATGTTGACCACCATTGACCAACAGATAAGATATAACCACAGACCCCTTACTCTTAGTTTTTGAAAAAGACTGCCTTTTGGGCAGTCATGCTAACACAACTAGTATTATCTCAAGCTTCACGATATGGTCCCTTTGGGCCCTGCTCCCAGGTCTCGACACAGAACAATGGGTAAGAATAGCATCTTTTTCACGCGCTATGAGACAAGTTCAATATCAGTCTCTTAAAATTAAAGAGAAATAACACATTATTACTAACCTTTAACTCCATCCAGCTGACTGGTGTGCAGAAGCTTATTGGCTTCATTATACCTGGTAAACAACCGCCCGAACACGGACTCCTCTTTAGAGCACAGGTCAGTCACAGTGCTTTTCAGCCCTTCCAAGTGCACCAGTGCTGACAGGATACAGTCTAACCAACACAGGGCATGTGCGTTCTTCCACTGGACACATGAAGTCTGGCAAAATGAGGTATGTTTGCTCTCCAGTGGCTTTTCCAGTTCAGATGTGCATCTTTCATTTTGAGGGCGAGTTCCTTCAGTTCCAGAAACATCAACCATGGTAGCATCTTCCTCAGGAGCCATGTCAACAGTATCAGCTTCCAAAGCCTCATTCTGCTCCCAGGAATCAGCTGTCCTAACTGGATTCTGCTGTCCACTGTACAGTGAACCAGGTAAGCCTGGTGAGGTTCCATCATATTCTCCTCCATTATGGCTACTGTTCAAAACTTGTTCACTGTCAATGCCTCGATAATTTTTAGTCTTTTTGGAATCTGCTAAAAAAGGTAAATCTTCACAGTTGGTTTCCAAGATCTTTCTCTTTTGAGGCTTATTTGGAGTGTGACAATCTTCCAAACCCGGAGAAATTAAGTTATTAAGTGATTTAGAGCCTAAAGGATAGATGCACTAGAAAGAAAAAATAAAAATTCAAATAAGCTCAAGCTTTACTTTACCATTTCTATATCATGAAAAATATGTATAAAATGCTAGCATTAATTTGATATGAAAGGATATATAATATTATCAATCTAAATTTGAAGGAACAAGGATAAACAGTTAATCAAAACTTTAGTCCTCAAAAGATTAGTTTTTTCCTAGTTACTCTGAATAGTCAAGTGTTTAATCTAAGCTACACCAGGGTAAGTTAACAAGGAAAACATACATATTTTTGCTTTAACAAAGAATCCAATGTTGAATGAACTAAAAATTCTAAAATTTTATGATGAGTGTACTATTCTTTTGGGGATAGGTATACTGTGTGGCATTAAAAACTAGAAAAGTAGTTTCAACGTAAAAAGCTCCAAAGAATAATGTGTTACACAGTTTTGAAACTGAGTATTAACCCAAGAGCACATCAGTGGACCAATTTTACAACCACACTGGGTCTCAGAATCAAACTGGCTGAATTTTAATGACTTCACCATACATGAACACAATTTCAGCCAAATAGCAAAAGTGTAAACAAGTCACTAAAATAACCAACGAATTTTCCCTAAGCTTGAACACCAGCAAAACATTTTATAAGACAGATGCAAAAAAAAAACAAACAAACAAACAAACAAACAAAAAAAGACAGATGCAAGAAATCCACATCCTGTGTGCCTTCATGTAAAACATGCCTTCTTCTATACACGTATGGCAGACAGCCAGATCAGTGACCTCTAGTGAACTAAAGAACTGTATCTCCAAGTAGTCAGGCCCTAGAGTCAGCCCCCTGCCACAGCCTTGGGCTTGGCCATGTGACTAGCTGTGATGGGACATGAACAACCAGGATGCACACAGAGGCCTGAAGCACTGGCTGACTGGACTTGCCCTCTCACAGCCCTCTTTCTGGAAGATACTTTCTTAGTTTCAGCTATTGCACTGTAAGGATCCTAATTAGCCTTATGGAGAGACCCTTGTGGAAAAGAAGTGAGATTCTTGCTGACTACCTGACTTGAGTTCCCAGTTGGGAGCTGGCATCCACAGCCTGCCACACAGACTAAATTTAGCTGTACCAGCCAACAAAATGGGAAGTCTAAGAATGGCCTTGACAACCCACAGAATCATGAGTGAAGCCATTAAGTCACTTTGTCACTAAGTTTTGAGATAGTTCATTTTACAGCAACAACTAACTGAAATGCACTAAGAAAGAAAGAAAGAAAGATGTCCGACTCTTATGATCCCATGATCCTCCGTTCATGGGATCCTCCAGGCAAGAATACTGAAGTGGATTGCCATTTCCCTCTCCAGGGGAACTTCCTGACCCAAGAATTGAACCCAGGTCTCCTGCACTGCAGGCAGATGCTTTACTGACTGAGCTACGAGGGAAACCTGAAATGCACTCAATCCTCCATTTAAAAATATAGCATTTTCTATACAAGTGAACACTATATTCCTAATATTGCACTTGTTTAGAAATTCTTTAGTTTAACAGGACAAGTTCTTCATTTTTCTATTACTAACTAGTTGTGCAGTCACCATTAACAACTTAATCCTCGACTTTTATACCCTGAGATTACTTCCTTAACCCTACCACATGTCAGATGATATAGAACACTTTAAAATCAACAGCGGTAATTCTGTACTCAAAAAGTTGTCCAAAGAAATTGAAAGCAAGACCTTGAAGAGATATTTGCACACCCATACTCACTACATTATTCACAATAGCCCAGAAGTAGAAGCAAACCAAATGTCCATGTACAAACAAGTGGATAAAGAAAACATGGTATACACATATTAACACAATAGAATGTTATGCAGCCTTAAAAAAGAGAACTCCTGTCATATGGTACAATATAGATAAACTTTGAGGTCATTACATTAAGCAAAATTACAAAAAGACAAATACTGTATGATTCCACTTATATGAGGTACCTAGAGATTAGTCACATTCATAGACAAATTAGAATGGTAGTTGCCAGGGCTACAGGGAGAAGTTGTTATTCAATGGGTACAGAATTTCAGTTTTGTAAGATGAAGAAGTTCTAGAGTTCTTAAGTACATAATATTTAGAGGTTAATAACTTTCTCAGCGAGTCCCAAAGTTAATAAACCAACAGATAAGAGTGACAACATCTAAAGGACCCCTATAAGGTTAAAAAAAAAATCTTGAAATATATTTCCTCCTCTAACAAGTCTTAACATCTTCATGTAATAATTCAGGAAACTGAGTGGAAAAATAACAGAGAATATTTAAAACTGTATACCAGACAGATCTAGAGACTTTGATTATCTACATATTAAAAAACATACAATCTAAAAACTACAAAATGAGCACAAATTTAAACAGTGAAGAAAAAAGCAAAAGGCTAAAACTTTGATACCATCTAAGATTAATACTTTACCTGCAGATCCTCACACAAAAAGACAGATTCTTGAAAACTAATTCGGTAAGTCTTTAAGGCTTTTAACTTTCCCTTCGCCCTACAAGAAGGGCAATACCCATCTGATAAAACTTTAGCTGAATCGTAATTCTAAAAGAGAAAAAAAGTAAATTAAAATAGAGACACTCACAGATTTCATCAAATTACAAAAAGTTAAATGTAAAAGTAACCAGAAAATTTTTTTATAATTTTCACCTAGAAGCATCCTGGCAAGATATCTTAAAAGACAGCAAATAAAAGAAATGCATACAGGCTTTAATACAGCTATTATTCCAAAAAGAATATATTCTAGTTTTAAATTTTAAAGCAGGTGTTAAGAATAGCATTAGTTTTATTTGCAAGAAAAAAAGTAACATCAGTTACTACTGAAAATATGTTCGACATTTTCAAACAGTAAACCGTAAGGTCTGTGTTTTCTTTCTACTTTCACGTATCAGTGAAACAGAGAGGTAAACAGAAACAGTCTTTCGCCATTACTGTAAGATTTCCGTGGAAGATACAATTTTTTTAGAAATTAATTGGTAAAATTAAAACCAAATTTAAGTCTCAAAAACAGGAGGGAAAAAAACCAACTTTGCACTGAGGCAAAAAATAAGTGCACTAACTTTTCCCAAGTACCCCACCATGTGGAGTGAAGATTTCCCTATATCAGCCCCTGGTCCAACCACTGGCAAACCATTTCCACTCTTCGGGGAATCCGTCATTCCGAGTCATTGGCTAATTTATGTCCCTTGAAACATGTCAATAGCACTAAGGATTTCTCAATGAACCCTGGAAAAAAAAAAGTCAATAGACAATTAAACAAAAATCCTATTTACTTTGAAAAAGAGCTATGCTATTTTAGAAGATGGATATACATTAAGTATATTTTGAGAACTATATATCCTACGTTAAACAGATTCTAAAATTGTTATTTTGAAGTGAAAGCAAAATATCTAAATTTATTTATAAATCTAGCAAATTTGCGGGAAGAGGGCACAGACCAGCAATAGGACCAGTCTTCATAGTAGACTCATTAAAAAGCAAACATCAAAACTTGTAATTGAGTTAGCTATTAGTTAACTGTATCGACCAGAGTTTGAAAACCTAAGTTTTTAGTCTATATACAATTTAAAACAAATATATCAACATTATATTAAGAAAGTACTTTATAAAACCCAGATCCATTGTGCTATTTACCTGACAAGGACAAAAGAACCCCCTACATTCCTATTGCTTTCAATTACCAAGAATACACCAGCTGAGAACAGTGTCACTTCTTAAAAGCTGACAATAATGTACTTCATTTAACATTAAATAATTGGTAACAGAACAAAAATATAAACACTGTCATAGTACAAATTACACATGTAACAAGTGTTTTTTGAGTGTAGTCCCCTGGAGTAGAATCACATTCCGTCAAGTCAAAATTATGAGACTGGAGTTCAGTGTAAGGGAAAGTAATTGTTAACAGTAGTTCAGATTTAAAATACAAGGAAAACTAGATAAAGGAGAACTCTGGGCAGAGTGAATCACCACTTCACAGGGATGCTGTAGAATACTTGCGAGAAAAACGTTTTTCCAATATCTAAGAATCCATGATTCTATGACAACCACCTCTTGGAAAACTGGGGCTCACAGATTCACTTTAGTAACTAGTTATGCTATTCTGTTTCACAGGAATATACTTTACACAGCTTTCAAGCCAAGGAATAATTCCAAAAATAAAAATTCTCTTTAGAAAAGCATCAGTGAATCTCAAGTTGCTATTCCTCAAGAAACATTCATAAGCAGGGTTTCCCAACCACAAGATTACAGACATCATAGACCAGATCAGTTTGTTGTGGAGGCTGTCCTGTGGGTTAAGGGGATGTTCAGCAGCATCACTGACCTCTAACTGCTAGAGGCCAACAACACCCACCCCTCAGTTGTGACTGTATCTCCAGATGTTGCCAAATGCCTGTCAAATGTTGCCAACCTGAGGGGTGGGGTGGGGGTAGGGGGCCAAATTCGGCCCACTGAGTATCACTGCCAAAAGGATAAAAAAACAAGTTTAGTGCTTCTCCTTTTAAGTTCCTCAGGGAGGACACCAATTTGTTAACTCTGGCTGGTTCTGTTTATAACCTACTCACAGAAGGGAACTATACAGGAAGAGTCAAACTTTTAGGATTCAACAGTGACTAAAAGCACGGGCTTTAGGTTCAAAACTGTATTTGGAAAATTAGATGATTCTAAGAATTAAATCATGTATGGATGTGAGAGTTGGATTGTGAAGAAAGCTGAGCGCCGAAGAATTGATGCTTTTGAACTGTGGTGTTGGAGAAGACTCTTGAGAGTCCCTTGGACTGCAAGGAGATCCAACCAGTTCATTCTGAAAGAGATCAGCCCTGGGATATCTTTGGAAGGAATGATGCTGAAGCTGAAACTCCAGTACTTCGGCCACCTCATGCGAAGAGTTGACTCATTGGAAAAGACTCTGATGCTGGGAGGGATTGGGGGCAGGAGGAGTAGGGGACAATAGAGGATGAGATGGCTGGATGGCATCACGGACTCAATGGACGTGAGTCTGAGTGAACTCCGGGAGTTGGTAATGGACAGGGAGGCCTGGCGTGCTGTGATTCATGGGGTCACAGAGTCGGACTCGAATGAGCGACTGAACTGAAGAATTAAATGCAATGTGTGTAAAATGTTTAGCACCTGACACATACCAAATTTTAAGTACTACTTAGTGCTATTTTATACATTATGCAGAAAATAGGCAGCATAGCTTGGATCATTCTGCAGTATTCTCCAAAAAAAAAAAGGGCTGGTAAGCCATGTATCTGGAAAAAATCTTCCTTGTTGAAAATTTCCATCTGCCTGAGGGATTAAGCAAACTTTTCCAGCTGGTTCTCTCTCTACTAAAGTAAAACATGATAAGAATTCAAATTTGCTCTCCTGATCCTATCACCCAACAATTTCAGTGGAAAAACAGGTAAGCTGGTGGTTGAAATCCTGAATATGCAGAAGCCCCAAAAGAAAATTCATTAAAAAAAAAAAACAAAAAACAGAGGTAGGCTATTCAAGTCTTTCAAATACAACTTACTTGGTCCTAGATAGAAAACCCTGGGGTAGTTCTTACAACTTAATTTATCCCTGAATGACTGCCCTCATTGTCCTCTCTTCAAAAAACCAGCTGCTCCTGCTCCTTTTGCTTGTATTTCTCCTAGACTTTGGCACCTCTATGCTTACAAACACACATACTAGAAAATTTGAGTGGTTCTCTAGTCAAAGTCGTCAAATTCTGTGGACAGTTCTTTGGAAGCATCTCAAATCCCCACTTCTGTCTTCATCTCCATCTCCACTCCTTATCACTGCCAAAGTGATGCTTTTATGAAAGAAAAACAAGTCTGAGTCGGTCGCTGCCCAGCTTGAAATCAAGTAATGACTCCAGTCTGATTACAGTAAAGTCCAAACGCTCCATGCGTTTGTGTTCAGTCGTTCAGGGTTACCTGAGGGCAATGCTAAGACCTAAATACCATCGCACTGTGAGACCACTGCCTTTCCAGTCTTACCGTCTGCTCCACTTCACCCTCCCCGTTTTTTGTTTGTTTGTTTGTTTGTTTGTTTTTTGAGCCGCTCCCCACCCCCACCCTTTTCATTACTTTTGTGAACCACTGACGCTCCAGAAGCCCAAATGTCAAGTACTAACCCAGCACGGACCCAGTAACAGCAACAAAGCGTCAAGTTGGCCCTGGGGCTAGCGAAAGCAGCAATTAAGCTGAAGTCACAGCCCAGCGCAAAATGGGGAAACCCAGAGAACCAACTGCTCGAATAAGGCCTTACACCCGTTTAAGCTTTCCCTCCAAGGAAGGGGGCTCGGCACGCGAGCTGTCAAAGGTGAGGCCACAGCAGACTTGAAGCCGAGGGCTAGGGCTGGCTTTCGGCGCCCAAGTCTGGTACCCAAGCCAGCCGTCCTGAATCACAGACCAGGAGACGTGAGTTTCAAAACCCAACCTTGGAAACCCGAGGAGACGCAGGGTTCCGTTAATTCACGGTCCTTATGGGGGGGGGGGGGGTGATAAGGGGACCTCTGGTTTCTCTTCAGCATTTACCTCTCTGAGTCCAAGCGAATGAATCTGTGACTCTAACACCTTACTCACCAAGCCTTTCCCCCAACCAGCCTAGCCCCTCCTTTCAACCAGCGTAGTACCCCCACAGATCACCCCAGCTCCATCCGCTTTTCCTATTTCAGAAGCTGAAGGAAGCTACTCCGTCTTTTCTCTTACCTGCCGCCGGCTCGGCCCTTCCTCGCGTCCGGGTCGCTCGGAACTCCCGTTCCAACTGGAGCTCCCACGCCAGTGCGCGACGTTCAACCCACGTTCTCCTCGGCCCGCTCCTCCCCCCGAGCCCCTCCGCTAGGAAAGCAGCTTCCGGTTTGAGTCCTCGGCGAAACACTTCCCCTTCCGGCTCTGCGTGGGGGCCCTGAAAACGCGTGAGCCGGGCAGGGAAGGCGAAGACGGGAGCACTTCCGGTGGGCCTCCGCAGAGAGGCGTGGCTTTCCGCTCGGCCGCCGCAGCCGCAGTTGTAGCTGCGGCGACGACTAGGGGCGGGGCCGGTGGCTGCAAGAGCCCGCCATATGTGAGTGGCTGGGTTTGGGGAGGCGACGTTTCTGGAAGCTGCTGGAAAGCGTCCGGGTGGCGGAGGTGACGCCGGCGGCCAGGCGGGGGAAGGCGGGGGAGAGTGGGGCGTGATTAAAACTAGTGCGCGGCCGGCAGCGGAGGGATTACGCTAAGGAAAGAGCCCGGCGCGCGTCTCGTTGCGCCTTGGCCGGGCGAGCCCGGGTCGAAAGCCGACGCGCCCTGAGTGACTTGGGTGGGCCGGCAGGTGGGCGAGGAGCGAAGCCTCCCAACAGCTGGCGGAGGGTGCGATGGAGGGGCTCTTGGCAGGCGCCCGCCCGCAGCGCCGAGGTTTCCGCGTCGGGGCGGGCGGCGCAGGGCCCCCGTTGTCCGCTCTCGTGAAAGCCTCGGTGAGAGCCGAGCTGCCACAGAGCCTGTTCACAAAGGGTCACCACACACGGAGCTGCCCCTCCCTGTCTCCCTAAACCCCCGTCTGCGAGGCCAGGGCCTTTTTCACCAGGATTCTGGGTGTTTCTCCTCCTTTCCTCCCTCCCAGATCTTCTCACGGTAAGGGGAGTAGCCGCAGCACGGGGACCCCATTCTTAGCTAGTCAGGGGCCGAGATGTCCCTAGCGCGCTCCTGTCAGCTGCCCTGCCTTGTTGTAACTTCAGAGAAAGGGGGAGTTCTCCATGAGCCGATGAGTTTTCAGGCTCTGCTTTCGTAGGAAGGTCCTGTGGCTTCACGAACATCGTGACCGCGCGTGCTTTCTTGAGTCTTGCATCCTGAATCTTGGGGGCAGCATATTCCAGAAGTCCTTGGCTCGGTTGATCTGCTTCCTAGAATAACAACATGTTTCTGACCCATTTCCTTACAGAATAGTCACCACTGGCATTTTGGACTATGGGGCTTTTTTTAAAAAGTGGTCTCAAGCTAAGTAATTTAAATATTTAATGCTGATCGTTTTCATAAGATAGTATAGAGGAAGTCAGTCCCCTGTATCAAGAAATCCAGTGAGAAGGATTTTAGTTTTTGTTACTACTGAATGTAAACAGCTAAGAAATGGAACAGGGAGTTTGTTTTTCTCCAGACTGAAAAATAGTCTGGTTAGTTTTTGTTCACCTTTTTTGTTGTCCTAGGTAAGTAACGTGCTGGTATATTTGTTGTTAAGATCTAGCTTATTAGGTTTTCTTTTTCTTATTTTAACGAATTAGGAAAATGTGAGAAGGTAGTATTTCGTTCTGAAATAGTAGCTAAAACTCAAGAAGATTTATTTCATTTTCACTCCTGGTATTTCCATTTTTAGAATGGAATACACTTTTCTGTGATAAACACTTGCTGAATGTTAATGTCATATATTGAACAAAGTAACTGGTTCAGTTAAAATGTCCATACAATTTTAAGACTGAAAATCAACATCCCCAGACTGAATCATATCAAACATTGTTGTCTGCAGAGCTGATTTGTAGTCTTTGAGTGCAAATTGGGTATTTTGCTGAGGCAAAAAATCTAATAGTAACAGAAGCAAAGTGGAGGTGGGGCTTGAGTTATGGAAAGAAAAGAATGGATTTTAGTCTGCTCGGTTTTGATTGCAGAGCTTTTTCCATTTGTAAAAAGTAGAAAAAAACATGTAAGACTTTATATAAGATTGCTAATAATATAAAAGTTAGGAGAGATTGACTAGAAAATTTCCCTTGGTTTATATTAGAGTAATTATAATTAGAGAAAAATGTGTACATTTCTGCTTATTTCTCACCATTATATTTGGAATCCCTCTTTCTATGAACATTGGTCCCCAAAGAGTGCAGTTATCTTCCCATAGAATTCAAAGCTGATTGCCTCCATAGCCTGTTAGCCATATGGGACAAGAGTTTTATTTACCCATTTTCATTTTAAAAAATAACTAACATGATCTAATCAAATGGAGCTTCCTTATTAAATAATAATTAATGAGCAGCTCCCACAAGAATACAGTATTGTACAATTAGGATTCCTGCCCCCTCCCCCCCTCCTCGTCAGCTTTTGATCCTCTCTGCTAGGTTGGATTCCTTAGTGATAAAACACCTCTCTTCAAACATGGGATATAAAAGCTGCCTGGTATAACTGCTTGTTCTGGTCTTATCAAAAAGATGAGAGTTGAAGTGATTAATCGCATCTTGTAGCAGCACTGTTGTGAATACAGTCCATAATATCTCTAATACCAACATTCAAAAGGCTTTGAAAAGCAAAAGCATTTTAAGCTTGGAGATAGAATTCATTTGGGAGCAAAATGCAACCTGAACTAATGAAAAGGTGTATATATAGTCTTCATTTATCCATTATGTTCTGCTGAAGAAATATTAATATGCTTGATTATGAGGTGCTGCTCTTGGCCACTGGTATGTAAGGTGTTTTGAAATGGTTTATGTGCCTTGTGACATTTTTTAATTCACAGAAATTCTTGTTTCTAAAACGCACCCAGCCGCTGGGTTTTGGTTAAGCAGTATGAATGTATATTAATATTTTTGGCATTACACTTGGGCCAGTATTTACATATTTAAAAATAAAAGAAATTTTAGTTCTTGCACTCAGTGAATTCAATTCAGTTAGGAGGATAGTTAGCATACTGTAATATGTGCAGTGAAAGAGATGTACACAACCTATTTGTGAGTACAGCCATATAGTAACCACACAAGAAAATACTATGAGAGTTTGATGTTATTTTGTATTTATAGACTATAATTTAGACAGAAGGTGACAGCCCATTATGTAACCTAAACTTAACTTGGCTCTGATTTTCACTCACAAAATGAGAAGACAGAAGATAAGGAAGACACCTAGAGCAGATGCTGAAATTTTGGATTTCTAATCTTAATTCTTATGCTGTGTGACCTTATATTCCAGAGCAACATACGGTTCCAAAAGCCAGCAGTGCATTTTTCCTGATGACAGAATAACATTCTATAAGTAATTGTTGAAGTAATCATAAACAACACGTTGATTAGCAATCAGGAGGGCTTCAAATCAAAAAATGAAAGCTGATATAGAAGAAACACTCTTTCCTAATTGGGAAAAAGGTGTCACTTTGAGATGAATTTAATAGTCATAAAGACTAAAAGGAAATTGGTATTATATGGAAGGAATCTTGCATTCCCCAGAGTTAGTGCTGTCATTTAATTTAGGCAAGAGAATCTGCCTAAATTTAATTTAGGCAGCAAAAGAATTGAAAAACCGAAGGTTGGGGAATGTGCTGTAATAACTTTTCGAAGCTGGCATTGCAGCACATGACCCACACACACCTTTAGGCCCTTCAATTCAGTTCAGTTCAGTCGCTCAGTCATGTCTCACTCTTTGACCCCATGGACTGCAGCACGCCAGCTTCCCTGTCCATCACCAATTCCAGGAGTTTACTCAAACTCATGTCCATTGAGTCAGTGATGCTGTCCAACCATCTCATTCTCTATCGTCCCCTTCTCCTCCCACCTTCAGTCTTTCCTGGCATCAGGATCTTTGCCAAGGAGTCAATTCTTCACATCAGGTGGCTAAAGTATTGGAGTGTCAGCTTCAGCATCAAGTCTTTCCAGTGAATATTGAGGACTGATTTTCTTTAGGATTGACTGATTGGCTCTCCTTGCAGTCCAAGGGACTCTCATGAGTCCTCCGACACCACAGTTCAAAAGCATCAATTCTTCGGTGCTCAGCTTTCTTTATAGTCCAACTCTCACAACTATACATGACCACTGGAAAAACCATAACTTTGACTAGATGGACCTTTGTTGGCAAAGTAATGTCTCTGCATTTTAATATGCTGTCTAGGTTGGTCACAGCCTTTCTTCCAAGGAGCAAGCATCTTTTAGTTTCATGGCTGCAGTCACCATCTACAGTGATTTTGGAGCCCTCAAAAATAAAGTCTCACTGTTTCCATTGTTTCCTCATCTATTTGCCATGAAGTCTTGGGACCGGATGCCATGATCTTAGGTTTCCGAATGTTGTATTTTAAGCCAACTTTTTCACTCCTCTTTCACTTTAATCAAAAGACTGTCTAGTTCTGCCATAAGGGTGGTGTCATCTGTGTATCTGAGGTTATTGACATTTGTCCTGGCAATCTTGATTCCAGCTTGTGCCGTGTCCAGCCCGGCATGTCTCATGATGTACTCTGCATGTAAGTTAAATAAGCAGAGTGACAATATACAGCCTTGACGTACTCCTTTCCCTATTTGGAACCAATCTGTTATTCCATGTCCGATGCTAATTGTTGCTTCTTGACCTGCATACAGATTTCTCAGGGGGCAGGTAAGCTGGTCTGATATTCCCGTCTCTTTAAGAATTTTCCACAGTTTGTTGTGATCCACACAGTCAAAAGCTTTGGCGTAGTCAAAAGCAGAAGTAGATATTTTCCTGGAATTCTCTCGCTTTTTTGATGATCCAACAGATGTTGGCAATTTGATCTCTGGTTCCTCTGCCTTTTCTAAATCCAGCTTGAACATCTGGAAGTTCACGGTTCACGTACTGTTGGAGCCTGGCTTGGAGAATTCTGAGCATTACTTTGCTAGTGTGTGAAACTGCTGACTGTTCTCCTCTTTGCATAACTGACTCTCACCCTTCAATTTCAGCTTAAATTTTAGTTGTCAGGTTGTGCACCTATGTAAGCTGCCCTTACCCTCCACCCTTACTCTAATTCCTCATTTCACCTACTGTTTGTTTTCTTCATAACATATGTTTATATGCTGTTGTCTGTCTTACTACTAGGTGTAAGGTTTGTGAGGGCAAAAACTACATCTGTTTTTTTCCCCCATTGTTGTATATACATTGCATGGTACATACTGCATATTTGTTGATAAAAATTATTTTGGTGGTTCCCAGTTCTCAAATTACATGGCTGACCAAACCTGCTTAAAAATGGAAATGTTTTCAACAGTGTATTTTCCCATGTTCTTATATTAGTTCAAGGTTGATACAGGAAATGTGTTGATATATGTAATTTATGTGCTCATCTTGAGCTTTTATTGAATGTGCAAGGCACTGTGCTAAATGCTAGGTGAATACAAAGGTGAATGATGCATAGTCTTCCCTAAAGAAGTACAGACGTTTTTAAACAAACAGTTTTAATGCAAGGCAAAATGAAATAAATGCTAAATTTGTACAAGCAATGATGTATAGCAGCAATGAAGGAAAAAATGATTAATTACAGGAAGGGCCTTACAGAGTTGAATTTTTATTTTGGTCTTGAGATAGAAAAGAGGAACTGAAGTCCCTATAGAGACAAATATTTTAAGGACTTATCTTCACTATCTTTCACTTTAAAAGTCCTTAAAATTGTAACATGGACCACAAAGCAGTCTTATAAAACATTGTCATAAAGCAGTCTGAACTGCAAGGAGATCAAACCAGTGAGTCCTAAAGTAAATCAACCCTGAATATTCATTGAAAGGACGGATGCTAAAGCTCTAATACTTTGGCCACCTGATGCAAAGAGCCGACTCATTGGAAAAGACTCTGATGCTGGGAAAGATTGAAGGCAAGAAGAGAAGGGGGTGACTGAGGATGAGATGGTTGGATGGCATCACTGACTCAGTGGACATAAGTTTGAGCAAGCTCCAGGAGATAGTGAAGGACAGGGAAGCCTGGCATGCTGCAGTCCATGGGGGTCACAAAGAGCTGGACATAGTGACTGAACAACAACAAAGCAATTTTTAATAAAATTATTCTGGCCTTAATGTCATACTTCTAAAATTAAGGTTAGCTATACAATTAGTTTGACTGTTGTGACTAGTTTGGTGCTTTCCAACTAGTTGATAAGCCATCAGTCTTAACAGTTGGTTCTTTGCTGACTGCCAATGGCAGTTAGTAATTATTTAGTAAACTAAACAATTGAGACAAAACCATAATGGTTAAACAGTTATTTTTTGAGTGCTTTTTAAGCCATTGGTGGCCTTTAATGTATGATTCTCTGGCTGTGTCACAAGTTAAAATATAGTCTGTTTTGCAGTGGTCTAATTTTTTTTTTAAGTCTGCTTTTGCTTTCCTTCGTGTGTTTTCCTAAGCGAGACAGACCTCCTTCCCCACTTACTAAAAAAAAAGAAGCAGCAACAGCAGAGCCTTTAGATTCACAGACTTGATTTCAGCTTGGCTACTTCACTTCTTAATCACAGTTCTGCCCCTTTCCAATTTTGTTACTTCTGACATATTTTACCCCCTTGAGGCTCAATTTCATCTTTAAAATGAAAATTTCTGCTAATCTCATTCTGTCATTTAACTAGTTTCATGAGTTCAGGCAAATTATTTAATCTGTCTGGGCCTCAGTTTTTCCGTATAAAAAATGAAATCGTCTTAAACAAGTAATACATAGGAGAGTGTCTGCAGTTAAGAAGCCCTCAGCAGATGTTTTCCCCTCATCCTCTTCCACCTCTTCCACTCCTGTATATCTTTCAAAGTTTGCTTCAAGTTTTGTTTGGTATCATCTTCCCTTTGCTAGCTCATAGCAGGCTCCTTTTTTCCACAGTCATTGCACCTGCCATGTATATCTTGGATTGGGGCTTCCCTGGTGGCTCAAACAGTAAAAAATCTACCTGCAACGCAGGAGACCCAGGTTCAATCCTTGGGTCGAGAAGATCCCCTGGAGAAGGGAATGGCAACCCACTCCAGTATTCTTGCCTGGAGAAACCCACGGACAAAGGAGCCTGGAGGGTTACTAGTCCATGGGGTCTCAAAGAGTCGGACACGACTGAGCAACTGACTTTCACTTTGACTAGATTCGTATGGATCAGCATTGTTTTGAGAACTTATTAAAAGTGCAATTATTTGGGTCCCATTTCTGAGTTTATAGGTTTGGCATGGGGTAGGTCTATGTTTTTACCCTTCTCTTTCAGATGTTCTGATTCTCACAGATGATCATAATTTCTCACTTTTGGTAATAATTACATGCTTCTTAAAGTTTATATTTGTTAGGTAATTCTTATATAATGTAACCTTTCAGGTTACATAATTCTAGTTTATATGCCAAATAGACTATAAACTGCACAAGGGCACAAAATACCCCTAATAGTTTGTATTTAGAAGTTGATAAGTTGCTCCATCCCCTTTTTTTCCCTTACTGAAGTTTGGATCCAGTTTAGAAACAGGACACAGAAGTCAGATAGATAAAGATTCAGATATAAGTTAATTACTGAAATAGTTGTTGGGAAAATGTGACTGAGGTTTGCAGAAACAGTGAACTCCCTAATGTGGCACTCCAGAATTACACAGATTTCAACCTCATGTTTCTCTGTCTACAAGAGTAGAGCTCGTCCCACTATATTTACTGGGTGACAGAGGGCAGGCCAGAACAAACAGCTCTCTTCAGTCAGACAAGTCCCAAGTGGAAAGGAGACAAGTAGGTGAGATTAGACAAGTAGGCGTCCCTAATAGCTTGATTGGTAAAGAATCCGCCTGCAATGCAGGAGACCCCGGTTCGATTCCTAAGTCAGGAAGATCTGCTGGAGAAGGGATAGGTTACCCACTTCAGTATTCTTGGGCTTCCCTTGTGGCTCAGCTGGTAAAGAATCTGCTGGTAAAGACCTAGGTTTGATCCCTGGGTTGGAAAGATCCCCTGGAGACGGGAAAGGCTACCCCCTCAGTATTCTGGCCTAGAGAATTCCATGGACTATACAGTTCATGGGGTCATAAAGAGTCGGACACGACTGAGTGACTTTCACTTCACTTTTAGTTGAGCCTCAGAATTCCTTCTCTCAAACTTGTTATCAGACCAGTTACTCCCTCCTACCTGGGGAGGAATTAGCGAGAAGTTAGAGGTCAGCATGAATATTACCCTAATGAAGTTTCATGTGGGGTATGAGAGAGCTTTTTTGCCCTCAGTGGTACTCAGTAGGTATTTGTTAGTGGGTTTTGTTTTTTGTTTTTAACTACCGTACATTGCATCAGCATAATTTGGTTTTTAATACCTAAATGAGAAGTTAAGAGACTTAGAACTTCAACCAGTTTAATTAATACATGTTATTATATTATCCCTGGCTCTGTAAGAAATTTTCCCAAAACCGCCTAAAAGACAGCATTTATTATTTCATGCAGTTTTTGATGATCAGGAAATTGGGAGTGGTTTAGCTGAGTGGTTCTAATTCAGGGTCTCATGTGGTTGCTTGAGTGTCCTCCCAACATGGCAGCTGGCTTTCCTCCAGAGCAGGTGTCTGAGAAAAAGGCAGAAACCACAATATCTTTGATAATACAGCCTTAGGAGTGACATCCCATCATTCTGTTGCACAGACCCACCTTGATGTAATGGGGGCGATGAACACAGCGTAAACAGCAGGAGACCGGGCCCACTGGAGCCCACCTCATACTGGCTACCGCAAATATGTAACATGTTTGATTTTGTTGCCTCACATTGCTTCATATGAGAGCAAGTAATTCAGTAATGTTTAATATCCCATTAAAATTATTAAAGTACTAAGAGAGTTGTGTGGAAGAGTTGTATTTTTGTATATATGACTGTATAATATCCTAGCTGGAGAATTGAGAGGATGATTTTCTACTGGTTGGTCCTGCCCTGCTGTCTAGCTCTGTGTCTAAAGTTTACTTAGTATGATCATGGTCTTCCTGCTAGTCTGTGAAAGTTCCATTGAGCTACAGACTGACTTAATATAAGGTAATAATAGCTACAGTTTTTATCTTTATATGAATCAATAGTTCTGGTCTTAGGGAAAGTGCTTCTTAAAATCTGATTCCCAACTTCTGATTTATTTAAGTGAAGGTTTTTTGCAGTGGTAATCTGGGTGAGGTGGACTAGATGACTAGTGAAGGTCATTTACCTCACTGAAATAGTCTGTAGACCCAAAGGAATTGAAAACCACTCTAAATAAGTGTCAATGGTTTGATTCATATTTCAGTGTCAAAGCACTAAAGTCCAAGTAAATGAAATAGAACAGTTAAAAATCATTAACCGTTTTGTTTTACTCATTTCACCATAATTTAAATATCATATAACATGCTAAATAGTTTCAGTTTTGTAAGCTAACAGAATTGCAATGCAAGGTAGAGGGAATTTATGTTCATTGCATTAAAGAGTATAAAATTAATTTGTATAAAAATTCTACTTTTAATGCTTTCCAACACTGTGAAAAACATGATAATTTGAAGATTATGGCAGAAAATGTTTTAAGATGAATTGATGCCTTCAAACTGTGGTGCTGGAGAAGACTCCTGAAAGTTCCTTGGACAGCAAGGAGATCAAACCAGCCAATCTTAAAAGAGATCAACCCTGAATATTCACTGCCAGGGCTAATGCTGAAGCTGAAGCCTCCAGTATTTTGGTCATCTGATGTGAACAGACGACTCACTGGAAAAGTCCTTGATGCTGGGAAAGATAGAGGGTAGAAGAAGAGGGGGTCAGAGGATGAGTTGGCTGGATGGCATCACTGATGCAATGGACATGAACTTGGACAAACTCCAGAAGATGGTAAGGAACAGGGAGGCCTGACATGCCGCAGTCCATGGGGTCACAGAGTCAGACAAAACTGGGTGACTGCACAGCAGCAACAACAAATGTTCCTTGAAATTCTAGCTGTAAACGTGTCAATTTGCATTTTAAGTTGCTTAAAGAACATTAAGTTGTTGAAAGAATTTGTACATAAATGACCAGGTAAAGAAGCAAAATATTAATATAATCAAATTTTTCATCTGTGTTTAACCTGTTTACTACATTGACAGAGGAATGCACAGAACATACCAGCACCAACACAGTAAACGCATCTGGCTATTACAGTTTCCAGTCATGTAGGCATTATTTGACAGCAGCTTTCACCCTCAAGTATAAGGAGGCATATTTTGCTAATCAGCAAAGAAATTTCAGAGACTTCATTTTACTTTCCAAATGTAATTTGTCATGATTAATCAATAAAATGATATTTGGTTTGGGTACTGATTAGCTTTAAGAAGAGATCTCCCATGAATTCTTACAGTAAATGGAGATGATAGTATATTTTTTTCTGAATATGGAGTATATAGGCCCTGAAATTTGCTCAGTTGAGTATGAAAAAAATCTTGGAATAAATTGAGAATTTTCTGAAACTAAAAGACTTTGCAGAGATCAGAAAATTGGGAAATGTTAATTTTAGGATATTGTGCCAAAAATAATAAATACACTTACTACCCTCAAAATCTTCCCTTCCAGGACAGAACAAATTAAATGTCATAACGGAATCATCCAATCCATTCTGTAAAACAGATCTTCTTCAAAAAGTCTTTGAGAGAGACCAAAGAAACCTGATAACCAATTGCAGTGCATGGACTTGGATTAAATCTTGGTTTGGGGCAGGGGGGTGGTGGGGTAGATGGGGTGGGAACCTGCTATAAAACACAGTGGAAAATTCAAGTATGCCTAGCTGTAGAATATATTTGGGAATATATTTTTCTGAGTGTGTTTATGGTTATTAAAAGAGCCTCTAGATGAAAGAGGAGAGTGAAAAAGTTGGCTTAAAGCTCAACGTTCAGAAAACTAAGATAATGGCATCCGGTCCCATCATTTCACAGCAAATAAATGGGGAAACAGTGGCTGACTTTTATTTTGGGGGGCTCCAAAATCACTGCAGATGGTGATTGCAGCCATGAAATTAAAAGACGCTTACTCCTTGGAAGGAAAGTTATGATCAATCTAGACAGCATGTTAAAAAGCAGAGACATTACTTTGTCAACAAAGGTCTGTCTAGTCAAGGCTGTGGTTTTTCCAGTGGTCATGTATGGATGTCAGAGTTGGACTGTAAAGAAAGCTGAGTGCCAAAGAATTAATGCTTTTGAACTGTGGCGTTGGAGAAGACTCTTGAGAATCCCTTGGACTGCAAGGAGATCTAACGAGTCCATCCTAAAGGAGATCAGTCCTGGGTGTTCATTGGAAGGACTGATATTGAAGCTGAAACTCCAATACTTTGGCCACCTGATGTGAAGAGCTGACTCATTGGAAAAGACCCTGATGCTGGGAAAGATTGAGGGCAGGAGGAGAAGGGGATGACAGAGGATGAGATGGTTGGATGGCATCACTGACTCAATGGACATGGATTTGGGTGGACTCCGGCAGTTGGCTATGGACAGGGAGGCCTGGTATTCTGTGGTTCATAGGGTTGCAAAGAGTCAGACACGACTGAGCAATTGAACTGAACTTATGGTTATTACTTTTGCAGGAGAAAGGCCTTTTGTAAGGAGGTGTGTTGGAAGGATATTTAGAGGTGAAGTTATCTTCAATATTCTGATGTATGTATTTGTGTGTATATGTGTGTGTATGTGTATATATATATGTGTGTGTGTATAGGAAAAACTAATGTGAAAGTGTTAAAATTTGAATCTCTGTAGTAGATATAAGGGAATTGTCACACTATAAACTTTTCTGTACATGTGTGTATATAAAATAAGTTGGTAGCCAAGAAAATCCCCTTCAGATATTATTGTTTCTTGACTCAGCTTTACAAAGGCTTCAAAAGAGCGGATCATTGTTTATAGCTAGTTATCGAGATCCAGGCCACTCAGGTTTTCATTCCTACAGCCCCACCAAAACTGTTCATTTCCACACCAGTGTTGGCTTCCTTGTGACTGGATTTGATAGTTTCTTAGCCCTCATTTTCCTTTTGACATCTGAGCGGCATTTGACACTGTTGATCACTCTTTTCTCTCCTCCTCCTACCTCAAGTTGTCTTCTTCATCTTACTAGTATCTTTTACTGGTTTCTCCTCTTGACATTGGAATACCTCAGAGCTCAGATCTTGTCTCAGTTTACATTTGCTCTCTAAATATTAGCCTGTCCCATGGTTGTGAATACTGTACAGATACTAAGAGTTCCAGGTTTATTTCTCCAACCCCAGCCTTGCCCCTGAACTTCAGACTCGTATCCATTTGCCTGCTTGATAAATGTATTCACTTGATGGCAAGTGGATACATATTTCAATTTAGTATGTCCAAAACTTGATGCTTGAATTTCCATGCGTTACTTCTCACTCCCAAATGAAAACCAAACTCTTGTTCCCCTACTTGCTGCTCCCACCACCCTTCTCATCTTAGTACAAGCCACTTCATCCTTCTAATAGCTCAGGTGAGAAACTTTGGTGTCATCATTGATGCCTCTTTTTCCTTCATATTGTCCATGTAATCCCTCACCAAATATGGTCAGCTCTACTTTAAAAATATTTAAAAGTACATCCAGAATCTCAGCACTTGTCCACCTCTCACTGCTACCATCTTAATCCTAGGCACCATTCCATTACAGGTAACTTGAGTTTCTCAACCTCAGTGCTATTGACATTTGGGCCCTGAATTCTTTGGGGAGGAGTGGGCCTTCCTGTGCATGGTAGGATGCTTAAGTGTAGCCTCTGCTGTACTCTGTGGATTTCCAGAATGCTTTATCGTTTGTGCTGATTCTGTAGTTGCCTGAAGTTCTCTTGGGTCCACTGGAAGTTCAAGTTTCACCTGGGTCCACTCGTGCAGGGTCCACTGTGAGTGGGGTGAAGGATCTAAGGCCAAGGTGCTGTGTGTCAGCTGGGCCTTTGTCTCTGTCTCAAGGCTGTCTCTCCTCATTTGTAGTCTCCCTTGGACTTTTTAACAAGTGGAAGTGTTCCAGGGGGACGGAGCAGAAAGCGACAAGGTCTAGTCTCAGAAGCCGCACGTCAGTTCTGCTGCCTTCCACCACACTGTTTTATGTGCACATCGACTGACATAAACCTCACAACAGTGCTGTGAACAGGAGGGTTGTCTGCTGGTATCAGCTTTATTTTTAAAAGGAGGAAACTAGAGCTCAGCACTAGTAGTTTGACCACGTGTACCCACCAAACATGCCACAGAACCAGACGTGGGTTTTAATCTCTCCTTACCTAGCCTCAAACTCTGATGTTACTTTATCTGAGCCCATTTTCTCATCTGTAAATGCAGTTGATACTACTATATAGAATTATTTTTAACAGTGACTAATTTGCTTTCTAAAATGTTTAACAGTACATGATACAGAGCAGGTACTCAAAAAAGTTAATTTCATCACCTTCCTCTTACTCTTCTCAGGTTTCTTTATTAGGTGAGGGGATGTTTTTATACATATTTGTCTCACAGACTTTTTTTTTTAAAAGAAGCATGAATGGCCTAGACTAGAATTACCATTAAAGAAGACCGTTCTTAACATTCCAGTAGCAGAGCAGTAATAAAGTTCCATTTGATGGAATTCATAATATTTTAAGACTGCAATCTCAGTTGTTCTACCCTAAGATGTTAGTGGCTAACGATCAGTTAATATATTACTCTTCCAGAGATTATTTACATTTTCAGAGGAAACAAAATGCCAGTGAAGGAATAGAAGGATTTTAGGATTTGTGGCAAGCCAGTGAGGAAGCTTTGATTAGGAAAGAGATCTTTGGTGCTCCTTGTGGTCCACCCACCACCTTGGGCCAGCCAGCCCTGGCAAGTTATCAGGTAAATCACACTTTGTGTGCCGTTTATAGATTTGGGTTTCTACAGAAAAGAGATGCTTTTTAATAAATTCAGATCATCATGCTGTATTACTTCATTTGCATATGTGACATGTAAATAAATAGAGATGCAGTTATTGTACTGTAAATGCAAACAAGAGTGCTGACAATGTGTGGACCTGTTACGAGCTGAATTGAGCTCCCCACCTCTGCCAAGATTCATATGTTGACACTTTTCACCCCCAGTACTCCAGAATCTGCCTGTATGTGAAGATAAGTTCTTTAAAGGGATGATTAGGTTAAAATGAAATCTCTAGGGTGGATCCTAATCCATTATGACTGGTGTTCTTATAAGAGGAGGAGATTAGGACACAGATGTGCAACAGATGTACAGAGATGTACAGAGAGGAGGCCATGTGAGGACCCAGTGAGAAACAACTCTGTAAACCAAGGAGAAAGGCCTCAGAAGAAACCAGCCTGCTGATACCTTCATTTTGGACTTCTAGCTGTGAAGAAATAAATCACTGATGTGATATTTTGTTACTGCAGCCCACGTAAACTGATAACAGGGCCCTTTCCCCACCTTTATAGATGCTGTTTTTATCATTTCAAAACCAAAAATTTTTGTTATGGGAGAAGTCAGGAATGGGTTATAGGAATCTTTTCTTAATAAGATTTTCCTTCCACTTCTCAATCCTTTTCACCCAACCCTACATTACTCCATGCCATTCCAGTACTCACGCATACCAGATAACTGGCTGCTTTCATGTATTTGTAGGTATATTCTCTAAACAAGCTTTAGTTGTTTTTCCTAAGCAACAGGAAAATCTTCCATCTTGTTTTTCTGTCTTTGTAAAACACAGGAGAAGTCCAGTTGAAAAAGAAGAGAGGGCCTTAGCATTTATGGAGCACCTGTTGTATGGTAGCTACTACTGTGTTGTTCACTTTGCAGAAGCCAGCTCCTTTAGTGAGGAAACAGCAGTGGCCCAATTTAGAAAAAGAGAAGGAAACGCAATAGCCCGTGACATCATTTTGGAACTTTGCATCTCTTGCTTTTGCCCTGCTGTGTATAGACTTAGCCCAGCTATCAGATCTGCAATGCCTGTGATGCCTGGTGATTATGAAGAGTACCTTAACTATTTAACACTGGATGTTAATCATTTTGTGAAAAGCAGCATATCCTTGGGGGTATTCATGGGGAATGTCCCAGGAAATAACATGGGAGGCACTAGTGCTTCTGAGAGTGCTTAATTGCCAGTCAGATAATTTGCATGTGCATGCCTCCTCCTAGAAAGTGAAAGTCACTCAGTTGTGTCTGACTCTCTGCGACCCCCTGGACTATACAATCCATGGAATTCTCCAGGCCAGAATACTGGAGTGGGTAGCCATTCCCTTCTCCAGGAGATCTTCTCAACCTAGGAATTGAATCCATGTCTGCCACGTTGCAGGCGGATTCTTTACCATCTGAGCCACCAAGGAAGCCCCCTCCTCCTTAATGGAGAGTAACTGAAGGAAAAATGGGGAAAGATGGCTTTAACCCAAGTACTAGATATGAACCTCATTACTCTATAATCAGTTGTGTAGTATGATGTAATGAGGTTCATATCAAATATAGTACTTGTTTATGCCAGCTGTGTTATTCCAGTCATCTTTTATGTGCCTTCTACTGATCACAGAACAATAAATTATAGGTGGGTCAGACTTAATCCAACATTTCCATTAGAAAAACAAGCACATGATGCATTATTTTGGGTTGAAGCCTTCTGTGTACATTTGGTGGAGAAAGAGTTTGCCAAAGGTCAGTGGTTACTAGAGAGAATGGAAGCATACGTGTTCAGTATACCCTCGTGGTTGGAACCTCATGGGGACATGCCTTGGTCTGGATCTCTGTTGCCTATTTCAGTAGCATTTATGGTCAGGTGATGCATCCTGCGGTTCTCATGACAACTCTTCTACAAGTCTCACGCCCTCTTTACCATTGACAATCCACTTTTTAAAGTTTTCTAAAAGAAGAGATGAAATTTTCTAAAATCCATAGTGGAACTTCCCCCAGTGATCCAGTAGTCCAAGACTCCATGCTGCAAATGCAGGAGACCCAGGTTTGATCCCTGGTCAGGGAACTAGATCCCACCCATGCCGCAATGGAGAGTTCATATGCTGCAACTAATGATTCCACACGAAGTGCTCCAGCAAAGATCAGAGGGTCCTGTGTGCTGCACCTAAGACCTGGTGCAGGTGAATGAGTAAATACACAACTTTTAAACAGTAAAATCCCCTGTAATTCAAGGATTCTGAGCTGCTGATTCTGTGAATGGGATAAAGATTCTCTTGATTTGAGGCATCCGTTGGTTGGGGGCAGTGCTGCATTGAACTTCATACTGAGGATTATGTGGCAAACAATTATACAGGCTGAGACCAAGATGTGCCAGTCTGGAGTGGAATAACACGTGAGTGGTGGGTTCCCAGTATCCGGGTATAACAACCATGAAGCTTTCTTTGGATACATTCTGTGATGTGCTCAGTTAAAAGCGGGAGGAGTATTGCCAGACTGTCACATTCTCTGTCTCAGTTATGGCATACTCTGAGTGAAGAACTAAACTTGAATACCCCAGAGATAATCACCTAATAGTTTTTTGTCATTGGCAGCCAAGGGAATGGAGTTATTTGCACCTTCTCTGTCCTCCCTTGGTATCTTCTATCTTTTGTGGCAGTTAGCTTCCAAGACAGCCCCCAGTGATCCCTGCCCCTTGTTGTTCATGCCTTGGTAAAGTCCCCTTCTGTGCTAAATAGGGTTGACCTGTGTAACCAGTAGGAGACTGTGGAAATGTCAGTGTGTGACTTCTGAGGCTAGGTCCTAAGAGATGTTGCGGCTCCCATTGTGCTCTCTTGAATTGCTCACTCCCAGGGAGGCCAGCTGCCACGTTCTGCATGCACTGGAGCAGCGCTGTGGAGAAGTCTGTGAGATGTGGAACTCGGGCTTCCTCCCCACGAACTGGTCTGCGTGTGTGTGAGCCACCCAGGCAGTAGACCTTGCAGCCCTAGTCAAGCCCTGGGAGGACTGGAGGCCCCACGTACATCTTGTCTGCCCCTGAGTCCTCTTGGGTTCTTGGCCACAGAAGCTCTATGAAACAATAAATGTTTATTGTTTTAGGCTACCAAGTTTGGGGAAATATGCAACGGTAGAAATACAATCTTCATTGTTTCTCATTCTTTTTTCGATCATAGTTTATATCATTATCTCCCTTTAGACTTTAATCTAGCAAATGACAGAGTTCAGGTCTTAATCTACTTTTGTAGGCCTTACAGAGGTGATTATGGTTTTCTGAAAATATTTTTAATTATATATGATGAACTTAAAACCTAGAACACCTGGGTTGTACCTGTTGTTTCTGTTCAGAAAGGTTGTAAATTACCTCTGCTATTTTGTTTTGGAGTAAATGCAGTATTTTCAATAGGTTTCCCTAAAAAAGAAGTTAGATTGTTTAAACAATGAAAATAAACAAAAACACAATTATTTATAAGAGAATTGACATCTTAACAAGTGTCTAAACAAAGAGGAAAAGAGACTCACGGCAGAACCAGGAAGGACCGACTGTTGGAGTTGGCTACCTTGAAAGAATATACTGAGAAAAAGAGAATGCCCTTTTCTGATTATCTGTTCTTACTCATTTGAAAGTAATTTCAAACTTACAAGTTGATATGTTGGAAAAACATAACACCTGTATACTTTTTAACCTCAACTTGGCTATTTTGTCTCATTAGGTTTATCTTTGATGCGTCCCTGTGTTCACTCAGTGCATGTGTATGGGTCTTTACACACAATGTTGTTTCTAAATCATCCAAGGGTATACATCATAGCCCTCTATCCCTAAATTCTTAAGTGTGTAATTCCTGAGAATTACAGTTAACTTGAGTCAATTTAACCTTGATACTTCACTGTTTTTATTCCAGTTTTATCAGTTGAGCCAATAACATCTTTTATGCCGTTTTGCCCCTTCCCAATGGCACCCCACTCCAGTACTCTTGCCTGGAAAATCCCATGGACGGAGGAGCCTGGTAGGCTGCATTACATGGGGTCGCTAAGAGACATGACTGAGCGACTTCACTTTCACTTTTCACTTTCCTGCATTGGAGAAGGAAATGGCAACCCACTCCAGTGTTCTTGCCTGGAGAATCCCAGGGATGGCAGAGCCTGGTGGGCTGCCGTCTATGGGGTTGCACGGAGTTGGACATGACTGAAGCGACTTAGCAGCAGCAGCAGCAGCGGCCCCTTCCCCATATGGGATTGAGTATAGGCTTATGCAGTTAGTTGTGTACCTTTAGTCTCTTTTGTAACATTTCCATAGACTTTGTCTTTTATGACATTGAAATTTTGGAAGAACACAGGCCTTCCCTTTTTTAGAAGAATGATCCTTGTTTGGGATTTGTCTGGTGTTTTCTTGTGATTAGATTTAGTATCCTTTTACGTTTTCTGAAGTGAGAAAACAGTATTCCACTCAAGGGATCAGCTCAAAGCAAAATTTAGGTTAAACTTAGTTCAAAGGAATTATTAGAAGCCAAAATGGGAAAGCAAAACATGTTGTAGAATCTTAGAAAATGTTTACAATAAGAGAGTTTTCTATCTTTCATGTTACTGTGAATAGTATTGATTGACTCAACAACTGGATTCTAAAAGTAAAGAAATGTCTTGGCCTCGGGATGACCTTAGGTGGTTTTATTTAGCTTCATCATGAACTTGTCTCCCCAGAAAAGCCAGTGGTATCTTTCCCTAGAAACAAAGGATTTTCTTCCACCTATTGCTAAATTTATTTAACAAACACTATTAAATTCTTATTATCTGCCAGACACTGGAGTGAGTCCTGGGAATACAAAGAAGAATATAAGAGACTTTGTATGCCCTGTTGTATATTAAAAGACAATCACAGAGGCTGGCATGCCATAGAGGTCAGGAGGAGCCTCTGCCTGGGGATAGTTGTAACCACACCAGAGTGGGAAAGCCTAAATGCCCTTTTCTGTTCAAAAGGAAATTGCTGTTGCTCCTGTAAGAGTCACATCTACCTGCTAGAAAAACTTATCTTGCTGTTGTGTGACATTTTTACTTATTCTAGTGTATTAATAATGACTAGATCATGTTGAATAATTTAGTGCAAGTAATCCCTTTAAGAGACTGGGGGATAACCTAGATTATTTCTTCTAATGCTTAAAATATTGAATTGTTGCACTTTGTTTTATACTATATAAAATGCCTGGGAATTCACTTTTTAAAAAAATAATAGCACTAAATTTTTTATTGTATATCTATTTTTGCATGTGTTATTCCCAACAGTATCACAAGTGTAAAGGCTTAAACCATTACTCTGAGATGATAAATGTTTTTAAAATCTGAAGATAAAACAACGTTTAACCTTCTGATGCTGTGATAATAGTTATGGTTTTGTTCCTGACTCTTCCCACGTGGCAGTATCCTAGGCAATTCATTTCATCTGAACACTAACGCATTCTCAGCCACTCAACTTTGTGATTCTGGTTTAGGGAAATGTCATTATACATGGCTGCCTAAAATACTGTAAACTTGGAAATAAAGTGCTAATATGCTGAAACTGTAATAACTTCTAATAAGAGTACCGCTAAAGATAATTCCTTACCTCAAATATAACGTAGGATAATGGATATGGCTGTACTATTGTAGAAGATGTTCTTTATGTTTAAATTATATTACCTGAAAGGTTGATATTTTCATGTAATTCTTTAATATAAATATTCTAAATTCTGTATTATATTTTGCTAGGACGGTAACTAAATACCAGGCTAAAACAAAGGAGCTATGGTTTTATTTTGTCAGAAATGAGGTTTTTAAAAGGCACCTGTAGATCAGAAAGGAATTCACGAAGATCAGAAAATCTAATAAAAGATGGAGAAAGGTTTTTTTTGAGTCATTGTATATATGTCCTGGCATCTGTATGGGTGAATATTGACCAAAGAGAAATATTTTATTGATAAATATGTATTTTAATCAGAATAATTCTCTGATATGACATTCAAATAAGCTAACCAATTTTGACAATTTTTCTTCTCTTAAAATTGAGAGGAGGGAATTCTCTGGCCATCCAGTGGTGAGGACTCTGTACCTTCACTGCCAGGGGTCCAGGTTCAATCCCTGGTCAGGAACTAAGCTCACAAGCTTTGAGCAGAAATAATAAAAAGCTCACAGGTGTGGCAAAAATAATAAAATTTTTTAAATGGAGAGGGAAAGAACACAGATGCTTTTCACCGATGCAGTTTAAATACAGTTAACATTCAGTTCAGTTCAGTCGCGTCCAACTCTTTGCGACCCCATGAATCACAGCACGTCAGGTCTCCTGTCTATCACCAACTCCCAGAGTTCACTCAAACTCATGTCCATTGAGTCAGTGATGCCATCCAGCCATCTCAGCCTCTGTTGTCCCCTTCTCCTGCCCCCAATGCCTCCCAGCATCAGAGTCTTTTCCAGTGAGTCAACTCTTCTCATGAAGAGGCCAAAGTACTGGAGTTTCAGCTTCAGCATCAGTCCTTCCAGTGAACACCCAGGGCTGATCTCCTTCAGGATGGACTGGTTGGATCTCCTTGCAGTCCAAGGGACTCTCAAGAGTCTTCTCCAACACTACAGTTCAAAAGCATCAATTCTTCGGCACTTAGCTTTCTTCACAGTCCAACTCTCACATCCATACATGACCACTGGGAAAACCATAGCCTTGACTACACGGACCTTTGTTGGCAAAGTAACGTCTCTGCTTTTTAATATGCTGTCTAGGTTGGTCATAACTTTCCTTCCAAGGAGTAAGCGTCTTTTAATTTCATGGCTGCAGTCACCATCTGCAGTGATTTTGGAGCCCCCCAAAATAAAGTCTGACACTGTTTCCACTGTTTCCCCATCTATTTCCCATGAAGGGATGGGACCAGATGCCATGATCTTCGTTTTGTGAATGTTGAGCTTTAAGCCAACTTTTTCACTCCTCTTTCAGTTTCATCAAGAGGCTTTTTAGTTCCTCTTCACTTTCTGCCATAAGGGTGGTGTCATCTGCATATCTGTTAACATTAATATATAAACATAATTGACCTTTCAAACTAAGTTATTAGGCTGCCCACAGTAGAACCATATTGTGAAGCATAAGGTAAGCTCTGAATCTAATTATAAATGGAATATAGATTACCTCAAGGTTACTTGTTTATATTTTTAGTATCAGTCAGGAATTGACTAGGTTGTCTTAAATTTGAAAATCCCTGTTGCTTTTTATAGAGTTTAGAAAGCGTTTTGGATTCTGTAACATACTATAGTATATAAAATTGAAAATCAAAACTGGTCAAATATTGGAAATTTTATATGATTCTGCCTTAAAATGGATTTCTTTGTTAATACAGCTTCTGCCTCCCTCTCTAACCTGTTCTGCCTCAGTTCACCTTGAACTTCATCTTCTTTCTAAAAGCTTTTAGCAGTCTATCATTTGCTTGCTCACATCTAACTTTTACAGAGTTGCGTTGTCCTGCCTGATAGCCAGTACTTGAATGTAGCCATTTAAATTTGACTTCAAATTCACTGAAATGAAATTAAAAATCCAACTCTTGCTTCACTGGTCACATATCGAGTCCTCAGTAATCTACCTTACTGGACACTGCATGTATCTGGTGTTCCCATCGTTGCAAACTGTGTGTTAATGTTAGCATTTTTAGAGGCTATCTAGTTGCTAAAAATGAAACACTTTCTAATGCAATGCCTCTGATTGACCAAAATAGTAACTATTTTATTTGAATAATTGGGAAATACTTAACCAAATAGCAGTGTTTGATTAATTACATTTCAAAGCATATGTGCTTTGCTGAGAAAGTGAAATGATCTGTCGAATGTTTTGTAGCTAGTCGGTAAAATTGCATTAAGCACTTGTTTGTTCCAGACACTGTTCCCTGTGCTTATACAGAACTGAAACCATGTCTCTCCTCAAGAAATGCTTACATTTTAGAAGGTGAGGGGAAGACAGCAAGCACAGAGTACTTATTAGAGTCGTATGTGCTGATATAGTACTACTTAGTACTTCCCATGGTGTGAGCAAATACTGTGAGGAAAATACAGCAGAGGGTGACTGAGACAACTGCTTTTGCTGAGAAGTCAAGGAGGATCTCTTTGAGGTAACTGGAATTAAGACTGAATAACAGGGAAGGAGATTAGAGTCAGAGAAAAGAGCAAGTTATAAATGTCTTGAGAGAAGATTCTGTTTGGCCAGCAACAGGAAGGTAAGGTTCCTATGACGGGAATGTGAACTCATTTCGGAATAGAATGGTAGGAGATGTTCAGAGAGTTAGTAGTTCAAATTGTTTAAGTCTTGTTAACTAGGAGGTAAGGAACTTGGATTTGGGGTTTTTCCATAATAGGAATCCATCAAGGGGCTTCCCTGGTGGTCCAGTGGGCTAAGACTGCGCTCCCAAAGCAGGGGCCTGGGTTCTAGTTCTCTGGTCAGCGAACTAGATTCCCACGTGCCACAACTAAGGGTTTGCATGCCACAATGAAGATTAAAGACGCCACATGCCACAACAAAGACTTGGTGCAGCCAAGTAATTTTTTTTTTTTTTTTTTTGGTAAGGAACCCATTGAAAAGTTTTAACCCCGGAAAGAACGTGATCAGATTTGTGCTTAGGAAGGTCAGTCTGAATGCTGTGTGGAACAGAGGCAGGGACGCTCAGGTTGAGGCATCTGCCATCCAAGGGAGACACTGGTAGTTCAGACTTATTTCAGCCAGAGATGGTAGGAAATGGCTAGAGTCAGAGTGTACTGGTGGATTGTATATGGGGTGCAAGGGAAAGAGAATCAGAATATTCAACAGTGCCATGTTACACAATGAACAATCATTTAAGCAGTTACGTCCCTTCTTGGATAGTATTTCTTCATCACTTCTTCCCGTTTTGGTTTATGTGTTTTTTTCACTAAATGATATCATAAAATTAATTTCCTTCCTACTTGAAAAACAGTCTATTTTTCAAACATTTTTCAAGAGTTTTGATTACAGAATGAAAGAAAGATAAGTTACATTAATTCCAACAGAGGCCATTGTGTTACTGACATTCATGTATGTCTTCTTACATGTCCAGCTCCTCATGTATTGAAACATACATCAGAGTTCTATTGTTCTAAATAAACACCTCACTTCTCTTGCTCATGTCTTGTTTTACTCTACCTTCTTGCTTTGTTGGCTCCAGCTGTGATGCCCATTTGTTCTGGCATGATATGGTGGTTCTGTTGCAAATCATAAAACGCTCCCTTCGGGAAGTCCTGAGACATTATTTCTCCCAGAAGGTCTCAGGGCTTACTGAAAAAAGCAGTCTTTGCCAGAGAGAACCATCTGTAGAAGCGTGGTTAACAGATTAAATACATAACTGAGCACTTGTTCACATGTTGAACTCAAAACTTTTTCCTGCAGAAAATTCTGACTTTGCCTGCAGGTGTCTCCCTCCTCGTTGAGTTAGGATGGTCTTCTGCTCTGGAGAAGGAAATGGCAACCCACTCCAGTACTCTTGCCTGGAAAATCTCATGGATGGAGGAGTGTTGTAGGCTACAGTCCATGGGGTCGCCAAGAGTCAGACACGACTGAGCAACTTCACTTTTACTTTTCTTTCGATCAAAGCAGGAGTCCTGATTAGGAACCTCAGTTGCCATTATAGTTTAGTAACATCACTTGCTTGTTCGCTTCTAATACATGTAGCTATGCTCTTAGCAACATACAGTACTAGTACTCTCTACTAGTACTAGTACTCAGTCATGTCCGACTCTTTGTGACCCCATGGACTGTAGCCCACCAGGCTTCTATGTCCATCGGATTTTCCAGGCAAGAGTACTGGAGTGGGTTGCCATTTCCTTCTCTAGGAGATCTTCCTGACCTAGGGATTGAACCCAGGTCTACCACACTGTAGGCAGATGCTTTACCACCTGAGCCACCGAGGAAGTCTAGTACTCTCTAAGGATTGGCAAAGCATCTGTAAAGGATCTGTTGTGGACTGGATATTTGTGTCCTCCAAACCCATATGTTGAAACCCCTACCCTGCACATGATGGAATTAGGAGGTAGGGCCTTTAGAAAGTAATTAGGATTAGTTGAGGTTATGAAAATCTAGCTCTTGTGAATGGGATTAGTGCCCTTGTAAGGGTCAAAGTAGCCTTTCTTGGTGGCTCAGTGGTAGAGAATCTGCCTGCCAATGCAGTAGACATGGGTTCAGTCCCTGGGTTGGGAAGATCCCCTAGAGAATGACTTGGCAACCTACTCCAGTATCTTTACCTGGAGAATCCCTGTGGACAGAGGAGCTTGGCGGGCTACAGTCCTTGGAGCTGCAAAGACTGAGACATGACTGAGCAACTAAACAACAACAAAGGGTCCAAGAGCCTTCTCCCTCTCTCTGTTCTCTACCATGTGAGGTTACAGCCAGAAGTCAGCTGTCTGCCCCCAGGGACAAGGGCTCTCCCCAGAGCTGGCACCCGGAGCTCAGACTTCCAGCCTCCAGAACCATGAAAAATAAGTTCCAGTTGTTTATAAGCCATCCGGTCTATGGTAGTATTTTGTTATAGTGGTCTGAGCTGACTAATAACAGGGCTAGTTGATAAATATTTTAGTCTTTGTAGGCCATGCAGTCTCTGCCATTAACTATGCAACTCTGCTGTTGTAGTGTCTAAGCAGTCACTGACAATAGAAGAATGAGTGGGAATGGCTGTGTGCTAATAAAACTTTATGAGAACCAGCAGCAGGCAAGATTTCGCCCATGGGCCTTTGCTGAACCTTTCTCTAGGCCTTTGTAAGACCAACTTGTTACACTAGAGAGCTGGGCTATGCTATTTATGGAATATGATCAGAAGGAGCCACCATATATCCACTCCTCTAAGTAAATTATAAGATTGATTTGATTCTCTCTTGTGTGTGTTTAAAAATTTTTTTTGTTAGGCAGGTAGACATCCTGCTTTAAGTGCATCATCTGCCACAGAAAAGCTGAGGAGGAAGAGTGTCTTTAGGTAGTCTGTAGTTTTGGGGGAAAGGATGTCTCAATTATGATGACCAGTGGTGATTAGCCACATGGAAAAAATGGGAAATAGATAAAAACCTATCATTGTCTCTCCAACTTAATCCTCTTTCTTGCCTCTGGGTGTCATTCTAGTTTCTAATATTATTCAGCTAAGAGATGTTAAGTGTCGCTGCTAGGTGCCAGGCGTAGTGCTAGGCAATGTCTTCTGGGAATGTCCTTCTACTAGGAAAGGATACCTAATATAAACCACTGGCATCCATTTTCCTGCGTATGTATCTCACTACCTGTCGTGAATGAGATACTTCATAAATCTTTATGGTGGAATTAGTATCTCCTACAAATCAATAAATTGGTATTATTTGTAAATTTACTCTCTTATGGATTCAGTTAACTTGAATCAGTGGATAAATTGATAAATAAAACAAGCCAAAGTTAATGTCCAAACATGAACCCAAGGTGATTCTAAATATCCTGTGATATCTAAAAAGATAAAACCAGTCAATCCTCTAGAAAATCAACCGTGAATGTGCATTGAAAGGACTGATGCTAAAGCTCCAGTACTTTGGCCACCTGATGGGAAGAGCCAACTCATTGAAAAAGACCCTGATGCTGGGAAAGATGGAAGGCAAAAGAAGGGAGCAGCAGAAGATGAGATGGCTAGATAGCATCACCAACTCAGTGGATATGAGTCTGAGCAAACTCCAGGAGATAGTGGAGGACAGGGGAGCCTGGCATGCTATAGTCCATAGGGTTGCAGAGTTGGACAGGAGTTAGCAACTGAACAACAGTGGCAGTCTAAGGATTTTAACAAGGTTACTGAACTGTCTTTTCCTACACTGCCACATAAAACACTGAAATACGTAAAAGGAAGTAATTGAATTAAATACAGTATATTTTTCTAGGGAAAGTTTTATAAGGTATCACCATGAGTTGTGCTATGAACCCACTCTGCCTAACATTTTCATATCTTATTGAATGTTCCCCAAACTTCATCATGGGCATTATATTAGAGTTGGGGTCATCACAAAAAATAAATCATACTAAAATAAGGCATGGTCATATGCAGTTTTCCAAGCTGATTTTTAAAACCACACTCCACAGTGGCAAAAGCATTTTACATTTCAACCCAGTATACATACACACCTGCAACTAAAACAAAGTGAATGAGTAACCAGCCCTGCTGCATGTAATGCCTTCTGTTTTCAGTTATTTGAACTCTTCTCATAATAGATCATGACCTACAGTTTGAAAAATAGTGATTTTACTCAGTATGTATTCTTGGTGTGACAGTATGATACTCTATAAGCCATCTCATTTTTCTAGCCATTTTGTTCATTTATTTTTAAATGTTTGTACATACTGAGCTCTTGAGTGAGTGAGTGAAAGTTACTCAGTCATGTCTGACTCTGCGACCCCATGGACTAAACAGCCTATGGAATTCTCCAGGCCAGGATACTGGAGTGGGTAGCTTTTCCCTTCACCAGGGGATCTTCCCAACCCAGGTCTCCCACATTGCAGGCAGATTCTTTACCAGCTGAGCTACAGGGGAAGCCCAAGAATATTGGAGTGGGTTGTCTATTGCTTCTACAGGGGATCTTCCCGACCCAGGAATCAAACTAGGGTCTCCTGCACTGCAGGCGGGTTCTTTACCAACTGAGCTATCAGGGAAGCCCATGGCGTTCTTACTGTAGGTCAGAGGCAGTTCTAGGTCCTAGGATATTCAGACATGAGTATGACTCAGTCCTGCCCTTGAGCTCAGAGGGTAAGACAAAGTTACAACTTTTACTAAGTATTCTATCAGAAGGAGAAATATACTATGGGAACAGAGAGAAGCATCCAACTAATTCTTCCAGCAGAAATCCAAAACAGACTTGGTACAAGAAATGACATAAGAAATTAGGTTATGTTAGATGAATTTGAGTTTTCCAGGTGTAAGAGAAGGTCACTCCTGGCAAGCGGACCTGTGTATGCACACGCAGGATGTTTGAAAAGGTGGAACTTCTAGCAACAGTAAGAGGTTCGGTGTAGCAAGAGTTCAGAAGCATAAGGAGATGAGACAGAGAAGTATCGATCAATTGAAGGATCTGTGTGCCTTGTTAAGGAAAAGACTTTGTTCTTTCGTTGTGAGAAGCCCACAGGTTTTGAATCTAGAATCTATAGGATAAGATGCTTGTGTTTTGGTAAGTTCTGTCAGCTGCTTAAAGGATGGTAAAGAGAGAAGAGATTAAAGACAGGAAATTCTTTGCATTGCTTCAAATGGGAAATAAAACTTGAACTAGATAGCAATGGTAAGTATGGGAAAGATGGTCTAAATTCCAGTGTTCAGTTCCATTCATTAATTGAATGTTAACTGTGTGTCAGGTTGTTATTAATAAATACTTTGATACAAAAAAGAATAAAATCTCTCTGATTTTGAGTTTTCTGTCTAGTGGAAAACAAAAACAAGTTGGTCAGCTTGGTATTATAATGGTGAAGTGTTGTGACAAAGCCTTGTATAAAGTATGAAAAAAAACAGTTTCAAAACTCAGACTGAGGAGCTCATGAAGGCTTTCTGTAGTGAGGGGGGAACATCCAAGTGGAATCCAGGAGAATGAGTAGGAGTTGCCCAGGTGAAGTGAAGGCCAAGGGGCATTACAGGCAGAGGAAATTAGTCCTGAGAATTAAGGAACTAAGGGGAACTGTGTGGAATTCAGTACTGCCGGAGTACGCGTGGGTGAGGAACGATATGAGTGAGCCCAGAGTAGGAGTGGAAGGTTCACCCGGGTTGCTGTGGTGGAGCTTTCAAGTTTGTATGGAGCCCCTGAGTTGTGCTATGGTGTCTAGACTTCATCCTGTCACTGGTGGGGAGCCCATGGACTGACACGGGCCACTTGGTTGAGGCGGCTTATTCTGGTAATGTAGAGGATGGTAACAGCTAACTTTCATTGAGTGCATTTAATGTGCCAAGCACTGTTGTAAGCATTTTACATGTATCACAACATGTTGAAACCATCCTACTTTTAATAGTCTCATGTTAATGACACATCGATTAAGTAGCTTGCTCAGGTTTACACAGTCAAGTGGCAGAGCCAGGACTCAATCCCAGTAATCTGACTCTAACCCACAGTGAGATGCTGCTGAGTAGGTGAGAGCATGGCCCAACTATAGGGAAGATTTGAACTGCCCTGGGTACAGGTAGCCGATGGAGGGAAGTCTGTTTAGGCTGCCATAACCCAGTACCACAGACTGAGTTGCCTCACAGCAGAAATTTATCTTCTCACAGCCCTGGAGACTAGAAGACCTTCATGCTGTCAGATTTGGGTTCTGGGTTCTTGCTTGTAATTGACAGAGGACTGCCATTTTGCTTTGCTTTCACTTAGCCTTTCCTCTGTGTGTTCGTGTGGAGAGAGCCAGCTCTTTGGGGTCTCTTAGGAGGACACTAACCCTATCAAACAGGGCCCCACCCTTGTGACCTCATTTAACCTTAACTACTTCCCTAAAGGCACCCTGTCTCCAAAGACAGTCTCCCTGAGAGTTAGGGCTTCACCATGGTGGGCTGGGGGGAGTGCCGGGGTCGGGACACAAAACACTCCAGCCTTAACAGTTTCAGAAAACATTCAGGAGATAAAATCAGCACAGAAAGTTGGTGATGGAGTTGATGTGGAAAGCAAAGGAGAAGGGGGGATTTAGAATGACTCAGGTTTCAAACAGAGGACTCAGAAAAAGCACATTTGGGGGAATGGCGGTTCGGTTGGGATTCTAGTAAACTAGAAGCACCTAGGAAGCATCCAATAGGTGTCGGCAGTACTGATGTGAAGAGGGGCATCAGCATCTGAGGGGAGTTGAAGCCACGGTTTGGGTCAAACCACCTAGAAAAATGTGGAGTGAAAAGAGGTAGTTTAAAAAAAAAAGGGGGGGGAAATACTTAAGGGTAAACAGACAAAGAGTGAGGGGAGAAGCAAAAAATAGATATCCAACCCTGAAGCCAGAGGAGGAGAGAATTTCAAGCAACAAGGAGTCCTTAACACTCAAATTCTTTAGCCTCCTGTGCATCAGATTTTATTCTTTGGTGAGAAAAGGAAATAATGGTAGAATCATTGTGTTTTATTGCCTACTAGGACCAGAGAGAATATTTTCCAATCGCCTCATTCTGAAACAAGGAAGCTGAAGCCTCACAAAGCCTAGAGTTTGTCTCTTTCGTGGTGCAGGTGGAGCTAGAATTTAGGTCTCCCAAGCCTCTTGACTTCAGTCCAGTGCTTTCACGATGTATCAAGTTGAATTCAACTTGTGGGGTTTGAAAAGTGGCTTTAAGTTGTAAAAAAAAAAGAAAAAATTACACTAAATAAAATGGAGAAAGAAGCATTAGGATTTTATTATTGTATGCATTTGGGCAAAGGAAGACATTTAAAATGGAAGGAAGGAAGACATTTAAAAATGTCTGAAACTTTATTTTTTTGGCCATCCTGAGTGGCACATGGGAATCGTAGTTCACCAACCAGGGGTTGAACCTGCACTCCCTGCATTGGACGCAGAGTTTTAACCACTGGACCGCCAAGGGAATTCCCCATAATGCCAGCTTCTTTACCAACTGAGCCACAAGGAAAGCCCAGGAATACTAGAGTGGGTAGCCTATCCCTTCTCCAAGGGATCTTCCTGACCCAGGAATTGAACCAGGGTCTACCTGCATTGCAGGTGGAGTCTTTACCAACTGAGCTATCGGGGAAGCCCCTTAAAATTTGAAAAAGAGAGACCAATCGTGTTGGCCTTGAATCTGATAAGGAAATTGACTGGGGCCTAGGGGCAGGGATTCTGTTTCTACTCTATTTAGAGTGGAAATGGTACATTACCAGGGTTATGTGTTAGGCCCTGGGCACACGTTTATTAATGTGACTCCTTTTTATGTTTTTCCTATCATTGACTAACCCCATATTAGGAATTTAGCAACATGGTATTATTAGAAAATTAGTATTAAGTCAGTATCTTATTACAGGCTTCAAACTGTCAGACTTTATTACTTTTGGAAAGAAATAGCTGACTCCTTTACATTATTTCAAAGTTGCCTTCAGCCTAATGGACTCCCCTAAGTGAAAATTTCTGTTGGTAACAGACAGACCATGCATCTTATAATTCAGTTAATGAAATTTATGTCGAGTATTAATTATAAATAAAGCACTATGCTAAGTACTTCAGTTTTGTAGGTTGATCTGTAAGATATGTTGCATCTGTTGTAGGTACAAATGATGTCATGTAAACCTTTAGATTCACAAATACTTCAGTGGGGTCAGTGGGGTCAATAGTGCCGGTGTGTCCTCAGCAGGACTTATTATTGAAAATGCGATTTGCCTTTGGTTTGTACTTAGCACTTTCAAAATTTTAAAAACAAAACTAAAGCAGGTTTAGTCACTTTTGGTTTTTTTTTTAAATCATCAACTAAGCAAGCATGAATTTGACTAGTAACACGATGTATACTCAGTTGTGTCTGACTCTTAGCAAGTCCATGGACTGTAGACCTCCAGGCTCCTCTGTCCATGGGATTCTCCAGTCCAGAATACTGAAGTGGGTTGCCCATTTCCTACTCTAGGGGAGCCTTCTGACCCAGGTATCAAGTCTGCGTCTCCTGCATTGGCCAGAGGATTCTTAAGCACTGAGCCACCTGTCATATGAAGAGTTAGATGCAAATTCTAAATTCTAACTGAGTAACACAATAGAAAGACTATTTTTCCCACTTTATAACTCTATAGTTTGAAATCGTGTAAGCCAACATTCAAAATAATATATACATACCATAAAGATACTGTTGTTCTATGTTTATATTTTTGGTAGGTTTTAGCATATCAGTTAAGGTAGAATTGTACAGAAAATAAGTGATTGACCAGCAGAGACAACTTTGGTACTTGGCCATTAGCAGGACTTTTATATGGTATATGCATATTACAGAGAGAACACTTTGTGGAAAATAAACCAATCTGGGTATATGTAAGCATTGCGTAAAAGGACTGGGTAACCTGCAGTTTGCATCATAAAAATAATGTGCTATAGTAGGGTAAGGTCCTCCATAGGACAGCCCTCAGGCAAATTGTAAACTAGGCAGAGCATAGCTTCAGAGGAATCAGAGTCCTGGCACAACCAACCATGGTATGTTATTCCAAATATGAAATCTCACTACTGAAGGCATCTAATGAAAAGTTTATAACGCTGCATTATTCAAGACTTTCAGTAGAATGAGGAGCTTATCGTATTCATCTTAATAGTCTGATCCTAGCATGGTTCTTGGGAATTAATATTCAGTAAATGTTTATTAAATAATTGCATTCTGTTCGTTAAGCGACACATTAAGAAATTTTGACTAGGGGTTATATTAACATTGTGCTATCATCAGAAGAGGAGGCATTTAACAGTTGTTTATTGTGCATCAGCTGTAATGCCAACACAGTGTTGACTCTCACTGCGTTGGCATTAGGAATACAAAAAACAAATAAAATGGGCCTTCAAGCAGTGAGATTGGGGAAGAACTTGTAGAGAGCTCTGATAAAAGGTGCCCCAGGAGAAACATGAAGACAAATAACTATAAAATAGTACAATCCTAAAAATATCTATAAACAGAATATAATTATGATATTATCAAAATACAAAGTGCTGTGTGATCCCAGAAGAGAAATTAATTCCATTTGGAGGCGGGAGTATTCAGCAAGGTTTCATAGGGAAAGTGACCTGTGAGTGGAACTTTGAAGACTATCCCACTGGCCTCTTGGATATCTCAGATCCATTGTGTCTGTTGCTATATTCATTATTTTCCCATTCCACACATCTCATCTGTCCCAGACCCACATATCTGACAGTCTTGAACATAATAACTGATTTTACCATTCATCCTTGAGTCCTTCCCTATGGAAAATGCTGGAATCACTTGACTCCCTTTCTTTCCCCTTCAATATTAAATTTAGTCACTGTGGTTGCTTGAAGTTTTGAATAGTTATAAGTATACTTTGTTCATAATCAAAATTTGTTTCTTAGCATATCAGTCTGCTAATTGCATATTTTAATTTTGTTGAAGTATATCCAAAGATGTCGTATTTTGAAACAATGCACTTTTTTCCACATTGAAAAATACAATTGTACTAAGTAATATACTGAAAATCCTAAAGAACTTAAATGTTCTAAAGAGGTTACCCTGGTAAGCAGTCATAACAGCATTTTTATTTTAAATAATAATATTATTCTAAGAGTATCTTTCTTTAATTTGTCCTTACCTCTACAGAACCATAAAACGTTAGCACCATTCTAGAATTTCTAGACAGTAATACATTTCTGCTGCCATTTGGAGGAGCCTGCACCACAGAGTCAGGAGGAGGAGTTGAGTCTGACGTGCCTTCATTTGAAATTCACACCTCCCCCCAGAAGAATTCTTAGTCAAATTTCATAGTGAATTGTGTCTTCCAGATTTCTCTAGTACTAAATTTAACGGAAGGCATAGTTATAACTAATTATTTTGTAGAGGTTCTAATGATGTTCTTACACCACTAAAAGAACAGATATTCTGAAAACTGAAAGTGAAACTGTCAGACCTTGGCATCTGTAGTGAACAAGTACTTAGAGATCTGTTGATGGATATCTAGGTAATTGTGAGATTAGACCACGAGTGTGGGAGGCCTCTGTGCTTTTCTAATGAAACTGTTCTAAGTTTTGATAAAATCCATGACGCAAGTCCCAGTCTCTTTCAATCCAATTTTTTTTTTAAATATCCATAAATATTTGTTCTCTAGAGTGGTCTTAGGAGTGAGGGAAAGCAGAAGTTTCTGAAAATGTCATTGTCTTTCTCTTAAATCTTATGCCAGAGTTACTAAGAATTAGCAGAGTTCTTTGATACAAGATATATCCTTCTGATAACTTGCTCTGGTGAAATACTAGAAAAATGTTTTGAGAAATAAAAGACAGATGTGAGAGTTAAAGGAAATTTTAGTTAATTAACAGAGTTGCATTAAAATAATCTTACCATGATTGTGAAGTCTTAAATTCTAAATTTGCCTGTGCTAGTATAAAAGCTAATTATATATTTCACTTAATTTTTAAAATTTTATAGTAAATAGCCAATTTCTATCAATATATAAGATGGAAAATTGCATTTAGAATTGCCTTCAGAATTAAATTCTTAATGCCTTTGCAAAATGTAATTGAAAGGTCTCTAAAGGCCAAGATGAACACTTTATTTCTGATATGTCCTTGCAGTCTGTTGCTGATGTGTATGAGGAAAGAAAGGTATTCAGTACTTCCTAACTGGAGTATTTATCAACACTGCCTACCCCTGATACTCATGAACAGTCCTGGAATCGTTTCATACCTGGTGACATCACATTCATCCTTTAAGTTTTAACTCAGGGTCAGTTCTTGAAGTCATGCTTACTCTCACATCGTAAGACTGCAGAACTAGACCTGAAGCTATTTTCTTTCCTCCAAAGTGGCATCTGCAATCCAGGAACATGAATACAGAAATAGCTTCAGGTGTAGTCTCTTGGTCCATACTGCTAGACTTCTGTTACACCAAATTTAATGAGAGCCAATAGAAGCCATTTTCCATTAATTTTTAAATATTATATATTTATAAGCTCACTAAAATGGGTGAATGTAAATATTAACTGCTATTACTATAATATAAAAATACATAAAGTAATACTTGTAAAATACTCAAATTTATTAATTTTTCTTAACTAATCTTAAGCCATTTTTATTCTCTGCTTTGACAATCCTGTTTTTCTCCAAACTTGATTAGGTTTATGTTTTCCATTAATCTGCTGTGGCTTCATAACCACAAGACTGTACCATCTATTAAAAGTTGAATTTCATTCTTGTGCTTGTTATCTTTAAAAAGAACTCAGTCATTTTTGCTAATCCTGTAAGAGTGCTTCCCTACCGTAATCAAAAGTAAAACAATGCAGAATAAAATGTCTATATATGCCAAAAATTACCTTATGACTGTGCATTTCTAGTAAGAATAGAATTTTTCCACCACTTTCCAGCTATTCTTGCTCTTTTACATTTGACTTTATGAAAATATAATTTATATTGAATCCATACATTCATGAGGCTGACTTTTGAACAAGACTTGAACTAAAGGATCCATGATACTGTTTATTGAGAATTAATTTATTTGAAAGATGTTATGAGGATATGAAAATGAAAATTTGCCTTTTAGAAGAGAATTATATGAGATCAGAACTCAAGAAAACATGAACTATCTCTTTGGAGAATGGGCCTTTGCTCTTTGATATGTCTTGGTAGAATACCTAACAGTTGCACAGAAAGATGGGCATTTAACGAAAAGTTTTTAATAATCAGGGAATGAATTTCCTTAGATAAGAAGTAACCAAAACTGCTTTTATTCTCATTGTCCCTAAACATGTAGGAAGCAGAGCATTTTAATACTGGGCTTGGACAAGAAAACCACACACAAAATCAGAAGTATGCCATGTAGAAGGATCAAGATTTACGGAGGCCCAGTTATCTGAAGGACATGTTAGTAGAGCCACATGTGTCATTGCGTAGCTGTAAACTGATTAAGTTAAGCACTTACTGAAATTGCTTTCTGAAAACTTAAGTGATCATAAAATATGATGCAGAAGTTCAAAGTGGGAAAGTTGCCTTAGACTAAGAGTAAAATGAGAACCCAATTATGTACCAAAGCAGTTTTGCAGTACCTAAAAGTTTTCACTAACAGAAATTCACAGGTGATTTTTTCTTTCTTTTAAAGAGTAAGAATTGAATCATCTGTTGCTTGTATTATTAGTGTACTTGTTGAAGCAGAAGTCTTGTTTCTATGGAGTGCTTGAGACTTCTTTTTCACTCCTACTCTCTCTGCTTGTGAGTCATCAAGACCAAAGTGCTTTTTTCCTCCACACACAAAGAAAATGCCGTTGACCCATTGTCTTGGTCTGCTCAGGCTGCGGTAATAAGTTACCACTGGCTTAAACAACAAGCACTGATTTTTCATGGTTCCAGCGGCTGCTGGTGGCTGGAAGTCTGAGATCAGGGTGTCAGCATGGTCAGGTTCTAGCGAAGACCTTCCTGGTTTACAGACCACCATCTTGCTATTTCCTCATCCGGCAGTGAGAGAGAGACCATCTCTTGTGTCTTTCTGGTAAGAGCACTAATTTCATCCACGAAGGCTCCAGCCTCATGACCCAGTTACCTCCCAAAGATATGTCCATGGGTTCTCAGTCAGGTCTGACTATTTGCAACCCCATGGACTGTAGCCCACCAGGCTTCTCCATCCATGGGGTTCTCCAGGCAATACTGGAGTGGGTTGCCATTTCCTACTTCAGGGGATCTCCAAATCTCATGTTGGACATTAGGTTCAACATATGAATTTGGAAGAGGGGAACACTTAACACCCATCATCAGGGAGCATCTGTAATCATCCATGTTCTGCCCTATTCATAGTCCCCCTATTGAAGTCCATGCATTTGTGAACCCTTGGCGGCTTGTTAGAGAGCCATGGATGGCTACAAACTCTGCTTAGACAATCTAAGCTTTCTCTGGACTTGAGCAAGGATAAAGCATGAAGAGGTGAAAGGCATGACCTTTGGCCTTATTAACACAAGAACTGATTCAAGTTCTAAAGTATCAGTACAGAGATTTGGTTTTGGTGTCTTAGAACCTTTCTTCTATTTCTCATCTTTCCCTCTCCACTCCGCATTCCTTCCCTGTCTTGTGACCTGTGCTTTTTCTGCTGTTTATCCATCAAGCCACATTCTGAAGGCAATATAGGAAAGGCATTATAGTAATTAATGACAGAGGCTTGGGGAACCAGACTCAGAAGCTCATAGCCCGGCTCTGCCACTTAATAAGTATACCATTTCAGATAAGTGAGACCCTGAACAACACTGTTTTCTTGGTTTCCTCTTCTGTAAAATAGGAATAGCACCTTCTTCAAAGAATACTGTTGAGGTTTAACAAGGTAATGCATTTAAGGTGCTTAGTACACTGCCAAGCACATAGAAATGCATACTAAATAGCTAAAAATGAAAAAGGAACTAGACTTGTTTACAGTGAGCTTGATGGATTTAACATAAGATAATGTGTGACTTCTCTCAGAAAAATTAGCTTTTTCAACAGGAAGTAAGGAAATAATCTCTAAATATGAAATTAGGAATACAACACAGCTGGTGGGAAAGGCTTTATTTTAAAAGAGCTAATCCCAGTGCTCCTATAACCATACGTACATGCTTATTGTGCTGAATACAGGAATATAGACCTTTATCCACCTGTTTTTGCTACTTTAAGCTTGGCTGTGTCCCAGGATGAACCATTTTTGCTTTTTTATGCATGAATTAGTTTCCTAATGTTGCCATAACAAATTACCCACAAAATCAGTGTCTTAACATAAGTTTATTCTCCACAGCCTGGAGGCCACAAATCCAAAACCAAGCTGTCAGCAGGTTGGTCCCTCTGGTGGCTTGAGGGAAGAACATCCCATGCCTCTCTCCTAGCTTCCCGGGTTGCCAGGATTTCTTGACTTGGAGCTGCCTGACTCCTGTGTCTGCCTGTCTTTCACATGCCCTTCCCCGTGTCTATCTCAAATCTCCCTCTGCCTCTCTTAGAAGGACACCTGCCATTGGATTTAGGGCCCACTCTAAATTGAGGACTTATCTCATTGGTAAGAATCTTATCTCATTGAATCTTATCTCATTCAAGATTTTTAATTATATCGTCAAAGACCATTTTGCCAAATAAGGTCACATTCACAAATTCTAGGGTTAGGACATGGACCGCCTTTTTGGAGAAGGAAATGGCAACCCACTCAGTACTCTTGTCTGGGAAATCCCATGGACAGAGGAGCCTAGCAGGCTACAGTCTATGGGGTCGCAAGAGTTGGACACAACTTAGCAACTGAACCACCCCCACCATACATTTTTGGAGAACCACCATGCAACCACTGTGTGCTGTGTAAGAGAACCAGACTCAGGGGAATGGGAGAATGAACTGGGAAGGGAAAACCATACTTCCTGAAGATTCCACAGAGTGGAAATACTGGAGCCTCCCTGCCAGTGTGGGCATGGGACTGCAGATCAGTTTTCTAGGTAAAGAAAACCTCTGCCCACCTGCCAGGTCTTCATCTTCAGCTGCAGTGAACTGCTAAATAGGTGTGCCCAGTTTCCCTTTCTTTTCCAAGTATGTCAGTGCTGTCTAATTTCCGAAGCCTGTTAACTCTGGGTAAAGAACAAGCAGGGGTGCTAGAAGTGCTTGCCTGTGATTTGGGCTTGAGAGCCATGGTGGAATGTTCTAAGAGCACCAGCTGAAGAATACATCCACAGGTCTCAGTGTATATTAGCCCCTTCAGTCACTTCACTACCATCAACCCATTTGTAGCAGGAACATACCAGACCCCGTGTATGCTAAGTCATTTCAGTCGTGTCAGACTTGGCAACCCTATGAACTGTAGCCCGCTGGGCTCCTCTGTCCATAGAATTTCCCAAGAAAGATTACTGGAGTGAGTTGCCATTTCCTTCTCCAGGGGATCTTCCCAACTCAGGAATCGAACCTGTGTCTCTTACGTCTCCTGCACTAGCAAGCAGGTTCTTTGCTACTAGTGCCACCTACCATGTATCAGGTGTATGGAACTGGAAATTTGGTTAACAAGTAAGTAAGTGGAAAAGATTAGTATTTTTGACATTTTTGGTTTTGGTCTGAATGCAGCACTGGAAATTGGCTGCAAGGGCTGAGTAGGGAAAGATAAGGAAGTCACCTAATTTTGTGCACCACAGGAGTGTGACTTGTGACTTTTAAAAGGACATTGTTAAAACTCTTTACCTGAGACTTAGAATTTGAGCCTAGTAGTTCCACCTAAAATTATGGTTAGTTCAAGCAAACCCCAGGCTGGTAGAGGGTCACAGCTGTATGTGATAAAAATTTCCCACCAATATGCATAGCAAGCTGCCCAGAAAAGGGGCATTGCATGTCTGTGGTTCCTGTTCCAGGGCCCCTTTAGAAGATGTTTAATCAGCCAACTACTCAGTCTATCACTGCTCGCCTTTTAAGTTGCTATTACTGATTTCCATAAAGATCAAAATATTGAGAAAGTAAGCAATATCACCTAAATGCTGGATTGTGTAAATACTATCTTCCTGTTTTATTGGTAAAAATAAATCCACTGTTTGAAGGAGAAAAAATTTGTTGGTGTAAATTGAATCAAGTTACTACTGCTTCAAAACATTGGAAATCGAACTGCAGCCTGTGGACCAAACCTGTTTTTGTGTGGCCTGCAGGCTAAAAATGGTGGTTACCTTTTTAAGTGATTGGACAAAAATCAAGAGAAAAACAATATTTCACAACACATGAATAGTATATGAAATTCCCACAAATAAAGTTTTATTGACACACAGCTCACTTGTTTATCTATTGTCCATGGCTATTTATGCCCTCCAATGGCAGAGCTGAGTAGTTGCAGTAGGGTCCATTTATGGCCGAGAAAGCCTGAAACGTTTACTCTCAGTCTCTTTCCAGAAAAAGTATGTTGACTCCTGCTATACTGCAGTGTTTATCAAAATGCTGAGTTTTGGAATTCAGAATATCGATAACTTGAGCTTGTCCGCCTAGTCTGTATTGTGACCCGAGGAAAGCAGGAATATCTTATATAGCTGCCCAGCTTCCCTCCTACGGGCTGAAGGCAATGTCCGAGCACATGTAACTGGCAGACACTCCACAGTGTTCAGGAAATGACCACAGAGTGAGGCAGGCAAGCCAAGAAGCAGTCTGCATAGGACACTGCCCCTGACACCATGGACACTGAACTCAATGTCACTCTTGCTGGGAATTGTCTCTAAACTGTCTAAACTGCATGTTTGCAGTGTGGCCTCAATGAGGATCATGAACCTGGAAAGAAGTTTCTTGTTGTCTGGACCCAAGCCACATGCCCACATCTAATAGGGTACAGGAGAGCGAGGTCCTCCTTCTAATTTGCTAATTTCCAACTCATCCCTCCCACTATTATGTACAAAGCGGAGGTTTAGGCCAAATGAAACACCATGGCAGGCGTCCAGAGAATGTAAATCAAACATCTACATCAGGGGTCCCCTGACCTCCAGGATCTAATGCCTGATGATCTGAGGTGAAGCTGATACAATAATAATAGAAATAAAGTGCATAAATAAATGTAATGCCCTTGAATCGTCTCAAAACCATGCCCCCTCTTGCAGTCTGTTGGAAAACTGTCTTCCACAAAACCAGTCCCTGGTGCCAAAAAGGTTGGGAACCTCTGTTCTACATTTTTGCTATTCTAAGTGTGGTCCTAAGCCCAGCGACACAAACATAAACCTGGGAGCTTGTTTGAAACACAATCTCTTCGACTCATCTCCTGACCTACTGAGTCAGATTCTGAATTTTAACAAGATCCCCAGGTGTTTTGGGCTTCCCATGTGGCGCTAATGGTAAAGAATCCATCTGCCAATGCAGGGGATGCAAGAGACACAGGTTCGATCCCTGGGTTGGGAGATCCCCTGGCAAAGGGCATGGCAACCCACTCCAGTATTCTTGCCTGGAGAATCCCATGAACAGAGGAGCCTGGCAGGCTACAGCCAATGGGATCACAGAGTCGGGCTTGACTGAGCAACTAAGCACACACGCACACCAGCTGATTTGCATGTACATTAGAAATTGAGATGATATCCAAATAAAGTCCTAATTTGGCAGAATTCCATGCAGTATTATGAAGTGAAAGGAAATATTCTGGCAGTTTAAGGGACATGTATTTTGGGCCCTGGGAGGTTACCTGGGAACCTGGTCCCCTAGGCTCTGCCTGCTTTTCAGTTTCTTGCTTTCTCAAGCCCTCAGATTTAAAACCTCTAAGTGTATAGCATTTCCCATGGCCTCATTCTAGAAGCCTCAACAGTAACAGTGGGCAGTGGGGAAGCAGGTGTTTAAACGTGGTAGTTTTGTGAATCTTGCCCGTGTAGGTCACAGGGCCAAGTAATATTTTAAAGGGCCAAAGGTGAGTTTATTGACCTAATGTGTATGGATGTGAGAGTTGGACTGTGAAGAAGGCTGAGAAGAATTGATGCTTTTGAACTGTGGTGTTGGAGAAGACTTGAGAGTCCCTTGGACTGCAAGGAGATCCAACCAGTCCATTCTGAAGGAGATCAACCCTGGGATTTCTTTGGAAGGAATGATGCTAAAGCTGAAACTCCAGTACTTTGAACACCTCATGCAAAGAGTTGACTCATCGGAAAAGACTCTGATGCTGGGAGGGATTGGGGACAGGAGGAGAAGGGAACGACGGAGGATGAGATGGTTGGATGGCATCACGGACTCGATGGACGTGAGTCTGAGTGAACTCCAGGAGATGATGATGGACAGGGAGGCCTGGTGTGCTGCGATTCATGGGGTCACAAAGAGTTGGACACAACTGAGCCACTGAACTGAACTGAAACTCAGAAATGGAAGCTTAGTATGCACCCATTCATATTTGGATTCAGGTTCCAGACTCTATCACATATTTTTTGTGATTTTTTGTATAATTTAGGTAACCATCCTGAGCCACAATTTTCTCATCTCTAAGGTGAGGTTAATAATGTGACTACGAGATAATCTTTGTAAAGGGATGCCACAGTGCCCAGCAAGAACTGTGTACTGCATTTATTACAGCTATCATTATTCATTTTAAATTTGCTTCATTCAGAGACTTTATACTTTAGTTAAGCAGGGTGTTAGAGCTTACTGACTCATTTTGCAGTAGAATTGCTACAACTACTGACACTGAGTGATCTATGCTGGGTTTTAGGAGTATAGGCATTCAGCTTCTATTTCTGCCTCCAGTTTCTGTCACTAAGAGACATCATAGAGTAGAGTTGTTTATACCATCAGGACAACTTGATAAATTGCTATCGTGAATTTTAGAGGGATGAAAGTACTTATTTGAAAAACTGCTGAGTGTACTAAGGATATTTTTTAAATATGACTTCTGGAATATTGCCTCTACTGACCACAGTTGAAAAATCTCAGCAGAACCTTTCTGTAGGGCAAAAATGGTTACTCTTAGTTATCATAAACCGGCTGAAATTCACTACCAGCCATCTTTGGAATAGAAGAAAAACATTTTCATAAGCACAGGGAAGTGGTTAGCATCTTAAGCACGTGCTGTCCCTGATCACTTGTCTACATTTCCTTTGAGAAGCTATCACTTCAGTAAAATTGATTCTTTAAAAAAAAAAAAAAGTGAATTGAATTTATTTCCACAGCTAAAACGTTTTGGGCACAATGCCCCTGAAGTTATTAAAATAAACTCTTTATTGAAAACCAAGATAGGTTTTCCAGTTACTATTTTAACTTTTACTGGCTTGTAAATTAAGGAAGAGTGCAGTTATAGAGTCAAAAACTAGCTAATAAAGCGTGAAGAAGTTGTTAATAAATGAACTAGATACATAAAATTCTTAAACCATATCTCAGGCCTTTATCCTCAGTTGATTAATATATTTCTCCCATGTACACTCGTTAAAGACACCTCTAACATAGAAGGTCCCAGGTTACTTTTGACTAGAATCTAAATGTAAGTTTGCAGAAAAATAGCCCCTGGGCTTTGAAGCACATGGCTAAAAGGTACCAAATGAAAGAAAATGTTGTGTTATTTAATATCCAGGCAGTATTATTAATATTGGCCAGGCATTGTAGGGAGAAGGCAACGGCAACCCACTGCAGTACTCTTGCCTGGACAATCCCATGGATGGAGGAGCCTGGTAGGCTTCGGTCCATGGGGTCGCTACGAGTCAGACACGACTGAGCAACTTCACTTTCACTTTCCACTTTCATGCATTGGAGAAGGAAATGGCAACCCACTCCAGTGTTCTTGCCTGGAGAGTCCCAGGGACAGGGGAGCCTGGTGGGCTGCCATCTATGGAGTCGCACAGAGTCGGACACGACTGAAGTGACTTAGCAGCAGCAGCAGCAGGCAGTGTAGGGGACACTATCAGAATAAAGTGTGTGGGAGTTTCCCCCTATTCTTTAAACAAGAGAACTTCTAGATGCTTCTGTAAATGCGGGAGTCAGTTTGACCTTGCATAAAATCTTCCTTGTTCTAGTGAAATGTGCTTGAGTAGTTGCCCTCAGAATGCAAGGCCAGGAGACTTCCTGCTCCCACTGCTCCGTGGAGCCCAAAGCATTGGGCGCTGAGCTGACTCCAGATATGGAACGTCCACCCCAGTTCTGGCTCAGATGCAGGACATCATCGACGCCTAATTGACTTCCTTTTCTCTTCTGGAGCTCATCTCATGGTCTTAAGTCTTCTATAAATCTTCCTAACCATAACCCTATTGAAAACCCGTAATTTAGGTGCTAACAGAAGAAAACAAATTCTCCTCGATTTGCTCCCTGTCATCAGGGCTAAGCCCCTCTTGCAATAGCAGCACCTCCTCTGACCAATCTCATGAGCAGATCTATCCTCTTTAAACGTATTGGTCATATCCTGGCCCCACTGTCACCAAGAATGAGGTCTCCCTTCAGATCTATAAATCCGTCCCACCAACATTTCAACATGCCTAAGTATCTTCTGCCTGATAAAATCTGCCTCAGCCACATGTTCCTTTCCAGCCACTCCCCTTTCTTCTTTCTAACTGCAGTTCTTAAAGGTCTTAGAAGAGAGTCCGCTCTGTGCACACGCACACACACACTTCTCACTCTTCTCATCTTCATCCAAAGTAACCTGTCTTTCCTACAGCTTCACTGACTTCACTTTCAGCGGGGTCCTCAGAGATTTCCTTGTCACCAGTGTTTGGCAGCAGTCTCACTCTCATTGATTCATTCTTCCTTCTGGAAACCTCTTCTATTAGCTTCCCTGAGTCCGGTGCCACCTCTCTGGTGACTGTTGCCCAGTCTCCTTTGAAGCTTTTCTTGTATTCCCACCGTTGCCCCATATGATGTCCAGAGCGTTAAGGAGCCCCTCCTGGTCCCTTTCTCATTCAACACACACAGGCTGTATAATTTCAGCCACCTCTAGGATTTAATACCACCAGATTAGTGTGGCCTCCTCATTCTGAGCTCCAGACAGGAAGTCGTTGGCCATTTCCACCTTCATGAAATGCTCTCTTCTCTTGGCTCCCCTGGTTCCAGAATGCCTTGGTTTTCTTTCTTTCTTTTTTTTTTTTTTTTTGGCAAATATTTCTCAGTCTTCTTAAATCTGTCACTTCCCTACTTAAAGCACTTGAGTTCTTTGAATTCAGTGTGAACTAATAAACCCAGTCATTCCTCCTCCCTCCTTGTCTAGATGCATCCCTCCTCACACCAGCTCTAGCTATCCTCAACTTAAGAAGCTTTCATTTCTTTGAATGCCTTGCTGTCCTGTCTCTTGTTCCTCATGTATAACTGTGACCTGAAGCCAGTTCCAATTTATGGATTCCAACCTCTGCTGGTCTAAGTAGTTACTCCAAATTTTTTGCACTTTTTCTAGTCCTTTTATATTTATAGTCCTCTCTCCTAGCTATTGACTTTGCAACCTGTTCTGCATTAATAAAGAGGGGTGGGGGAATTCCCTGGTAGTCCAGTGTTAGGATTCCGAGCTCTCGCTGCAGAGGGCCAGGGTTCAATCCCTGGTCGAGGACCTAAGATCCTGCAAGTGCAAGGCTCGACCAAAATTGAGAAAAAAAATTTTTGGAAGGAGGATAGAGATTGGGGAATGAGGGCATCACGCTAGAACTTTCTGAGCCTCCTCCTCAACACTTAAAATTCTACTTATATGAGAACCCACCCAATCTTGCGTATTTTCTGTTTTAGGGGAAGAAATGTGCCTTCATCTCTTTAAGCCCAATCCAGTTCCTTCCGAGCTTTTCAGGAATGTGTTGTAACTAACTACTTTGTTGATACTGGCTTTCACCTCGACTAGTTTCACCCAGTGTTACACTCGTACACAGAAAAGACAGTGCCTGACTCCACCTCTTGTTATAGCCATGGACTCAGCTCTTCTTCCCTTCAGGTTCAAGTTTCTTGAAAGAGTAGCCAATAATTGACTATCTCCACTTCCTGTCCTCAGTCCCTTACCATTAACTTCTCTTCCCAAAACTGTTAAAATAGTTCTTGTTGACTTGCCAACAAGCATCATGTTTGCCAAAACCAGTCAACGGTTTGTCGTCTTTATCTTTCAGTGAGCCTTTGTGACATTAGACACTGCTGATCACACTCCTTAGATTTTTCTCTCCTTTGATCTACGTGATTCGAATTTGCCCCAAGTACTTCTCCCACCTTTCTAGGTTTTTCCTTTGCAGCTTCTTTGCCCTCTCCTCTTTCTTCATTTATTCATTCAACAAGCATTTCTTGAGCTATATACACCCTGGAGCTGCAGTGATGACTAGAATATAATCCCTGCCCTCCTGGGGTTTCCAGGGTTCAAGGAAAAGAGAGACAATCAAATAATCACACAAATAGTGAAGTGGTTCGGAATTCTGGTGAATGCTGTGAGAGCCTGTGTTAGGGGCCCGCTGTCAGGGCACCTGAGATCTTAACGCGTAAACTGGAGTCATCCATCACACTGCACTGCCCGCCTTTGTGAATGTGAGACTTTGGTGAACGAATGCACACACATCTTAGTCATGCCCTTAATATTTAATATGTGTCGGTCATATACTCTTTCACAATCTGCTATTTCCAAATGGAGATATTTTTAGCCTTTTTATGTACAGTCTCCTTCTCAGCCTCCTGTTGGTAGTGATATAGAGTCTTGGGCTTAAATACATTTTTGTAAAATTTCTTCAGTTTTGCCTTACTCAAGCAGCAGCAGTAGAACTTAACAGCATTCCAGGTGCCCATCTTTTTGAAACGGAATTCCATTTCACTGTCTTAAAGATCATATTTTTCACATGTAGCTATCTAAATTTAGATCTCATGTGTTAAGAGTAGGCATTCTACCACAAGTACATTGATGAATACTTCTCTTTGGTGTGCTGTGTTGTGGAAGAGTACACAGTTGGTTTGAGTCTGACCACCATTTAGTATCTTTGGAAAGTACACATGTTTATTTGGCTGCACTGGGTCTTTGTTTTGGCACTCGGGATCTTTGATCTTCATCATGGCATGCAGGATCCTTAGCTGTGGCACTCAAGCTCTTAGCTGCAGTGTGTGGGATCTAGTTCCCTGACCAGGGATGGAACCCAGACCCCTGCACTGAGAGCTCCGAATCTTAGCTACTGGACCACCAGGGGAGGCGCCATCATTTCATAATTTTGACAGATTATTAGCGTTTGTTCTTTGAGAAAGCACTGAAAATCAGCATTGAAACTCTGGCCATCTGGGACTAGGGCCTTAACCTGTAAAACTGTCCATTGTTTTGTAAATGACTGTTGTCAAGGTGAGAAACCACCACCACCACCAACCCCCCCCGCCCCGCCCCCAGCCACCCCTGTGTGCTTCCCTAGCCATTCTAAGAGCACAGAAAGCGACCATCCCTGGTGTGAGGTGAGTACCTCATCTCCATTGGTACGGAATGATCTAAGGCAGTGGTTCTCAACAGGGAATAGCGTTGTCCCCAAACCCTGGGGACATCTGGCAGTGTGTGGGGACTTTTCTGATTCTCACAATTGAGTAGGTGCTACTGGCATCTAGTGAGCAGAGGCCAAGGATGTTGCCAAACATCACAGAGACCCCTGTAACAGAGAATAATCTGGTCCAAATGCTAATAGTATCAAAGTTGAGAAATCCTAATCTAAGAGATAATGGAAACGTAACAATTTAGTCACCTCTACGGCATAATCATAAGGGATTTGATTTAGGTCATACCTGAATGGTCTACTGGTTTTCCCTACTTTCTTTTATTTAAGTCTGAGTTTTGCAATAAGGAGCTGACAATCAATCAATTCTAAAGGAAATCAACCCTGACTATTCATTGGAAAGACTGATGCTGAAGCTGAAGTTATAGTAATTGGGCCACCTATTGTGAAGAGCGAACTCACTGGAAAAGACCCTGATGCTGGAAAAGACTGAGGGCAGGAGGAGAAGAGGGCAACAGAGGATGAAATGGTTGGATGGCATCACCAACTCAATGGACATGAGCTTGAGCAAGCTCCGGGAGATAGTGAAGGACAGGGAAGCCTGGCATGCTGTGGTTCATGGGATCACAGAGTCAAACACGACTTAAGTGACTGAAGAACAGCAACAACAATTTAGTGACTGCACCTAGGAGAGATGCCAGAAACAGATTCACCTATTTCTAGTGAAGTACTCAAAAGATATTTTTAATTTTAAAACATAATGATAGATTGGAGTTTTCTGGGGAAATGCGTAGGCTATTCGTGTATTCAACAATGAGCTGTGTGTCACGATTTCAACTTTTAACAAGTCTTGGTCCCTACCCTCAAGGGCATAATCTAGTCTGCAGTGTGATCTTTAAACTTGAATGATGCAGCAGAATCTTGTGGAGGCTTATTGAAATCCACTGTGGGGCTCCACTGCCAGCTTCTGACTCAGTAGGTAGGTCTAAGGTGGGGCCTGAGAATATGCATTTCTACAACTTTCCCAGTGCTGCCAGTGAAGCCAGTCCAGGGTAACACTTTGGGAACCATTGCTCTAGGGGACACGGAGAAGAGAACATCCATAGTTCTGCAGTGGATACCCACAATGCATAGCTTGAAACCTTACCTAATGTGATAGTAATAGGTGGTAATTCGGTCAGGAGGTGGAGTCCTCATTAATGGTGTTAGCACCCTTATAAGACGACGAGAGCTTGCTTCGTCTCTCTCTCTGCTTTTGTGATCATGGGTACGCAATGACCAGCTGTTACCAGGAAGAGGGCTTCTGCCAGAAATTTATCATGCCAACACCCTGATCTTGGGTTTCCAGCCTCCAGAACTGTGAAAAATAAGTTTGTTGTCTAAACCACCCAGGCTATGGTAATTTGGTATAGCAGCTAGGATAAAACAAGTTTTGAGGATTAACATTGGGAGTATGTATGGGACACTAAGATGACTTTATCTGTTAGATCATCTTTGGAGGAAGGATTCATAGCCCATGGCTGCTGGAAATAGACTTGATATTTCACTGAGAACTAGTATTATTGCTCAAAGCCCAGTTGTTTTAATTTATGTTTCTCTGGAGCTAGCAAGAGCTTCCCTGGTGGCTCAGTGGTAGAGAATCTGCCTGCCAATGCAGGAGATGTGGGTTCCATCCCCAGGTCGGAAAGATCCCCTGGAGGAGGGCATGGCAACCCACTCCAGTATTCTTGCCTGGAGAATCCCGTGGACAGAGGAGCCTGGCAGGCTTCAGTCCAAGGGGTCGCAAAGAGTCAGACATGACTTACCGACTAAACAACAACAAGAAATAATTACAGGAACTTCCCTGGTGGTCCAGTGCCTAAGACTTTGAGCTCTCAGTGCAGGGGGCCTGGGTTCAATTCTTAGCCAGAGAACTAGATCCTGTGTGCCCCAACAAGATCCCGAATGCTGCAAGGAAGGTCAAAGATCCTCTGTGCCAAAACTAAAACCCGGCACAGCCAAATAAATAAATACATATTTTTAAAAGAAATAATTATATACCAATTAACTTTGTCATGGTTAATGAAGTTGTTTATCCTGGCATCAAGGCATTCTTTCCCCTAGAAGTGTTTTTGCAAAGGCTGGCTGTTGATAAAGTAGGATGGTAGTGGATTGGGCTAGATGACCTCCAAAGCCCATGTAATTTCAAGGTGATTCTGTAAACCCAGGATTCTTTGATCAACCTGGCATTGGACACATACAAGAGATATAAAGCATGATCTCTGCCTTTCAGACTCAATGAACACATAAAAAATAAACAATAGCATAAAATAATACAGACTAGGCATCAGTTTTTATAGCCCTGGAACTTGTGTTGAGAATCACTATGGTTTTATTTAGAATTAAATTCTTAGAGATTACTTTATTGAGACTGATATTCAGCAACCAAAGGATTTTTTTTTTTTAAGGTTGGGGGACTTACTTCCACTAGAACACTGCCTGTATAAAAATAAAGATGAAAATGTGAGAAAAAGGTAAACTGGCAAAGTGTGAAATTCAATGGAAATTTTATTAGCCTATAAAATCATGTTATATAATTATTACTCTCCCCTACTATGCATGTTTAAAATATTTACATGAAATCCTTAAAAGCTATGATGTTAAAAACATTAGAATATGAATTTGTTTTTAATCTGTAGTGTAAGTAAATTAATTTGACTGCCTTAAGAATTCAATAAACTTTTAATTCTCTCTTTGAAGACTTGCTAGTGCCTCCTGATTTTTGACAAGTGTGGTAGTTCTTTCTACAAGTTGCTGTTTTTCTGAGGTCTTTGCAACTTTCTGACACTTCTCCTGTTGAGAAAGTAATTTTTCTTCTGAATAATTCTCATTTCCCAATAGGTGTGTAAGCAACCTGGAGTATTTTGTGTGATACAGATAAATATTTCAAGCATAGTAATCCCTATACTTTCTGGTTTGACTATGGTTTTATGGTAATGAATACAGGCTTTTTTTTTTTCTTCAATATTTATTTATTTGGCTGTGTCGGGTCTAGTTGCTCTGTGGCATTGGGATCTTAGTTCCCTGACCGGGGGCTGAAGCTGCATCTGCTGAATTGCAGGGTGGATTCTTAACCATTAGGCCACCAGGGAAGTCCCTGAATAGAGGTTTTGATTAGGACTACTTCTGAGGTCCCGAGGCTTTGAAAATCTTAAGACAACATATTCCTATAAGATATTGATGCTATACTTCTTAAGTTTCTCACCTCCAGATTGAGAATTTCTTCCTGAAATTTAGATTTATTAAGTTACGGGCTTCTCAGGTGGCGGCAGTGTTAAAGAATCCACCTACCAATGCAGGAAAGAGACTCGACTTTGATCCCTGAGTTGGGAAGATCCCCTGGAGTAGGAAATGGCAACCTGCTCTAGTATTCTTGCCTGAAAAATTGCATGGACAGAGGAGCCTGGAGGGCTACAGTCCATGGGGTTGCAAAGAGTCAGTGCAGCTGAGCACACACACAGGTTACGTTATATTGTGAAACATGGTTTGCCTTTTCCTGAATTTTGGATGGTTATTTTCAAAAATGATCTTACACATTATTTATTTCGGCTATTAGTATATTTGGTGCATTCGTTAAAACTTTGGTTGCTAATAAACCTAACTAACTAAAATTAGCCAATGCAAAAAAAGAGATGTAAACAGAAGAATATAGCTGGGCCTCAGCAAGGGAATGGACGCTGGAACTGGGAGCCATCAAGACTCCAGGAAGCTCTGAGTCCTGTCTGTTGCTTGTTTCTGCTGCTTCCTGACATACCATAATGAAGCACTATGCTTCACATTTACTCCTTTAAAAACAAAAACCTGTTCTCTGTTTTTTTAAAGTATTTATTTATTTACTTGGTTGTGCTGGGTCTTAGTCACACAGGAGTCGTTTTTAGTTGCGGTATGCGAACTCTCAGTGGCAGCTTGTGAAACCTAGTTCCCTGACGAGGAATTGAACCCTGAGTCTTAGCCACTGGACCACTAGGGAAGTCCTGCTTCTTTCTATAGACTGGATTTTTGTGCTTCTTCATCCACATGGCTGAGTATGACCAATTCACACAGCCTGGGTTTATATTTTATAGCTAAAGCCACATAAGAAGTTAACTACCTTTTTTTTTTTTTTAATCTGAATTTCAGTTTCCTGAAATAGAGAATCTACTCAGTCCAATCAGCTCTAGTTAGAAGGAAGGATCATGAAGTTTCCCAGTAAAAACGTGAGCACATGAGCCCACACCCAAGAAACTGAGGCGGGGGAGGAGTGTTAAGTTTTAAGAGAAATGGAAAGGAGAAGATGGTTCCTAGGCTGAACAGATATCCAACATTGTTTTGTATGTTTGTTATTAGTCTAGAGGTTTATATATATATACACACACACTATATGTGAGGAAGGGAAGCAATTTTTTTTTTTTTTTTAGCCATGTTATACAGTATGTGGGATCTTAGTTGTGGGATCACAAACCCAGGATGTGTGCTCAGCCGCTTCAGTCAAGTCTGACTCTTTGCCACCATATGGACTGAGCCAGGCTCCTCTCTCCATAGGATTGTCCTGGAATACTGGAGTGAGTTGCCATGCCCTTCTTCAAGGACTCTTCCTGACCCAGGGATCAAACCTGCATCTCTTGGATCTCCTGCACTGGCAGGCGGGTTCTTTACCACTAGTGCCACCAGACCAGGATCAAACCCTTCCCTTCTGCAGTGGAAGCACAGAGTCCTAATCACTGGACCGTCAGGGAAGTCCCAGGAAGGAATTTTTAATTTCTAATTATCACAATCCTACAAAGTATTATTATCCTCATTATAAGCTGAGGAAAGTGAGACTGAGAGAAGTTAAATTACCAGCTCAAGATCATAGCTGGTGAATGACCAAATTTGGGTTCAAATCTGTCTGATTCCCAAACCTGTGTTCTTGTCCCTTTACCAAAACGGTGCTGGTCTGGACTCTGCTGAAAGCAGACTGTCCCAGAGACTCAAGTGCAGGTAGCTTGTTTGAGAATTGACCCCAGGGAACAGACTGTGAGAGACAAGCGGAATGACCCCAGCAAGGAGGGAAAGCCCATCCATGGATCCTCTTCAAATGGCAACCATTATCTGTATCTACTGGGCGTCCCAGGTGGTGCTAGTGGTAAAGAATTGGCCTGCCAATGCAGGAAACATAACAGATGTGGGTTCAGTCCCTGGGTTGGCAAGATCCCCGGGAGGAGGAAATGGCAACCCACTCCAGTATCCTTGCTGGGAGAATCCCATGGACAAAGGAGCCTGGTGGGCTACAGTCCATGGGGTCGCAAAGAGTTGGACATGACTGAAGTTACCGAGCATGCACGCACTCTTGAGTATCTGCTACTGGATCCTGTGGGAGTTTTTGGATCACCTTACAGAATACACCTCAGAATGAGCCACCCTGGGGTCAGAAGTGGGGGAAGCATTTTTCCATGAGCTCCTGTCTCTCGATGGACAAGGGTGGCCCTAGAGAGCTCCACAGCCTGGTTTCCAGATTGTACGTGCCAGATTGAAGGCCAAATGGTTCTCACTGGAATCCTTTGCTCCCACTCCAGCATAACCCTGGGGCCAGAACTGGGAGTTCACAGCACAGGCTCAAAGCAAGGTGCTGTCAGGTTATATCTGCACAAGGCTAGTAAAAGCCTATGCAGGACGGGCACCGGTGGCAGCTTCTGAAATAAGTGGTGAAATTGAGGAGACATGAGTGGCGCCCAGAGGCTGTGAGACACATTGACCAGTTAAAATGAGAGAGTGGAATGCACATCTCGAATGTTCATTCATTTATTCGTTCATGCTAATGCCAGGTGCTCACGGCATGCAAGAGAAGTTGAAATGAGTCTAGGTGAGCGTCAAATACTGCAGAAAGGAGAGAGACAGTGTGATAGTGTTTTATGGAATTGCTTCCATAAAAATATGCAAAGGGCAGTAAAAACGAGGAATAGAGACACCTGATGCATTGTGTGTGTGTGAGAAGGGCATGTCCTTCTTCTAGAGCTTAGTCATTTTTTAAAACATTTTTATTGGGAGTATATTTAAAAAAAAAAAATTATCTGGCTGTGCCACAGGATCCTGTCATGGCACACAGGATCTTGAGTTGCCGCCTATGAACTCTTGTGGTCTGTAGGAGCTAGTTCCCCAACCAGGGGTCAAACCCTGGACATCTGCATTGGGAGCATGGAGTCTCAGCCACTGAACCAAGGAAGTCCCCCTTATTGGCATGTAGTTGACTTGAGCTCAGTCTTGAATGATGAATGGTAGCCAGTTGGGAAATTGGGAGAAATCTGAATATTGACTGCATATTCCAATCAAACTTTAGTATTTTGAGGTTAATTTTCCTGAGTGTGCTCATTGTGTTCTGGTTATGTAAGAGAATGCTTTCTTTTTAGGACTTAACATGCTGAGCAGTTTAAGAATATCATTTCAGTTCAGTCGCTTAGTCCTGTCTGACTCTTTGCAACCTTATAAACTATGGCACACCATTCTCCCATCACCAACTCCCAGAGCTTGCTCAAACTCATGTCCATCGAGTCAGTGATGCCATCCAACCATCTCATCCTCTGTCATCCCCTTCTCCTCCTGCCTTCAGTATTTCCCAGCATCAGGGTCTTTTCCAGTGAGTCAGTTCTTTGCATCAGGTGGCCAAAGTATTGGAACTTCAGCATCAGTCCTTCCAATGAATATTCAGAGTCGATTTCCTTTAGGATTGACTCGTTTGATCTCCTTGCAGTCCAAGGGACTCTCAAGAGTCTTCTCTAACACCACAGTTCAAAAGCATCAGTTCTTCAGCACTCAGCTTTCTTTATGGTCCATCTTTCACATCCATTCATGACTACTGGAAAAACCATAACTTTGACTAGACAGACCTTTGTTGGCAAAATAATGTCTCTGCTTTTTAATACACTGTCTAGGTTGGTCATAGCTTTTCTTCCAAGGAGCGAGCGTCTTTTAATTTCATGGCTGCAGTCACCATCTGCAGTGATTTGGGAACCCAGGAAAATAAAGTCTGCCACTGTTTAAGAGTATAAAGTGTCCTAATGTCTGCAACTTCCTCTCAAATGATTTGGCAAAAGTAAACCCCTGTGGGTAGGGGCACTGGGGAAAAGGAACGCATGTGGCAGAATGTTAACAATTCATAAATGTAAGTGAAGGTTGTATAGGTGTTTATTGTACTAAACGTTTTGAAATTTTCCAATTAAAAAATTGGAGGGAAAAGTTAATCAACTGGGGGCCATTGGAAGAGGTTGGGAGAATGTGAGGAGGAGCAGTCTGAGACTGTGACAGAGACACCAAGGCAGGAGGAAACTTGGGGCTGTTCAAAAATTGTGATGCCATAGTGTGGCCAAAAAATAAATATATATATATATATGTGTGTGTGTGTGTGTCTGTGTGTGTGTGTGTGTGTGTATCTAGAGAGAGAGAGAGAAAGGAGGTAAAAGGAGGTAAATAATGTATTTTCCTGGCATTCCCGTGGTTGAGAGTCCACCTTCCAATGCAGGGGGTGAAGGTTCTATCCCAGCTTTGGGAACTAAGATTTTATATGCCACTTGGCATGGCAAAAATAAACACACACACACACACTTACACACACACACTAAACTTTTTTTTTAACTGCGAGCAGTTAGTTGTGACTGGAACACAGAATGTTCACGGGAGAGGAATGGCAAGCGAGGCCAGAGATGCTGGGAGCCACGTGGGCCTATCTGGGCTGTGTCCTGAAGGCATCAGGCTGGCACTGAAAGTGGCCACCCACCATCAGTGTTTTATGTGATCACATTAGCGGCTGGTTAACAAGAATGAATTAGAATGGGGCAAAATTTTGGCGGAAAAATGAGTTCATAAGAAATCATGAACTAGTTCAGATGACAAAATTCGTAGGCCTAAAAGAAAACGGTGCCAAAGATAAATGGGAGAAGAATCACTGGGCTTGGTAATCAATTTCAGTAAGTTCGTGAGAAAGCCAACTTGGTTCACTTCTATGAATCTTTTAAACCCAAAGGAAAAAGCAAGATTTGTGAAGGATAAAATTAGTTCTAGAACTTCTTTAGCCACGATGGGTAAATTTAAGAGACTGATGTATACATCAGGGTTTATTTATCTTTCAACAGCATATCTGATAGTGCTCGGCATATAGTAAGGACTCAACAAACTTTTGAAGTTGTTTTTAGAAATCAGGACAGTGGATAGTAAAATGCTTTCTTCAGTTGCTGAGACTCGGGGGCATGTGCTCTGTGTTTTGTTCATGTTTTCTCCCTGAGGGCTAAGCATTTGGTGAACATCTGTCTCCTAACACCTGTTGGGCTGGTTGACATGCAGTCTGCACTGAGCACGTGCCAGGGTAGTGCCGCTTAAAGTACCTGCACTTTTTAAAATCTAACAGCTGTGTCTAGACTTGTGACTTGTCTTCCACCAGCTAGTTTATTGTCTCAGTTTAAAAAGTACAGGTATTTCTACTTCTTAGTAAGCTTAGTACATGAAATGTGTGTTTACATACAACTTGCAAAGTAGAAAACCTTTATATTTCACATAACATGAACTCTCCATGTAAAAGTTCGTCTCAGAAGCGATGCTTATGCTTGAGAATAAATATAGTACTGAAGCCAAGCTCACCTAGACGTTGCTCATACTCTGGCACAGGAAGAGGCGGCCTGGGTGTAACACCAGAAGGTCCCTAGAGGAGGGAGCAGTCCTTTGGTGGGTACTGAGCTGAACAAATGCATGCTAAGTCACTTCAGTCATGTCTGACTCTGTGCGACCCCCTGGGCTGCAGCCTGCCAGACTCCTCTACCCATGGGGATTCTCCAGGCAAGAATACTGGAGTGGGTTGCCGTGCCCTCCTCCAGGGGATCTTCCCGACCCAGGGATACAGTCTGTGTCTCTTATGTCTCCTGCATTGGCAAGTGGGTCCTTTACCACTAGTGCCACCTGGGAAGCCCCACGCTGAACAGAGGAAGCGGGTAAATGAGAGGCAGTTACTGAAAGAGACTCCCTAAGCCAGGGAAACACGGAAGAAGCCAGGACTCAATCTAGATTTTCTGGCCCTGACATCCCTCCCCTATCCTGTTAGGAAAGCATGTGCTCTCCTCCCACTCAGCCACAGACCTATTACACCTGTCTCTCTGCTCTTCTCCTCTGACTTTACATAAGCCCTGTGAGAGCCACCCCCTTGTGTTCCTAGCATTCAGCACAATCTAGTGCAAGGCCAGCACCCGACTCCAGTACTCTTGCCTGGAGAATCCCAGGGACAGGGGATCCTGGTGAGCTGCCGTCTATGGGGTCGCGCAGAGTCGGACACAACTGAAGCGACTTAGCAGCAGCAGTGCGAGGCCAGAACTCCATAGCTTTTACATACATGAATGAAGTATGGACCAGTGAACATGTATGACTTACCACAAGGGTCACAGGTCCCTGCAGTGGTAATAGGACTGGTGTTAACCCTTTTCTTTGTAACCAGTTTCCCTTTAGTGTTTTAAAGAAAACATGAAATTTTAAAATAGTATTCACACATATTGCATTTGGAATCTTTCCAGTAAATATGAATATTAACTTGTCAAACCATCTAAGCTCACATGCTCTACAAGTTAGTGTTTATTACTCAGGTGTTTTGAGCTTCCCAGTGGCTTGTTGGTAGAGAATCCGCCTGCAGTGCAGGAGCCACAGGACACTTGAGTTCCATCCCTGAGTCAGGAAGACACCCTGGAGAAGGGCATGGCAACTCACTCCAGTATTCTGGCCTGGAGAATCCCATGGACAGAGGAGCCTGGCGGGCTACAATCCATGGGGTCACAGAGAGGCGGACATGACTGAAATGACTGAGCATGCGTGCGTTCAAGTGTTGTTTTAGGATCAGCCAGATACAAGGATCCAGCCCCAGTCTGGCCAGATCTTTCTCCCGTTCTTTTGATTTCAGTAAAACTAAAATTCTGGGATACCGAAAGAGAAAGCATTGAAAAGGGCTCACACTGTGCCCTTTATTTACTATTAGAGACTCTTAATAGTGACCGCTTCCAGCTCTCTGCACAATGGCCGTGGCTGTCCAAGGTCAGCACTTCCAAAACAGTGGTTCATTCAGTCTCAGGGACCCTGAGGATTTAGTCCATGATCACAGCACGGCTCTGCGGGCAGCTGCTTCCCTGGAAGAAGTGTTCTGACTCTTATATGTCCCTTGGGGCAACAACTCCAGGTCCTGAGTGACACCTTCTCACAAGTTGGTGGACACACTGAGAAGCAACCAAGCGTAATTCTGGGCAAAGAACGACTACTCTCATAAGAATTTTGCAAACAATACATAGTCTCTTTTTGTTACAATGTGTATAATTTATCTTTGGGGAAAGAGGTACACAGATCTCCATGTAATTTGCATACTAGTCACTACTTATTAGTAAAATGTCCTTCCTGGTGGAAAGAAAAGAATATTTGTGATGTCCTGGTTTTCCATGACCGGTGCTTATGTCACGATTTAGAAACCTGAAACCTAGTGGCTCTCCTCTGGCAAATTCTGTTAGGAAAACGCCTTGACATGAAATACAACAAATGATGAGAAAAGGGCTTTCCATTGTTGAGTGAAAATTTTTACTTTCTCTTAAACACAAATACTTTATTTTTTTTTCTAGATGCTTAAATCCTGTTTGTAAAGACTCTTTTCTCATGATATTAGGCAGCTATTGCAATAATAATGCCTTGTAATAAATCACCCCAAACACAGTGATTTACATCAATATCTGTTTATTCTCATACAACTCAAGGTTGACCAGGGTCTAACTTGTATAGGTGGGCTCAACTGGTTTGCTCTGCTTCCGGCTGTGGGTAAAGTATGTTAACATTTAGTCAACTGAAAATAACCTTGCCTTATGTTGCTGTTATTTAGTTGTGTCCGACTCTTTGTGACCCCATGAACTGTAGCCCACCTAGCTTCTCTCTCCATGGGATTTCCCAGGCAAGAATGCTAGAGTGGTTGCCATTTCCTTCTCCAGGGGAATCTTCCCGACCCAGGAATCACACCTGTATGTCCTGCTGGGGAGGTGGGTTCTTTACCACTGAGCCACCTGGGAAGCCCTAACCCTGCCCTATGCATAATTATTAAACTTGCACTAAGAAAGTTCAGCAGCAATATTTTTCATGAAATGAAAAGATAAAGTAAGAAAATAACTAGAATGAGTGTCTTACCTGCAGAAAGGTCTCAAATAATATTCAGAAAAAAAGAATAAAGCAAAAGACTTTTAAAAATCAGAGATGATAAAATTTTATGAAAACTGTAACATTTAGGAACAAATCTTGGGGAAATTCTGCTTGACAAAGCTTAACAACAGACTGCTTTTTACCGACTCACTGTGCTGTTAGTTACATTAAGAACGTTCTCAGGAGGACTTGCAGTTTAACATAGCAGTTAGAACATGTTTATTTCTGTTCCCTGCCTAAAACCCATTGTAAAGGAATAGACCAGTATAGTAAACAGATAGTAAAGGAGTAGAATAGGTATAAATACATTTTGGAAGATGGAAGACAGATGGATAAGTGGTAATTAACAGTAGAAAGCTGAAACCTACTGCCTACAAGGGTGTTTGCTGCAGTAGGGACTGTTGTTGCTGTTCAGTCACTAAGTCTGGTCCAACTCTTTATGACCCCATGAACTGCAGCGTGCCAGGCTTCCCTGTCCTTCACCATCTCTCAGAGTTTGCTAAACTCATGTCCATTGAGTCGATGATACCATCCAACCATCTCATCCTCTGTCACCTCCTTCCCCCAGCATCAGGGTCTTTTCCAATGAGTTGGCTCTTCACATCAGGTGGCCAAGGTATTGGCCAAGTGGAAGCGTCAGTCGCTCAGTCGTGTCCAGTCTATACAGTCCATGGAATTCTCCAGGCCAGAATACTGGAGCGGGTAGCCTATCCTTTCTCCAGGGGATTCTCCTCACCCAGGAATCAAACTGGGGTCTCCTGCATCGCAGGCAGATTCTTAGTATTGGTTAAGTCAAATTTCAAGAAATGGGGATCTTGGAGTACCTCTGACACTGGGTTTTAGGTGAGATCGAAAATTAAAGAATTACTGTAAATTTTAAAATTATGTAAAAAGTAATCAAATTTTTAGACCCTTTATCCAGCAGTATAGTTAAGAAACTACTTCTCCCCAAACATGAAACATTGGGCTCACTCTCCAGCACTGCCTAATTGATTTTCTGTGGTGATGGAAATGTTTTATATCAGAGTCATCCATCATCAAATAACTAAACAGTCAATGTGAGGAACTGTATTTCTCATTTAATTTCAGCTCATTTGAATTTAACTAGCTGCGTGTGGCTAGTGGCTACCATATTGGATAGTGCTCTAGACTCATGGATACCGAACACTGCTGAGAACAAGGATGATGTATCTTGCTGAGACACATGGGAAATAAGAAAACTTCATCCTGAACGGTGTGCTCTCTCAACCCTTTCTGTTGGTTGGAGCCCAGAGTGAAGGCTTTCTTTCTGAGGAAATACCTGCCAAAGAGGAAAAGTCTATAAATTGACATTTTGTTGTCCACCTACAGCATATCTGGCAATCTTATGACCCTACAACAAGTGCTCCCTCACACACGGATCTCTCTGGTTTTAAGTGCCTCACTCTTAAATATGATGAGGCAGCCACAGAAAAGCTGTCCGGCCAAAAAGGATGAATACAAACAGGAAGATGTGAACTGAAACCAAATAGTACAGAGAACACAAGAAAAAAATTTCTCCAAACTGAAAACACAAAGATTCAGACTGAAAAGGTTCACAGAGTCACCAGGCAAAAAGTGAAAAAGATCATGCCTGCCAACAGGAGTACCTACATCGGTTCATCAGAGGCCAGGTTTAGCTTTGTAATAACATCATGTGTAATGGCCAAAAAATGAAAACAAGCAAGAGTCCATCAGCATTAAAGTTGGATAAACCAAGTTTAGTATGTTCTATAGTGGAACAAGAATGAATTAATTACTGCTACATAGATGAATATCACAAACTTAATGATGAATTTAAAAGACCACTAGCAAAAGAGTACATGTTGTCTGATTTCATTTATACAAAAATTCAAATAGGCAAACTGATGTATGATGTTAGAAGTTAGGAGAGTGGTGGGACTTCCCTGGTGGTCCATTGGCTAAGACTCTTGTACTCCCAAGCAACACAGGGGGCCCAAGTTCAATCCCTGGTCAGGGAACTAGATCCCACATGCCACAACTAAAAATCCTGCCTGCTGCAACTAAGACCCAGCACAGTCAAATAAAGTAAATTACAAATAAATGTGAAAAAGGGAAAGAAAAAATCCTTAACATCCTACCAACCTTTAAAAATAGGAAAACAAGAAGTGAGAGTGCTTACCCCAAGGGCAAGAAGTAGTGGCTAGAAGCATGCTCTTGGTAGTAGCCTGTTTCTTAATCTTAGGTACTAGTTATACAGTGTGCATGCCTGTTCAGTTGTGGCTGACTCTCTGCAACCCATGGACTACAGCCCAGCAGGCTCTTCTGGAATTTTTCAGGCAAGAATACTGGAGTGGGTTACCATTTTCTCCTCCAGGAGAATCACAGGGATCAAATCTGTGTCTTCTGTGTCTCTTGCATTGGCAGGTGGATTCTTTACCACTGAGCCACCTGGGAAGTCCCAGTTACACAGTATATTTGTTCATTTTGTAAAAATTCATCAGGTTGATCTTTATGATCTGTGCTCTCTTCTCTTCAGTAAAAAGCTTACATTTCTGAAAGTTCCATGACCAAGCACATCATAATGAAATTTAGACCAGAAAGAGAGGAGATGCTAAAAGCTTTGAGTATAACTGGGTAGAAGTGAAGAGGTAAAAAGGATCAAGACAGAAAATAATCCCACTTCTTTAAAGTAACGTTGGAAACCACAAGACGACAGACAGATACATAATGGACATAACGTTCTGAGGGAAGATTATTTCCAGCATGTCAATCAAGTTCCACCAAAGCACAGTGTCAAAAAATTTATCACCCATGCACCCTTCCACAGGAGGTTTCTGGAAAATACGCTTCACAAACAGAGAACAGGGAAGACAGAGGATCCAGAAGGCAGAAAAGAGGGAGATGATGGTTTAAAAAAAAAGAAGAAGCCCAAAACCATAGTCAGCAGCAGGCTTGGCAGTGAGTCTGGACCATGGACAACAGTCCAGAACGAACAAGAGTAGCCTGAGATGTGGGAGCAGGTTTACTCTCGGAGAACAGAGTGAAAAATTGTGACAGACACATAGAAATCGAAGCAAGCGAAAGCAGAAGATGTACAAGGAAGTACACTTGTACATCACTGTGGTACACCACAGTGAACATATTAACACCACAGCCCCCTGTGTTGCTTGGGAGTACAGAGTCTTAGCCAGTGGACCACCAGGGAAGTCCCACCACTCTCCCGATTTCTAACATCATACATCAGTTTGCTTATTTGAATTTTTGTATAAATGAAATCAGACAACATGTACTCTTTTGCTAGTGGTCTTTTTTATTCACCATTAAGTTTGCAATATTCATCTATGTAGCAGTAATAATAATATGTAATAAACATTTATTTACATAGACAAGAATATAAATATATAAAATAAAACATGTATAGTAACTAATTAAAAATAAAATAGTAACTCAGGCATGCTTAATGAAAATAAAAGTTCTGCATTTAAGAAAAGAATCTAAATGACGAATATTTACTTAATTTTTTAAAATCCTTCTTACTAGGAGATTAGAAAGATGTGCCTTGTACTAAGAGGAAAAAGTTGGGGAAAGAAGTTTGAGTCCTAATATCCTGTAATAGGAAGTCAATACTATATATGCACTACACACATGCATTACTTAGATAATTAATTTTTTAAAATACTGATTATGAAAAGAAAAATAATTGGTCCATCTGCAGCACAGGGAAATTGTTTATTGCCATAACTTCTATTTAGCTGGAGAAAATAGTTTTCCTTCAGAAAGAAAACTTCTGAGTGTACTTTTTTTGATTCAGTTCTGGAAAGCACAATGTGAGAAAATGAAATTTAAAACATGCTTCTGTTTTCTAAATTGTTATTTGTAATAATTGCAAGAGTGGATTTAGACTGAGTGTGTTGCATAGCTTCTGCCCATAGTATATTCCTGATCATAACTGTGGGGGTGGGGAATAGAAAAAGTGTGTATTCTAACAAGTGAGAGGATAAGATTGAGTAAGCTTGGTACCCAGATGAGAACATCTTTGTGGTTTTCCTGCTGAAGCAGTTAATCCTGTTTTTCCAAAGTCCCAAATGATTGAAATAATCATGAAGGGAAACAGTGTTCACGTTCCTCTTTTGTGACTAGCATTTCTCTTCTTTCCGGCTTAGAACAAGTGGGAACGCACAGATACACACCTTCTTTCAATGAAGTCTTTGATTCCTCAGAGTATTGAATTTCAGAAGAAATTCCCTATCCTTTTCAGGATATACACTTTATTTTCCAAATCTTGACAATTCTGAACCTTCAGAATGAACTACGTAAACATGGGGGATGCCCCTAATCTTGCCTGCATGCTGACAAAACACCGGTTTGTCCCACCACTCTATCAAGGCCAAGGATCCAAAGTTTGTGATCGTTCTGTGAGAGGACAGAAAGAGAAAGCCCAAACGGGAAGGGTTGTACAGAGGAGTCTCTTTATCCAAGCTGTCATTACCAGAGTCCCTGCAGGAAAAACTAGCAAACAATGGAATGCTGATTTGGGAAGTCAGTCCTCATTTAGACACCTCTCTGCTCTTAACACACGGAAGCCACTGAACAGCCTCTACAGTGCTGTAAGCCTTACACGGTGTACATCAAATCAACAGCAGAGGAAAAATGCAAATCTTTGAAAAGATAGAGAAGTATCATGGAGTTTATGAAAGTGATGTTAGGAAACAGCTTGAATCACTGGTAAGAGTAGACCAACAGTTATAAAAGAATTGATAAAGATGATAATATGCTTCAAAAATGAACGATGGAAATATTTTTAAATTTGGGAGGCTCTGGGAAAATTGATCAGTTTCCCTTTGTGAAAAACTGATCATTTCAATGATCAAGCTGTGCAATTCAAAAAATATGAAGTAGAGAGTGCTATATTGTGCTAGCAAACATTTCATTAGAAAAATATACTCTTGAAAGTTAATAATTTATTCACCTTGTTTATTCTGAGAACTGGCATGTTTTTTGAAATTAAATATAAAATTTGATCAACTTGAAATGAAATAAACATTTTCATTATATTTAGGTTAGTAAACTTTTTTTTCCTGAAAGATTTATTACAAAATTTAGCCCTGATTCAAGTGAATTCATTTTAAGTGGCATTTTCTGGTATCAGTTTTTTCCTTAGGTATAAGCATCTCCTCTAGTACTTTAAAAATGTATTTTATAAGTGTTTCTGTTATTTTTCACATTGATTAATGTTTATGCTTAATAAGTATGCAGCATGACTCAATCAGTTCAGTTCAGTCGCTCAGTCATGTACGACTCTTTGTGACCCCATGAACCACAGCATACCAGGCCTCCCTGTCCATTACCAACTGCTGGAGTCTACCCAAACCGATGTCCATCGAGTCAGTGATGCCATCCAACCATCTCATCCTCTGTCGTCCCCTTCTCCTCCTGCCCTCAATCTTTCCACCATCAGGGTCTTTTCCAGTGAGTCAGCTTTTCGCATCAGGTGGCCAAAGGATTGAGTTTCAGCTTCAGCATCAGTCCTTCCAATGAACACCCATGACTGATCTCCTTTAGTATGGACTAGCAGTCCAAGGGACTCTCGAAAGTCTTCTGTAACACCACAGTTCAAAAGCATCAATTCTTTGGCACTCAGCTTTCTTTATAGTCCAACTCTCACATCCATACATGACTCAATAATGCAGCCTATAATAAAATTAACACTTTTTATATAAAGAGAGCAGCCAACACTAAACATACCCTTTTATTTACTTAATATTAGAGATGTAGAGGTGAATAAGATATATTTCCTGCCTTCATAGAGCTCACAGTCTAGCCGGAAAAACAAAATGATATGAACAGCAGCAATGCAAGAACTCAGTAAAATGTACAGAGATGTAACAGAAGGAGAGGTTATCTCAGGGCTTAAAGGAAGTGTTTTCCTTAGAGAAGAGGGACTTTAAAACAGATCTTTGCATATTATTTTGACCCAAAGAATTATCCTCACTGCTGATTTGCATTTTGATATTCTGCCCTTGGCTTTAATTAAAGGGCATTGCCTAGTGACTCAGACAGTAAAGAATCTGCCTGCAACGTGGGAAACCTGGGTTTGATCCCTGGGTCAGGAAGATCCGCTGGAGAAGGGAATGGCTACCCACTCCAGTATTCTTGCCTGGAGAATCCATCCCATGGACAGAGGAGGCCAGTGGGCTACAGTCCATGGGGTCGCAAGAGAGTCAGACATGACCTAGCAACCAACACTAACCCTATGAGAAATAAATTATGTATGTTTATTTTATGTATAATTCTATAGAATAAATTACATATATTCATTAATTAATGGATGTATATTAAACACTATAGTTTGTTGTGAAATTTTTATTAAATTTATTACATAATTTTATATAAATGTAAATGTCTACTAATCTGTAAATTATATATATTTATTTTATATATAATGACAGAGGATGAGATGGTTGAATGGTATCACCAACTCAATGGACATGAGTTTAAGCAAGCTCCGGGAGAGGGTGAAGGACATGGAAGGCTGGCATGCTGTAGTCCATGGGGTCACAAAGACTTGGACATGACTGAGCAACTGAACAACAACTATATATATATACATATATATATATATATACACATATATATATATATACACATATAGAGAGAGAGACCATGTTCCTACAGCAATTATATATATGTATCAGATAAAATCAGACACTTTCTGTAATATATATATACACATATATTTGTATATATGGCTGAATATATATATATACATATATATATGTATATATGGAATCAGTTCAGTTCAGTTCAATCGCTCAGTTGTGTCCGCCTCTTTGCGACCCCATGAATCACAGCACGCCAGGCCTCCCTGTCCATCACCATCTCCCAGAGTTCACTCAGACTCACATTCATCGAGTCCGTGATGCCATCCAGCCATCTCATCCTCTGTCGTCCCCTTCTCCTCCTGCCCCCAATCCCTCCCAGCATCAGAGTCTTTTCCAATGAGTCAACTCTTCACATGAGGTGTCCAAAGTACTGGAGTTTCAGCTTTAGCATCATTCCTTCCAAAGAAATCCCAGGGCTGATCTCCTTCAGAATGGACTGGTGGGATCTCCTTGCAGTCCAAGGGACTCTCAAGAGTCTTCTCCAATACCACAGTTCAAAAGCATCAATTCTTCGGTGCTCAGCCTTCTTCACAGTCCAGCTCTCACATACATACATGACTACTGGAAAAACTGTAGCCTTGACTAGACGGAGCTTAGTCGGCAAAGTAATGTCTCTGCTTTTGAATATACTATCTAGGTTGGTATAACTTTTCTTCCAAGGAGTAAGCGTCTTTTAATTTCATGGCTGCAGTCACCATCTGCAGTGATTTTGGAGCCCCAAAAAATAAAGTTTGATACTGTTTCCACTGTTACCCCATCTATTTCCCATTAAGTGATAGGACCGGATGCCATGATCATCATTTTCTGAATGTTGAGTTTTAAGCCAACATTTTCGCTTTCCTCTTTCACTTTCATCAAGAGGCTTTTTAGTTCCTCTTCACTTTCTGCCATAAGGGTGGTGTCATCTGCATATCTGAGGTTATTGATATTTCTCCTGGCAATCTTGATTCCAGCTTGTGCTTCTTCCAGTCCAGCGTTTCTCATGATGTACTCTGCATATAAGTTAAATAAGCAGGGTGACAATATACAGCCCTGACGTACTCCTTTTCCTATTTGGAACCAGTCTGTTGTTCCATGTCCAGTTCTAACTGTTGCTTCATGACCTGCATATAGGTTTCTCAAGAGGCAGGTGAGGTGGTCTGGTATTCCCATCTCTTGAAGAATTTTCCACAGTTTATTGTGATCCACACAGTCAAAGGCTTTGGCATAGTCAATCAAGCAGAAATAGATGTTTTTCTGGAACTCTCTTGCTTTTTCCATGATCCAGTGGATGTTGGCAATTTAACCTCTGGTTCCTCTGCCTTTTCTAAAACCAGCTTGAACATCAGGGAGTTCACGGTTCACGTATTGCTGAAGCCTGGCTTTGAGAATTTTGAGCATTGCTTTACTAGCATGTGAGATGAGTGCAATTGTGCGGTAGTTTGAGCATTCTTTGGCATTGCCCTTCTTTGGGATTGGAATGAAAACTGACCTTTTCCAGTCCTGTGGCCACTGCTGAGTTTTCCAAATTTGCTGGCATATTGAGTGCAGCACTTTCACAGCATCATCTTCCAGGATTTGAAATAGCTCAACTGGAATTTCATCACCTCCACTAGCTTTCTTCATAGTAATGCTTTCTAAGGCCCACTTGACTTCACATTCCAAGATGTCTGGCTCTAGATTAGTGATCACATCATCATGATTATCTGGGTCATGAAGATCTTTTTTGTACAGTTCTTCTGTGTATTCTTGCCACCTTTTTTTAATATCTTCTGCTTCTGTTAGGTCCAGACCATTTCTGTCCTTTATCGAGCCTATCATTGCATGAAATGTTCCCTTGGTATCTCTAATTTTCTTGAAGAGATCTCTAGTCTTTCCCATTCTGTTCTTTTCCTCTATTTCTTTGCATTGATAGCTGAAGACGGCTTTCTTATCTCTTCTTGCTATTCTCTGGAACTCTGCATTCAGATGCTTATATCTTTCCTTTTCTCCTTTGCTTTTCACCTCTCTTCGTTTCACAGCTATTTGTAAGGCCTCCCCAGACAGCCATTTTGCTTTTTTGCATTTCTTTTCCATGGGGATGGTCTTGATCCCTGTCTCCTGTACAATGTCACGAACCTCCATCCATAGTTCATCAGGCACTCTATCTATCAGATCTAGGCCCTTAAATCTATTTCTCACTTCCACTGTATAATCATAAGGGATTTGATTTAGGTCATACCTGAATGGTCTAGCAGTTTTCCCTACTTTCCTCAATTTGAGTCTGAATTTGGTAATAAGGAATTCATGATCTGAGCCACAGTCAGCTCCTGGTCTTGTCTTTGTTGACTGTATAGAGCTTCTCCATCTTTGGCTGCAAAGAATATAATCAGTCTGATTTCAGTGTTGACCATCTGGTGATGTCCATGTGTAGAGTCTTCTCTTGTGTTGTTGGAAGAGGGTGTTTGCTATGACCAATGCATTTTCTTGGCAAAACTCTATTAGTCTTTGCCCTGCTTCATTCCGCATTCCAAGGCCAAATTTGCCTGTTACTCCAGGTGTTTCTTGACTTCCTACTTTTGCATTCCAGGCCCCTATAATGAAAAGGACATCTTTTTTGGGGTGTTAGTTCTAAAAGGTCTTGTAGGTCTTCACAGAACCGTTCAACTTCAGCTTCTTCAGTGTTACTGGTTGGGGCATAGACTTGGATTACCGTGATATTGAATGGTTTGCCTTGGAGACAAACAGAGATCATTCTGTCGTTTTTGAGATTGCATCCAAGTACTGTATTTCGGACTCTTTTGTTGACCATGATGGCTACTCCATTTCTTCTGAGGGATTCCTGCCCACAGTAGTAGATATAATGGTCATCTGAGTTAAATTCACCCATTCCAGTCCATTTTAGTTCGCTGATTCCTAGAATGTCGACGTTCACCCTTGCCATCTCTTGTTTGACCACTTCCAATTTGCCTTGATTCATGGACCTGACATTCCAGGTTCCTATGCAATACTGCTCTTTACAGCATCAGATCTTGCTTCTTTCACCAGTCACATCCACAACTGGGTATTGTTTTTGCTTTGGCTCCATCCCTTCATTCTTTCTGGGGTTACTTCTCTACTGACCTCCAGTAGCATATTGGGCACCTACTGACCTGGGGAGTTCCTCTTTTGGTATCTTATCATTTTGCCTTTTCATACTGTTCATGGGGTTATCAAGGCGAGAATATTGAAGTGGCTTGCCATTCCCTTCTCCAGTGGACCACATTCTGTCAGACCTCTCCACCATGACCCGCCCGTCTTGGATTGCCCCGCGGGCATGGCTTGGTTTCATTGAGTTAGACAAGGCTGTGGTCCTAGTGTGATTAGATTGACTAGTTTTCTGTGAGTATGGTTTCAGTGTGTCTGCCCTCTGATGCCCTCTTGCAACACGTAGACTACCATCTTACTTGGGTTTTTCTTACCTTGAGCGTGGGGTATCTCTTCACGCCTGCTCCAGCAAAACACAGCCACTGCTCCTTACCTTGGACGAGGGGTCTTCTCTGGTGGCCTAGAGGTTAAAGCGTCTGCCTGAAACACAGGAGACCTGGGTTCAATCCCTGGGTCGGGAAAATCCGCTGGAGAAGGAAATGGCACCCCACTCCAGTATTCTTGCCTGGAGAATCCCATGGACGGAGGAGCCTGGTGTGCTACTGTCCACAGGGTTGCAAACAGTCGGACATGACTGAGCAACTTCACACACTCACACATATATGGAATATATATGTATAAAACAACTATATATAGAGAGAGAGAGACCATGTTCCTTCAGCAATTATATATATAACTATCGTATATTTATATCTATATTATTATATAGATATATAAAATTGCTGTAGGAACATGGTCTAGAACATTGTCTTCTCTGTCACTTTTATGAAATCTCCCTCATGCAAGTAGGATCCCAGACTTGGGCACCTTGCCCAGAGGTATGTGGACAGGGAAGCCAGGCTGAATGCAGGAGTGAATGTCAGTGGTCCTAAGGCTAAGGAAAGGATGAATACACTATCAAGCCAAGGAGGGACCAATAAGGAAACCCAGAGAAGTGTTAAAAAGTTTTCACAAAGGGTTGTAGACCAATGAGAGCAAGTTTCTCAGCTAAGGAGGTAACTGCGGCTGTTTCTCCTACAGGTGATTGTAGCTGTAGACCAGATGGGAAGGGACAATAGCTCACTGCTTATGATTCTTTACAACTTAGCGCTCAGTTCACTTCAGTTCAGTCGCTCAGTCATTTCCGACTCTTTGCGACCCCACGAACCGCAGCACGCTAGGCCTCCCTGTCCATCACCAACTCCCGGAGTCCACCCAAACCCGTATCCATTGGTCAATGATGCCAACCAATCACATAACGTTAGGAAAGACCTTATACCCTTGAGGAAAGTGTCTGATTCTATCTGATAAGAAAATTATGTATCTGATCAAGTTTCACCTCTTAACTTTCTTTTTTCAATTGTAAAATACAGATAACAGAATTTACCATCTTAATCATTTTCAAGCATACAATATAAGTAGTGTTGAGTATATTCACATCTTGCAGAACTGAAACTTTGTGATCTCTGTGTCAACAACAATTGCCCATTTCCCCCACCCCAGCCCCTGGCCGCCACCATTCTGCTTTCTGTTTCAGTGACTGACTATATTAGATACCTTGTTATATTTTAGATGAGTGGTTCAGTTCAGTTCGTTGCTCAGTCACATCCGACTCTTTGCAACCCCAAGAACCGCAGCACACCAGACCTCCCTGTCCATCACCAACTCCTGGAGTCCACCCAAACCCATGTCCATTGAGTCGGTGATGCCATCCAACCATCTCATCCTCTGTCGTCCCCTTCTCCTGCCCTCAGTCTTTCCAGCATCAGGGTCTTTTCCAATGAGTCAGCTCTTCGCATCAGGTGGCCAAAGTATTGGAGTTTCAGTTTCAACATCAGTCCTTCCAATGAACACCCATGACTGATCTCCTTTAGGATGGACTGGGTGGATCTCCTGAGAGTCTTCTCCAACACCACAGTTCAAAAGCATCAATTATTCAGCACTCAGCTTTTTTTATAGTCCAACTCTCACATCCATACATGACCACTGGAAAAACCATAGCCTTGACTAGATGGACCTTCATTGGCAAAGTAATATCTCTGCTTTTTAATATGCTGCCTAGGTTGGTCATATCTTTCCTTCCAAGGAGTAAGCATCTTTTAATTTCATGGCTGCAATCACCATCTGCAGTGATTTTGGAGCCCCCCCCAAAATAAAGTCAGCCACTGTTTCCACTGTTTCCCCATCTATTTGCTGTGAAGTGATGGGACCGGATGCTATGATCTTAGTTTTCTGAATGTTGAACTTTAAGCCAATTTTTTCACTCTCCTCTTTCACTTTCATCAAGAGGCTTTTTAGTTCCTCTTCACTTTCTGCCATAAGGGTGGTGTCCTGAGGTTATTGATATTTTCCAGTCCTGAGATTATTGATATTTCTCCCAGCAATCTTGATTCCAGCTTGTGCTTCCTCCAGTCCAGTATTTCTCATGATGTACTCTGCATATAAGTTAAATAAGCAGGGTGACAATATACAACCTTGACGTACTCCTTTTCCTATTTGGAACCAGTCTGTTGTTTCATGTCCAGTTCTAACTGTTGCTTCCTGACCTGCATACAGGTTTCTCAAGAGACAAGTCAGGTGGTCTGATATTCCCATCTCTTGAAGAATTTGCCACAGTTTATTGTGATCCACACAGTCAAAGGCTTTGGCATAGTCAATAAAGCAGAAATAGATGTTTTTCTGAAACTCTCTTCTTTTTCAATGATCCAGCAGATGTTGGCAATTTGATCTCTGGTTCCTCTGCATTTTCTAAAACCAGCTTGAACATCAGGAAGTTCACGGTTCATGTATTGCTGAAGCCTGGCTTTGAGAATTTTGAGCATTACTTTACTAGCGTGTGAGATGAATGCAATTGTGCAGTAATTTTGAGCATTCTTTGGCATTGGCCACTGCTGAGTTTTCCATATTTGCTGGCATATTGAGTGCAGCACTTTCACAGCATCATCTTTCAGGATTTGAAATAGCTCCACTGGAATTCCATCACCTCCTCTAGCTTTGTTTGTAGTGATGCTTCCTAAGGCCCACTTGACTTCACATTCCAGGATGTCTGGCTCTAGGTGAGTGATCACACCATCGTGATTATCTTGGTCATGAAGATGTTTTTTGTACAGTTCTTCTGTGTATTCTTGCCACCACTTCTTAATATCTTCTGCTTCTGTTAGGTCCATACCATTTCTGTCCTTTATTGAGCCCATCTTTGCATGAAATATTGCCTTGCTATCTCTAATTTTCTTGAAGAGATTTCTAGTCTTTCCCATTCTGTTTTCCTCTATTTCTTTGCATTGATCTCTGAGGAAGGCTTTCTTATCTCTCCTTGCTGTTCTTTGGAACTCTGCATTCAAATGGGTATATCTTTCCTTCTCTTCTTTGCTTTTGGCTTCCCTTCTTTTCACAGCTATTTGTAAGGCCCCCTCAGACAGCCATTTCTGCATTTCATTTAGGGTAATGTCCTCAAGGTTCGTCCATTGTAGCAGGTGTCAGTAAGCCTCCCTTTAAGGTTGAATAATGTTCTGTTGTATAAACACTTTGTTTGTGGACATTTGGCTTGCTTCCACCTTTTGGCGGTTGTGAATAATTCTGTCATGAACATGGGAATGAAAGTGTTTCTTTGACGTAGTGCTTTCAGTTCTTTTGGATGTATACAAAGCAGTGGGATTGCTGAGTCCTGTGTTTTCCATGGAGAGTGCACCATTTTACAGTTTCACCAGCAGTGCACAAACATTCCAGTTTCTCCACATCAACACTTGATATTTTCTGTTTTGGGTTTTTCAGTGGGGGTTTTGTTTGTTTGCATAGTAGTCATTCACTTGGTGGGAGGTGATATCTCATTGTGGTTTGGATTAGCATTTCTCTGATGATTAATAATGGTGAGAATCTGAGTGTCTTTTCATATGCTTGTTGGCCATTTGTAGATTATCTTTGGAGAAATGTCTATTTAAATCTTTTGCCTGTTTTTAAATCAGGTTATTTGATTTTTAGTGTGGTTGTGTTGTAGGGGCTCATTATATATTCTGAATATTGACCTTTTACAAAATATATAATTTGCAAATTCTGTTGATTGTGATCTTTGATGTATAGAACTTTATAAGTTTGATTATATATTTTTGCTTTTTTTGCCTGTGCTTTTTAAAAAAATTTTCGGTGGCATATCCAAGAAATCCAGTGTTATGAAGCTTTTCCCTTGTGTTTTTCTCTAGGAGTTTTATAGTCTTAAGTCTTACATTTAGGTCTTTAATCCCTTTTGAATTAATTTTTGTATACAGGGTCCAGTTTTATTATTTTGCATGTGAATATTGTTTTCCTGACACCATTTGTTGAAGGTACTGTTTTGTCCCCATTAAGTAGTCTTGAGTCCCTTGTTCAAGATCATTTAACCATTTATGCAAGGGTTTATAACTGGGCTTTCTATCCTTTTCCTTTGGTCCATATGTCTGTCCTTAATCCCCTTTTGCCTTTGGTGGTCAGGAAGCTTTCAGGCTAAATTTAGGGTTTAGCTGCAACATTTCTGTGGACCTTCATGACTTGAAAGTTTATGTTCTTTGTTTCTTGCCTCCACCTTGAACTTCTGTTATTTAAGTTTTCTCTGGTCCAGAATCTTCCTTTATTTTTCTGTTTATTAATATGCTGTGATAAGTTCTTGTTTTAAATATTTATTTTGGCTGCACTGGGTCTTAGTTGAGGCTCTTGGTCAGGATCTTTGTTGTGGCATGCAGACTTCTTAGTTACGACATATAGGATCTAGTTCCCTGACCGGGGATCAAACCTAGGCCCTCTGCATTGGGAGTGCCGAGTCTTAGCCACTGGACCCCCAGGAAAGTCCCCTGTGAGAAGTTCTTACCATGACGTTCATATCCTTTCCAGATAGAATAAAGCATCATATCAGCCACGTTAATCAATCTGTCAGTCAGACACGGCCACCAGAATGCTCACAAAGTCCTTGAAGAGGCCTAGCCTCTCACATGGGACAGCACAGGACAGGATTTATGTCATGACACAACGTTAAAGGCTAAGGGACAGAAAAGGAAGAAGTCTGTGTAGGGCAGAATGTCCAAGGCAGGTTGCACTTCAGCTGGGCCTGTAAGGAATGCTATTCTGTGCACTGATAACCTAGAGGTTACAATGAACAGAGCTTTCACGTAAAGACGTGAGCCCTGTGAAGGTACAATGAGAGGCGGGACTGAACCTGGCCTAGGCCGTAGCATAGGATTTGACTGAAGACTTGTGAAGTGGCTGAGACCGAGTGGGTGAAAGGGGAGCAGCTCATGAAGGAACTTGAATACAGAGTAAGGAATTTGGATGGACTGTCTTCTTTTTTTCTGGCCACCCACCTGAGGGTATGAAGATGATCTTATCCAGGATATAGAGCAGAGTTTTCATGCTGGGGTTTTGGTGGCATTATTTTTTTATGAAAGAAAATTTCACAATGTTTTGCATGCAGCAAGCGTTTAAGCATTGTATCTCTGTTCTACTGTTTCAGTGGCGTATGTGTGCATGCAGCCGGGTCACAAGGTGAAATGTTTTTCTTACTGAGAATTAGGTGATCAAAGACACTGGTATAGAAGAAACCCATTGTTCTGTTATGGATTTTTTTTTTTTTTTTGGCCGTGTCATGTGGTGAGTAGGATCTTAGTTCTCCAACCAGGGATCGAACCCACACTCCCTGCAACGGAAAAAAGTGAAAGTGTTTGTCCCTCAGTCATGTCTGACTCTGTGTGACTCCATGGACCGTAGCCCGCCAGGCTTCTCTGTCCATGGAATTCTCCAGTCAAGAATACTGGAGTGGGTTGCCATTCCCTTCTCCAGGGCATCCTCCCAACCCAGGGATCCAGCTGGGGTCTCCTGCATTGCAGGCAGATTCTTTATCATTGAGCCACCAGGGGAGGCAAAGTCTTAAGCACTGGACTGCAGGGAAGTCCCCTGTTTCTTTTCTTTTTTAAGTCACATTGAAGTATGTATATGACTACACGTGGGGCTTCTGGTCAACCTTCAGCAACTAGTGTTACCTCATCAGTTTTTGTAAACTCACCAGCAAGGGAACGTAATGTATCAGTACTTTCGTGGGTAAACATGATCTGACTCTCCCCCCCACCACCACAGTAGTTAATTTCTTTATATTTCTAAAAAGGAGAGGGCTCTGGTCTGGAAACCCCTTAATTTATCCCTTCTAAATGGCGTAGATTTCTTTACACCAGCCCTCTGGCTTTCCTGGTTAGTCAATGACTGGTCTTGAAAGAGCATAAGGGGTTCAAGACCACCCATCTCGTTCCTCCACCTGAAAAAGGACATTTCACGTTCACATTTGGCGAGTGATGGGAGCCCTGAGTCCAAAGTTTTATGCAGAATACAGCCTCGGAAGTGAGTTGCCTGGATGCTGGTGTTTTAGCACATGGAGTTCCCTGCTTGGGATCAGGTTGTTAAGATCACAGGGGCATATGATGCTGTAAAAGTGTCTGCCTTCTCCATTTAGTTTTACTAGAGTCCATAAATTCTCTGACAGTTTCTGTAAACTGTTCTTCCTAACCTTAAATAAAGTTGTTTTTTTTTTTTTTCATTGACACCTGGTTTGCTTTTTAAAAATTTTTGCTGTGTGAGATAGGGCAGGGGGAGAGTGTAGGTCTGGGGGCTTCAGAAAGTGTTCCAGTGTGAGGGGAAGAAGATGAGGTTTTCATCAGTAGATGTGTCTGACTTTGAATGCTGACTTCACCAAATATTTGGTTGTTGTGTAATTTTTTTTAAAGTTACTTTTAAGTCTTGATTCACACACAGGTGAACGGAATACTGCTACATTGCAGGCTCGTCTGAGCATTAAATCCTAACAGCATGGCACCCGGCACAGGTCCTGACTCAGTAAAGGGTACCTGCTTATCTCCTGTCCTGTGTCTTATTATATCACAATGGATGGGAGCCTCTTTTCCAGCAGTATTTAAGGGAGCTCTGGATGCAAATGGTGATGGTGGCCCTCAGGAAGGGACTGTCCATGGGGAGAAGGAGCTAGAAGACAGTTGTGTTTCACCCATAGAGCCAAGTCACCTCTGAGCCATCTCAGTCTCTTGGGGAGGGTGAGTAGAGGCCCAGCGGTGAGAGCTCTCACCCGGTATTCAGGCTTCACTCCCCCAACTGCACTCCTCTGGAGCCCCATCACCTCCTAGATGGAAGGGGAGCAGCTCCATCCTGCATTAGCTGAAGGGCAAGGTGGGAGGAGGGTTTCCCTGGTGGCTCAGGGGTAAAGAACCTTCCTGCCAATGCAAAAGATGTAGGTTTGATCCCTGGGGTGGAAAAATCCCCTGGAGGAGGGCACGGCAACCCACTCCAGTATTCTTGTCTGGAGAATCCCATGGACAGAAGAGCCTGATGGGCTACAGTCCATAGGGTCCCGAAGTCAGACACGACTGAGGCAACTGAGCACACAAGGCGAGAGGAGGCCGAAGGCTTTGTCCATCCTCCCATCTCTGCCAGCGCTCCCTGTCCTCAAAGTCTCTCGGAACAGAAGCTTCGGTTCTAGCAGACAGGAGCCCATGGGGCTAAGGCCCCAGCACAAGGATCACCGCCCCCCCAAGTCAGGGTCCTGCTGTCTCCTGACTGGGGTAGCTGCTCCTTCCTGCCCTCTCCCCCCTCTTTAGAGAGGGGAAGGCAGCCCATCTGGTCCACAACCGCAGTGGGTCCTGCTCTGCACGATCCTCTGAGCGCTCAGGCTGCATGCTGGAAACACAGGCCCTGGGGCCCTCGGCGATCTCTCCGGCTGAGAAGCCTGCGTGGCTGCGGGAGGCAAAGCAGAGCACCAGCAGCACGAGGTGTGGGAAATGCTGAGATCAGAAATGAGTGGCTCATGGGAGCGAAGACTTCAAGACTGAGCATGATCAGAGAAGCTGGGGCAGAACGGGGCCAGGTGTTTCTGAACTGTTGGAACACTTGTGGAAACGGGCGGAGAATAAAGGCCTTCTGTGACCCAGCCCTCCGCGGGGAGGTGTGTGCTGTACAGTGGGGCTGGAGGCGGGTGAGGGTGCGGGAAGCATGAGCTCTGGTGTCAGACTGACCAGCCCCCTTTCTGGGTATTTGTCTTGTGACTTGAGTCGTGACAGCCGCAGGAAGGCTGGGACAGTAGTTGTTGCTGCTCAGGTGTGTTGAGATCTCACCGTGTGTCAAACTCTTTAGGTGCTTCGTAGCCATTGTCTTCCAACATCCCTGTGAGGTCATTACTATCGTTATCTCTGTTTTGGTTGGTTGGTTTTGGGCTTTTTGTCACTGTTGTTTGTTTTTTGGCCATGCCATGTGGCATGTGGGATCTTAGTTCCCCAATCAGGGATTGAATCCATGTTGCTTGCATTGGAAGCACAGAGTCTTAACCACTGGACCACCAGGAAAGATCAGTTATCTCTATTTTATAGATGAGGAATCTGATACATGCAAATTAGATGCCCATAGGTGGAACTAGTATCACTGTTCTCTTATCTGCCCTCTCTCAACCTTCACTTCTTGCCGAAAGTCCCCCCAAGCCATCACAGACTTTAGCAGGATCTGCTAAATGGGAATTTGATAAAGCTGGAGAAATAATGAATAATTCACATCAAATCTGTGGTATACAGTGGGTGTTCAGTAACTGTAAATTTTCCTCCATGAGAATGACTCGTAATGAAATAATTTTCTTTAAAAAAGGGAACGAAAGGCATTAAGTACAAGGATGTAACCTGGAAGCCAACTTCATGTCCAACAATAGGAAAAGGTTTAGCACTTTATGACTGAATATTATGCAGCAGCTAAAATATTTATGAAAACGATATAAAGTAGAAAGTTTTATAATGTTAGATCAGTAAAGAGATACAAAATAGTATAGGCATGTTGATTAAAACAATATAAAACAGACCACATAAAGTAAAGTAAAGGGTTGGGAAGAAAAATATAATAATTAAAAGTTGTTAGACATAGGTTATTTGGAGTTGTTATGTTGTTGTTCAGTCGCTAACTCAAGTCTGATTCTTGGCGACCCCATGAACTGCAGAACACCAGGCTTCCCTGTCCTTCGCTATTTCTCAGAGCTTCAGTTCAGTTCAGTTCAGTCGCTCAGTCATGTCCGACTCTTTGTAACACCATGAATCGCAGCACGCCAGGCCTCCCTGTCCATCACCAACTCCCGGAGTTCACTCAGACTTACGTCCATTGAGTCAGTGATGCCATCCAGCCATCTCATCCTCTGTCGTCCCCTTCTCCTCCTGCCCCCAATCCCTCCCAGCATCAAAGTCTTTTCCAATGAGTCAACTCTTCGCATGAGGTGGCCAAAGTACTGGAGTTTCAGCTTCAGCATCATTCCTTCCAAAGAAATCCCAGGGCTGATCTCCTTCAGAATGGACTGGTTGGATCTCCTTGCAGTCCAAGGGACTCTCAAGAGTCTTCTCCAACACCACAGTTCAAAAGCATCAATTCTTCGGCGCTCAGCCTTGTTCACAGTCCAACTCTCACATCCATACACGACCACTGGAAAAACCATATTGACTAGACGGACCTTAGTCGGCAAAGTAATGTCTCTGCTTTTAAATATGCTATCTAGGTTGGTCATAACTTTTCTTCCAAGAAGTAAGCGTCTTTTAATTTCATGGCTGCAGTCATCATCTGCAGTGATTTTGAAGCCCCCAAAAATAAAGTCTGCCACTGTCTCCACTGTTTCCCCATCTATTTCTCGGAGCTTGCTCAAACTCAAATCCATTGAATTGATGATGCCATCCAACCATCTCATCCTCTGTCATCCCCTTCTCATCCTACCTTCTGTCTTTCCCAGCATCAAGGTCTCCAGTGAGTCAGCTCTTCCCATCAGGTGGCCACAGGCTTGGAGCTTAGGTACTGCCTTCCTGTTGAAAAAACAGCAGAAACAAAGCAGTGCCAGGAGCTACCAGTGCCAGCCACCTTCAGCGTGATCCGAGTAACCTCAGTGGTGTGCAAAGGACACCAGTCCTCTTTTTAAAAACTAATTGATTGTTGGCGTCATTGCCTCTCAGGCTTTCTCTGGTTGCAGCGATTGGGGCCCACTCTTCACTGCAGTGTGTGAGCTCCCCTTGTTGCGATGTGCAGACTTCAGTAGTTGCGGTGCGTGGGCTCAGTAGTTATGGCCCATGGGCTTAGCTGTTCCAAAGCATGTGGAATCTTCCAAGACCAGGGATCGAACCTGTGTCTCCTGCGTTTGGCAGGCAGACTCTTAACCATGGACCACCAGGGAAGTTCTACACCAATCCTTTTCAATACTCAGCATCTGCAGAGTGGGCCCTGCCAGCAGTATCATTTTGTTGTTGTTATACTAAACATGTAACACATCTTTGGGAAGAATTGTGTAAAAAACCTTGGCTTCAGTAGACATACCGCATGCTAGTCAACCTGCTGCACTCTGTAACTCCAGTAATGTTTCATGGTCCAGTGACTGGAAGTAGACTTTCCTAGTGAGGAAGGAAAGCTTTGTTTAAAGGCCTTTTCTCTTCAGTAGCGTGAAGATTTTCTCTAACTGGAAAAGAGTGCTGCTGTAGCACTTAACCTCCAAGGAGATTATTTCATAAAATATTGATTTTTTTTTACACACAAAGGAGATAGTTCATGAATAGAAAATGTAAGCATAAGCAAAAATTCTTCCAGTCTCTTAGTTTTATGAACGCTAAAAATTATGAATCCACCTTACCAACCAAAGCTGCCACCTACTATACCTATTGGGAGGCAGACAGACCTAGAATATTATTCTTCCTTAGTGTTACAATTCCAAAAACAGATGTGCTGAAAAGCAACTAACCAGGACTGCGCAGCCTTTTACTGTAAGTAGTGAAGGCAAATCTATAGACTTCATTGCAAATTATAGACTTTTTTTGCCTCTGTACTTCCCAAGCTGCAACTGGGCCTTTTCCCAAAATCAGACTCATTTTACTGAGCTGTCTCAGGTCAATAAGTTTCACTAGCTGTTACTGTTTTATGAAAACCAGTAACGTTACATCACCAAAAAGGATATGGCAGTGCTATGTCCTATACCAGACTCTTCCCACCCTCTGTGTTTTACCAATAATCCACCATCATTCTTGACCTTACTCTGTAGCAGATAGCTATGTTGAAGTTAGGCTAGCCTGGTGTGTAGAAGTGCCATGGTCCCAGAAGCTAAAATAGAAGCATATTAGTTCACCTGTCCTCTGCATTGACAGTGGATTCTCAACCACTGGACCACCAGGGAGATTCTAGAATTCTGTGCTAAATGAGTAAATACAGTAGGTAATTTTATCTCAAGCTATTATGGGGGGAAAAATCGGTACAATGCAAAGGCTATTAGTATACTGTGTTTCCTACAAATGAAACCAAACAGAGCTGAACTCTAGAAGGATCAGTTCAGACCTTAGTTGACTTATTACCAACATCTGTGAAATCAAGATGCTTCTTATAAAATGAAGATTCTCACAGTCTGTTGGCCAGGCTACAGTTGTCATTGCATACTTATCCACGAACATCAAAAACACCAGTGTCCAGACTTGAAAAATGGGTGTCAGTTGCTGGCAATAAAATCCGCGAAGGAAGAGTGAAGCACTCTTTTAATCCCTCAGAACCAAATGTTTATGGGAAAGGGAGTGGGGGAAATGATAAATCACCACGTGCTTGGCAGTATTCTTGAAGTAGAAATCAAAAATAGGCAAGCCAGAGTCCAGCCCCAAGAGCTTTCAGTACTTTCAGATTCTGTTAGGAAATGCCACATTGCCAGTGTCCTTGATGGTACAAAGGATGACATTGAGTGAACAGGCAGTGACAGGATTCTGAGTCAAGCAAGCATTCAGAAGCCTGGGACGCTGAATGTGGCGATGAGTTAGGAATGTTAGAAATCAGTTTGTTTGGCCTGTATTCTTCCTTTCTGTGTCTGCAAGAGAACGATAGATATTTTAAAAATCTAAGTATAAGGACAGCTTCATAAAGTAGAAAATAAAAATTGTAAATGATAAGAAAGCATCAATCATCGTTTAGTTGGTAGCCTTTTTTCTTTCTGAGTGCTGTATAATACAATGTTGCATCTTAGAGGTCTTATCCTTGGTACTATTTGGTACTTACTAAAGGCAGTTCTTGGGAATTCCCTGGCAGGCCAACAGTCCATTGGTTTTTACTCTGCACTCTTACTGCTGAGGGCCCAGGTTCAATCCCTGGTTGAGAAACTAAGATCCCACGAGCTGTATGGCTCAGCCAAAAAAAAAAAGTAATTCCTGAGAGTGGCAGGAAGTTCTCCGTAGAAAGTGACACATTCGTTGCAGTGAGAAATATTGCAGTGATTCCAGCTGTGCGGGGCCGGGCCAGCCCTGCCCACCTTGTCATCCGTCCGAAGAAGGAAAGGAGGGGAAGGAGGAAGGAAGGAAACTACTTAATATAATTCTTGTTTCTCAAGATTGAGGCTGATACATGTTCTAGGACTCTCATAGAACCTTTGCTAGTGATATGAGTTCTGTGCTACCGCCTGCTTACTCTGTGCCAGGCCCTGGCTAAGTGCTTATCATACATTTTCCCATTGGCTTCTAATAACAATGATGTGAAAGATTTCCTACTTTATAGAAAAAGAAACTGAGATTAGGAAATATTAAATAACTCTCCCAGAGTCCTTCAGCAAATAACCGACAGAGCCAGGACTGGAATCCAGCTGACTCTTGATCGTTCTACTGGAATACCTTTATCTAAATTGTCTTAAAATCACAGACAGTTAAACAAATGCAAAGTGAAAGAGGGAAAGGAAGACAGATGTAGAGGTTACATGGCAGTTGCAGGCTTCTAGGCGTTCTCTGATTACACTAATGGTCAGCTCGGTCAGCCCTGCATTTTCCAGATTATGGGCAGGAGGTCGGAGCAAAGAGAAGTAAGAATCCACAGTTATGTGTTCCGACTTTCTCCTCCCGTAAATTCTGCCGATCAGCTGTAAAACTAATGATGTCTCTGTCTTCCACCTCTCCAAGCATTCTGTCTTTACTTGCGAATGCTGAAATACCCGTAGAGAGACTACAAGGAATTTGAGGTGCAGAACCAGAACACAGATATCCTAAACCGAAATCCCCAGACATCAGGACTTCAGAGCTAAAAAGGATCTCTCAGATGAGCATATACCAAAACCATGCAGGAAGCTTTTTCCAGATCTTTTGAGTGAGAATCTCAAGGGAGTGGGTACAAGAACTAGATTCTCAGTGGTTGTCAAAACAGGCCTCCTGGACCAGCAGCGTGAACATCACCTGCATCACTTGTTAGACATGAAATTCCTGGGCTCCACCCCGACACCTCTGGACCAGGGACTCTGAGGATGGGCCCAGTGGTCTGTGCTAGACAGAGCCTTCTGTAGTTCCTGAAGCCTGATAAAGTCTGAGAACCCCTGAATTAGAGCAAAAATGTGGATAGAATCCTAAGCTTATTCCTCTCTTTTGGGTAGTCCATCACAACTCTATTTCAAATTCAATTTTAAAAAATCTCCTATTTTTTACTTGAAATCTCTTAGCATTTATAGTATTTCAAAGCACAAGAATCCTACCTCAAAATCTGAATGTATGCCTGCGGGGAAGGATGAGGGGAAGGGATAGTTAGGGAGTTTGGGATGGACTCCATATACACAGCTATGTTTAAAATGGATAACTAACAAGGTCCTACTGTAGAGCACAGGAAACTCTGCTCAATGTTATATGGCAGCCTGGATGGAGGGGAGTTTGAGGAAGAATGGATGCACATATATGTATGGCTGAGTCCCTTGACTGTCCACCTGAAACTGTCACAGCATTGTTAATTGGCTGTGCTCCAATATAAAATTAAAAAGTCTTAAAAAAAAAAAAAAGGAACCTATTCTACTCTCCTCCTTAGCAATGAGCATTGACTAAACATTGACTAAAAACACCATTTGTTAAGGTATTTGCCAGCAGCATTGTCTGCATTAAATTGTAGGGTATTTGATGACAGAAACCACCTTGTTTCAATTACTTCTGGAATATATCCACTTCAGTAATGCACAAATAGATAAAGGATATCACTTAAACTATTCTAGAAAATTCATTGGCACATTTCCTTTGCTGAATAGGTATTTTGTTAATAAAGTTGTTAAGAGTCACTTTCCCAGTGTATTAACTCTAGGAAAAAAAGTGACAAGTTGCTATAGCCAATAGGGAAAGAGGGAAGACACCTTTCTGGCTCCTGAATATCTTTTATAAATTCAGTCTCTGAAACATTTCTTCCCCTATTAATATTTTGATAAGATGTTTTGTCTGGGGAAGTGAAAATTTTGTTTAGGTCAGCATTTCCCAAATGGGGTTCCTGAAAGATGTCAGCTTGTTTCTCAAAGCAAAGGTTCTGTGGTAAATACATCTGGAGGATGGTATATATATATATGTATATTTATTTATTTATTATTATTATTTTTTAATTAGGAGGGCTTCCCTGGCAGTCCAGTGGTTAAGACTCCATGTTTGCAATGCAGTGGGTACAGGTTTGACTGATCCCCAGTTGGAGAAGTAAGATCCTGCAAGTCACAAGGCCAAAAAGATTAAATAGGTAGATTCCCTACATGACTTCTTTAAGTTGTTAGTATGGTAATACATACTGCAAATCTCCAGGGGGTATGTATTTGCCAGATTTTTTAATAAAAATTGGGGAGGAACAAATCCATAAGGCATTGTTTCCAAGGACCTTCCGCATTGACACAGAAATATTTGTTTTATAGAATTCTTCTTTATAATGGTAATTTATGCAGAGAAATTTTGCCTGTGCCTTCTTTTGATGATTACCTTAGTTTGCAAAATAATCCTACCAACTAATTTTTGAGGTCCTCAAACCACAGTGTATCTATGGGTATATGCACTGTGTTTCTGGGTGCATCTCTGCTTTAAGTAATTCTTTTCAGGTTTTATAAAAAGACTGCTTCTGGAATATAATGTGTTTTAAGCAATTTAATAAATATAAAATGAACATGACAAATATTCAAATTAAGATCTTTGTTAAAAATTTTTTTATTTTGATTAAAGAGAAATCCTGTTGACATTTTGACCTTGTGATAGTTATTTCAATTATTAATGTTTTCTCAATGAATATTTATTGAATATAATGTTAAATAATGTTTTGCTCAATAATTAAGGCATTTAAAAGAAGTATTCGCTTTCTATTGCTGCATAATAAACATTTTCTCAGAGGCTTCAAACAACACCTAGCTCATAGTTCTATAGATCCAAAGTCTAGCTAGGCACAGCTGAGTTCTCTGCTCAGGGTTTCACAAAGCTGAAATCCAGGTATTGGCCAACATGAACTCTTGTCTGGAGGCTCTGAGAAGATTTCACTTTCAGACTCATTCAGGTCATTGGCAGAATCCAGTTTCTTGCGGCTGGATGACCAAGGTCCTTTTTTCTTGCCGATTGTCAATAGGGTGTTGCTCTGTGGACCCCAAGGCTGGTTCCAGGTCTACGTAGCCCCATCTGCCTTCAAGCCAGTAAGGACGTGTCCAGTCCTTCCTTGTGCTTTAAATCTCTGTGTCTTCTGCCTCTAGTCAGAGAAAACTCTCTGCTTTTTATTATTCGATAGGATTAAATCAGGCACCACCAGGTAAGCTTCCTTTGTTAAAGACAGCAGCTGTCATCTGACATAACTCATCGTGGTGGTAACCCCACACTCATGGATTCCACCCACATTTGTAGGGGAGAGGATCCCACAGGGATGAGAGTCACATGGAATCATCTTAGAATTCTACCTACACAAAGTATAAAGACACATTCCAGTTTTCCCCAAAGCTTAACAATTAGCCAGGAGCTAGATATACAAGTATGAGCAGAATATAAACATTAAAATGACTGCTCCAATTAATGTCACAGCAGTTTATAGAAGGGTAACATCAGGACTGCCCTCGCAGTCCAGTGGTTAAGATGTCACTCTCCCAATACAACAAGCTGAGTTTTGATCCCTGGTCTGGGTAGATCCTACATGCAGTGTGGTGAGATTTTTTTTTTTTTTAATGACATCAGTGGAATCAACTGGTTAGAAAAGTCACTTTGAGGGCTTTCCCCATGGCTCTGTGGTGCAGAATCCTCCTTCCAGTACAAGAGACATGAGTTCATCCCTGATCTGGGAAGATCCCACATGCCTTGGAGCAGCTAAGCCCACGTACCATAACTACTGAGCCTGTGCTCGAGAGCCTTGGAGCCTCAACTGCTGAGCCCACGTGCCACTACTACTGAAGCCCCAGCACCCTAGAACCCGTGCTCCACAGTAAAGGAAGCCACCAAGATGAGAAACCTGTGCACCACTAGAGAGTAGCTGCCATTTGCCACAACTCGAGAAAGCCTGTAGGCAGCAATGAAGACCCAGCACAACCAAAAATGAAACTAAATAATAATTTTTAAAATAATGAATAAAAAGTTGCTTAGGGGTTGCTTGGTTGGTTTTTTAAATTGTACTAGGCCCTGAGGGGTGTTAAGAGCAATGGCTAACACTTATTGAATTATGAGCTCAGGTTCTCTGCTGTTTGCATGAGGTCGCTCAGTCTTGTCCGACTGCAACCCCGTGGACTGTAGCCTACCAGGCTCCTCGGTCCATGAGATTTTCCAGGCATGAATACTGGAGTGGGTTGCTGTGCTGTTTACCTGTACTATATTATTCAGTCTTTACAAGAATCCTGTAATTATTCCCATTTTACAGTTCAGGAAACAGAATTTAGAGAGGTGAACTCACTGGCCAGAGACACCAGGACCAGTGTCAAGCCAGTGGACCCCTCAGTATTCAGTGTAACAGATCTCTGTTAGCTGTGCCAGGTGCTTTGCTAGGTCCTTCTGAAACAAAATGAAAGTGAAAGTCGCTTATTCATGTCTGACTTTTTGTGACCCCATGGACTCCATGGACGAATTCTCCAGGCCAGAATACTGGAAAGGGTAGCCTTTCCCTTCTCCATGAGATCTTCCCAAGCCAGGATCGAACCCAGGTCTCCTGCATTGCAGGCGGATTCTTTACCAGCTGAGCCACAAGAGAAGCTCAGAATCCTGGAGTGGGTAACCTATCCCTTCTCCAGCGGATCTTTCCAACCCAGGAAGCGAACCAGGGTCCCCTGCATTGCAGGCAAATTCTTTACCAACTGAGCTTCAGGGAAACCAAAAGTAAGATACAATCCCTGCCCTCAGGACTTCACAATAAGAGGAAGCATAGAGGAAATAAATCATTGCCGTAGGGTAGGGAAGGGCTTACAGGCGGCTCAGTTGGTAAAGAATCTGCCTGCAATACAGGAGACCCCGGTTAGATTCCTGGGTTGCAAAGATCCCCTGGAGAAGGGAATGGCTCCCACTCCAGTATTCTGGCCTGGAGAATTTCATGGACTAAATAGTCCTTGGGGTGGCAAAGAGTCGGACGCGACTGAGTGACTTTCACTTTCACTTCGGATTTATCCCATATGTAGGGAATCCACTGACTCTTCTTCGTTTTAAAATGTCCTTATTTATTATTATTTTTAACATATTTATTTATTTGGCCATGCCAGATCTTAGTTGCATCATGTGGAATCTGGTTCCCTGACCAGGGATCAAAACCAGGTCCCTGCATTGGGAAAGCTGAGTCTTAGCCATGGGACCACCAAGGAAGTCCCCACTGACTATTTTAAGCTGGAGAATAACATGGACAGAATTGTACTCCCCCCAAAAAGATAACTTTAACATTCAAGTGGAGGATGAGAAGACCAAGAAGAGAGCAGGGGCGCCAGTTATTCATAGAAGAACACGTCACAGCCTAGATGAGTGATGTCAAGGGCCTGGACGAGAAGCAGAGCAGACAGTGTAAAGACGCAGTGGAGGCCTGCTGGCCGATGAGACCCAGAGCATGAGCAAGAGGAGGTTTTGAGTGGCTTCTGGGTCTGATTCAGTTTGTTGGGATGATGTTACCGCTGATTGCCATTGGGAGGGAGGGAAAATTCAGTATTGTCCAAATCAAAGTTGAATCGTCTGTATTATGTCCACATATGGAGAGACATCCAAACACACGCGCAGACCTATCGATGTTGTGATGGACAAATGCGTGATGTACCCCTGGGGTGGCTCCCTCGGCAGATGACTCTGGGGAGATGGGAGTAAAACCAGGAGGGAATGGTGAAAGAGATCATCTGTAGAGCAACTGACAAATGCCTAGAGAGCCAACAGTTGGGGTAGCTAGAGAGAAAATGGAGTCCAGATGAAGATAGTGTCGTATTTGGCCATGTGGTTTTCCAGTGGTGCACTCAGCATGGAGCAATGCGGGGACCGTGGCCACGAGGGGAGCAGAGTGACCACCGCAAGGCCTTCCCAGAGCACGTTTACCTTGGTCACCTCCCTGTGGTCCTGACACGCTTCCTCAGCCTCAGAAATCTGATTTATTTTGCTTACTGTTGTTGTTGTTTAGTCGCTCAGTCGTGTCTGACTCTTTGTGACCCCGTGGACTGTAGCCCGCCAGGCTTCTCTGTCCATGGGATTCTCCAGGCAAGAATACTGGAGTGGGTTGCCATTCTCTTCTCCAGGGGTTCTTCCCCACCCAGGGACTGAACCTGCATATCTTGCATCTCCTGCATTGGCAGGCGGATTCTTTACCACCTTTCTGAGCCACCATGGAAACTCAAATAAGTATTATTATTATTTTTAAAAAGTGGCTGCTGCTCAACAAGCAGGAGCAAACAGTGAACCTGGTTTAGAGACAGAGCGTGATCAGAGGTGTGAGCAAAGGGGGCCTGAGGAGCAAGAAGCAGACAACATCCACCCACTCAGCCCACCAGAATGCTCTCCTGTGTCCACATCCAGAACCCAACAAGTTTGAGGTTTGACAAAAAACAACAAAATTCTGTAAAGCAATTATCTTTAGATTAAAAAATAAATTAACTTAAAAAACAAACAAACAAACAATGATTCCAGCATAGTGAACAGCCTGTCAGAGTCTGGCACTGCCACTTTGCACTGCGTACATTTAACAAAGTGAAGAGTGAGCAACTTCCTTAAAATTCCAACCTGTAGGCTCATCTAGACTCTTCCTTTCTCAGATCTCTTAGGAAGAAATTTTCCTCATAGAGGCAGGGAGTTTTGAAGATTAAAAAATAGAATTCTGAGGGAAACTCAGGATAGTGGGAAGGAGAGAAGGATGTGGAGGAGAGCAGCTCTCTGCATCAACAAGCATTTATTAAGCACTTACTGTATGCCTGTACGCCACTTAGGGCTTCCCAAGTGGCGCTAGCGCTAAAGAACCCTGGGTTGGGAAAAACCCCTGGAGGAGGAAATGGCAACAACCCACTCCAGTATTCTTGCCTGGAGAATCCCATGGACAGAGGGAGCTTGGTGGGCTATAGTCCACAGGATTGCCAAGAGTCGGACACAAGTGAAGTGACGTCGCACTTAGCACGTGTGCCTGAGGTTGTGTGAGAAGCAGTAGAGGCTACAAAAGCTATGTAATGAGGAGCCAGATTTCGCTGTAAGAAATAACCAGAAGCAAGTAACATAGAAGGGTGTATGGCTGAGCTGCTAAGCCCATGTGTAGAGAGCAGCAGTATTTAGGTTACAAACTGAGCAGTGGGCCTGTGGAAGCCGCAGAAAGAAAACAACAGGGTCAGGAGGGCAGAAAAAGCTTAGCTTGAAAGGAATAGGCAAACTGGAGCCACTAAGTTTAGTAACAGCTTCCAGAAGGATTTATCCTTCCCCACTCCTCCACCCCCAGAGGTTTATTCTTTGCAAAACACTTTCATGTGTATTAATCTCATTTTAGCCCTGACACAATCCAGCAGGGGAGGCAAGGTGGGGATTCTAAAGGGGGAAAGAATTTGAGAGAGATTTATGATGTAGAAATGGCAGGATTTGATGACCAATTAATCTTCTCGTTGAGGGTGAGGGAAGAGCCACGATGACCCACCCTCCCTGCTCATTCATTCACTCACAGAAGCGTTCAGACAACAAGTCCTCCTCAGGAATTGCCGCTGCACCCCATCCAGGCACTGGTGCTGGGTTTCCAGCTTCCTACTGGGGCTGCCACATAGATTCTGATGCCTCAGCCTACATAGGAAGACCACCCGATGCCGGTTGTGAATTCAGGTTGCCTGTGGACAACCTGACAAGTAGGTGCAACTGACAAGTTGCAACTGACAAGTAGGCAATTTTGCAGAGAAGTTTGGCTCTTTCAGGGAAAAGGCCTGGGACATAAACCCAATTTGGAATTATTAGCTATAGGTTATAGGTTAATAATTAGCTATAGGTTAATAATTATTATTATAGATGAGAGTTAAAACTGAGAGCAGATTAGATGACTGGAGAGACCTTGGTTAGGACATTTAAGAACGATGAGCTTCAGTTTCTGTGGGAAATGAGGAAGATTGTGTCTACCGTGCAGTCTTATCATAGATCAAATGAACGTGGAAACAGCAAAGCATTACATAAACTGAAAATATTATTGGGACTTGCCTGGTGGTCCGGTGGTTAGGACTCAGCACTCTCACTCTAAGAGGTCAGTCCCTGGCTGGGGAGCTAAGATCCCGCAAGCCAAGAGGTGTGTGGCCAAAAACAGAAAGTGTTATAACTGATGTCTCATCATTCTAGCATCAGCATCTTTAACAAATTCTTCAGAGAAGGCCAGACTTTTGCGCTAACATTCCTCTGTTATCTCATTATCATCACACACACACACCCCACCCCCACCCCAGGCAGAGGTCAAGAGCTAAATAAGAATAGGTCTTGATATCCGGACTTTGAATAGAAGCTAAGAATATTAGACTAATTCATAAGTGTATCTTAGGTATGAAAGGTGCATCTGATCAGGAACTGAGAAGCAGAGAGATAATGCAAAGCAGAATGGTTGTGCTGCTGCTCAGCCTGATTTCTAAAAAACACAACTAATGAATCATTCATGGGCAAAAAATACTTTCAGATATTCTGACCATTGAAAAGTGAGGGGGAGGGGAAATTTAGAGAAACTTGAGAGGAAAATTCAAGTTCCGACCCCTGATTGTTAAAATGAAAGATCGAGGGAAAGCCAGGATCCCTTTAAAAATATTAATAGCAAAAGTGGAGGAGCACCGTTAGCACTCCTAAAATTTTGGAGCACTGTTTCGATTGAGTACAAGTATGTAATAGGTGTCAAAGAGGTTCTTTGTGTGTGTGTGTGTATGTGTTTGTTTTTTTTTAAGAAAAATACCTTTTGGTCATTTGCAGCTCCGTGAGACTATGAATTAGAAACAACTTTCACAGATTAATCTTTATTTTTGTGGATGATGTTAGTATCACTAACTCCATGGGTTAGGAGCTGACTGGGAATAGGAAGGGGACACATTTAGATTCAATTTAAAATTTTTCTTACTGTAGGATATGGGAGCAGTGGCTCAGTGCCACATCCAATGAGTTCTTGAGTTTTCTGGCTTGTGTTAGTTGTTGTGTAGGTACATCCACTGTGCCGATAACCCCATGTCTCAGAGGTTAAACAAGGGGAGAAAGATGGGTCACCTTCTGCTAGAAATTTGCCTAATCTACTCTTTGCAAAGCAAGGTGGGGTTGTTTCCTGAAATTTTAATTCTAAAAGCCTCAAAAATTCAAACTGCAATAGTAGTCTTCCTCGGTCCACAGCCATTGGTGTGAAGAGTCAATTTGTGTTTCTGCAGTGACAGAAACTGGAGAAGGCAATGGCAACCCACTCCAGTACTCTTGCCTGGAAAATCCCATGGACCGAGGAGCCTGGTAGGCTACAGTCCATGGGGTCGCAAAGAGTCGGACACGACCGAGCGACTTCACTTTCACTTTCAGTGACAGAAACTGAAGGAATCAGCTCTTTTTCCCCCTCTTTCAGTCATTCATCAAACGTTTATTGAGGCCTCTGGATGTGCCAGACTTTGTGCTCATGACTAGGGACAGGGCATAGATGAAGAAAAAGTCTTTGATCCCAGGAATCTTCCAGTCCAGTGGTGACACCAGGGTCAGGGCCAGAGCACGCTTCCCACAGGTGGCGACATTGCACCTGAGTCTTCCAGGGTCCGCAGCAAGCGGCCAGTGGGGTTAAGAGTTGAGATCTCAGGCAACGGAGAGAACTGCAAGAGAAAACTCAGCAGGCACTAAAAGAAGTTCATGTTATAGTGGGAGGTGGCGCCCTTCTGAGCTCTGCTTGAGAGCCGCTAAGGCTCAGGTCAGCCTCGTATATCCTGCTGAAGAATCTGGAGTTCTTCGGTGAATGTGACTGGAAGTCTCCCGAAGAACAGGAAGTAGGCAGGCACTCTAACCCCTCTAACCTTTGGAGAATGGCCTCTGTATAGATGGAACTACCCCAAGAAATCAAACCAGTCAATCCTAAAGGAAATCATTGCTGGATATTCATTGGAAAAACTGATGCTGAAGCTCCAGTACTTGGGCCACCTGATATGAAGAGCCAACTCATTTGAAAAGATCCTGATGCTGGGAAAGATTGAAGGCAGGAGGAGAAAGAGATGACAGAGGATGAGATGGTTAGATGGCATCACCAATTCGATGGACATGAGTTTGAGTAAACTCCAGGAGACAGTGAAGGACAGGGGAGCCTGGCATGCTTCAGTCCAGTCCATGGGGTCACAAAGAGTTGGACACGACTGAGTGGCTAAACAACCACCCCAGGAGCAGGGTTGGGTTTGTTCATCTGTGAGTCCCCACTGTCTTCCTGCAGACACTTCTGAGCATCTTCTGAGTGAGCACCCTTAGAGCCAGGGCTGCAGGATTAAGACCTGGCCTCTGGCCTCAGGCCTCAGCCCCCTGGGAGAGAGAAGTGCACCCCCACACTGCACCCAGTGGGTGGGTACACTTGGCGCCCAGAGAGGGTGCACACGAATGCTGCCCGGTCAGTCCACACAGGGAGGTGTGAAGGGGGCAATTCCAAAAGGTTTCCTAAAGATGGCGAGGCTTTGGAAAAGTGCGAGCTGGGGAAGCAGTTGAGTGTGGAGGGCAGGAGGGGGATGGCTGGAATGAGAGTGAATGAAAGGATGGGCGGCCCTTGGCGGGCCCGCAGAAGATGTGCCTGTTGTGAGCAAAATGGCCCCTGGGCGAGCCTGGAGGACGTGGCAGGAGGGCGAAGGGTAAAAGGAGACACATTGACCAGGAGCAAAAAGGACTCATCCTCCTGCAAGATGGGAGGAAAGGAGTCACAGTGGATGGGCCAGCAGGTTGGTGGAAAGAGGGATGGGGACAGAAAGGGTTTCATGACAGGTTGGTTCAGTCAGTCGGCTCCTAGCACCGTGTGTCCTGCAGCACACTTGGGTGGTTCTGGGAACGCAGCTGACCTGTCCTTGGGCAGTGCCGGCTTCCTCTCCTTCTAAAGCCCTCCACGATGAACAGTGTGTGCTTTTCAGTCCAGAGGCCAGAGTGGAAGTCAGCAGACCTTGGGCTTCCCTGGTGGCTCAGCTGGTTAAGAATTCGCTAGCCAAGGCAGGAGACACGTGTTCAGTCCCTGGTCCAGGAAGACCCCACATGCCTCAGAGCAACTGAGTCTGAGAGCCACAACTATCAAGTTCTGCGCCCCAGAGCCTGGGAGCTGCAACTACTGAAGCCCATGCACCCTGGAGCCCGGTGCTCTGCAACAGGAGAACTCACCGCAGTGAGAAGCCCGTGCACCACAACTCGAGAGCAGCCCCTGTTCACCACAACTAGAGAAAACCCTCGCAGCAACGAAGACCCAGCACAGCCAAAAATAAATAAATAATTTTAAAAAGGAAAGTCAGCAGATCTTCGAGGCTTTGCCTTTCAAAGGCCCGGCTCCAGCACCTGGAGGCCCCAGACACCACCCTCTGGGAAGGTGCTGGGGAAGTGCCTGGCTCCATCTCCTTCTGATCTTTTCCTGATTCAGAGCTTTTTCTCCCTCTCTCCCTTTGGGACAGTTGGGTATTTCTGTGGGGACTTTTCTTCTCTCCTCAAACCAGTCCCCTTGTCCTCAGATCACTGCACAGAGTAGACGGGAGTGAGTGAAGAGAGAGGTGGGATTGAAAAGCAGGCTTGACTGTAAAATGACAGGGACCTCCCTGGCGGTCCAGTGGTTAGGACTCGACGCTTTCACTGCACAGGTTCGATCCCTGGTCGGGGATCTAAGATCCTGCAAGCCACGTGATGTGCAGAATTTTTTAAAAAAGCAAACAACCAAAACCAAAACAGACTGTGAAATGATTGTGCTCACTGAGGGAATTACAGATGAAATGATGGCTTGAAAATGATCCCGTAAAACGGAGTGCAGATGAAAACAGGATCAGCTGTGTGTTAGAGTTGGACAGTGAGTACACTGTTTTATTACACTCTCCTTGCTCCTGTTGCATGGTTGCAATTTTCCATAATAAAAAGTTGAGATATACTAAATACAATAAAATACTTGGCACTTGGAAATATTGTGAATTTACAGCAATACTTCATTTTCGCCAGTTCATGTGAATAAGCGTGTATTATTTACCAATGTAAAAAAAAAAACATTGCAGGAGCTCTCTTAAGAGAACATTGCTGATTTGTATCTCTCCTTCCCCCACTCACTGCAAGCTCTAGCCTTTGACTATGTGTTAAGCTGGTGTTTTCCTCCCTTGGTTTTAATCAGAACTCATTCCTTCTGTCTGTGCATACTTGCAAAAGGGCATCTTTCTTTATCTCTGTTGTGTTTTGAAAGGTTTGCCCTGACAGTAAGGAAGTTGCCTGTAAACCTAACCCAGACCTTCCCCTGGACTAAGCTCTTCTTTCCACCCAGGTCTGACTTTGATGTGACAGGGCGTTGCTGGTTGTTTTTAAATTACTCCCTTGGGCGTCTCTAAAATCCATTTTTTGTCCAGCTTTCTCATAGGTCTCTGATGTTTATTTTAAAAGGGAAGTTCTCCAGCATGACAAGATGCTTCAATAGTAAGCACAAACCCAAGATAGAAGATTATTTTCATCAGTGACCACAATGTGATTCAGAAACTCAAAGACAAGTAACTTTATGAGGCAGAAGATAAGGAGCCCTCTGGGAATGGCAGCAGATGTTTTGGGTGGAGCCTGTGTCCCGGCTGAAGGCGGAGTCATTCACATCCAGCCTCCAAAGCAACCCCTCCAGGCCTCCCTGCTCCCTTCCACCTTCAGCAACTCTTCATTTTCATCAGGATAAAACCCAATTTCTTCAATTCAGTTCAGTTGCTCTGCTAAGTCACTTCAGTCGTGTCTGACTCTGTGCGACCCCATAGATGGCAGCCCACCAGCCTCCCCTGTCCCATGGGATTTTCCAGGCAAGAGTTCTGGAGTGGGGTGCCATTGCCTTCTCCCAGTCTCTCAGTTGTGTTCAGTTCTTTGCAACCCCATGGACTGCAGCGCACCAGGCCTCCCTGTCTATCACCGACTCCCGGAGTTTACTCAAACTCATGCCTACCGAGTCGGTGATGCCATCTAACCATCTCATCCTCTGTCGTCCCCTTTTCCTCCTGCTTTCAATCTTTCCCAGCATCAGGGTCTTTTCAAATGAGTCAGTTCTTCCCATCAGGTGGCCAAAGTATTAACTGCTTATATATAGCGAATATAATAGTTTTGTTTTTTTTTTGGTTGTTGTTGTTTGTTCTTGTGTGCGCACTAGGAGCTCTTTAAAGAGGAAATGGCAACCCACTCCAGTATTCCTGCCTGGAAAACCCCATGGACAGAGGATCCTGGCAGGCTGCAGTCCATGGGGTCACAAAACAGTCTGACAGGACTTACAAACTGAACACTAGGAACCAGCCCCTCTGCTAAACCCTTTTCCTGCTTTATCTCACTTTTATCCTAAACCACTCCCTGTCCTTCACTAACCATCCCCCTCCCCTACATTCCATCAAATCAGTTAAGACTGTGGACTCTGAATCCAGTTTGTCTGGATGTGAAGCCCTCAGTCAGTCAGTTCAGTCGCTCAGTTGTGTCCGACTCTTTGCGACTCCATGAATCACAGCACGCCAGGCCTCCCTGTCCATTACCAACTCCCGGAGTTCACTCAGATTCATGTCCTTTGAGTAAGTGATGCCATCCATCCTCTGTCGTCCCCTTCTCCTCCTGTCCCCAATCCCTCCCAGCATCAGAGTCTTTTCCAATGAGTCAACTCTTCGCATGAAGTGGCCAAAGTACTGGAGTTTCAGCTTTAGCATCATTCCTTCCAAAGAAATCCCAGGGCTGATCTCCTTCAGAATGGACTGGTTGGATCTCCTTGCAGTCCAAGGGACTCTCAAGAGTCTTCTCCAACACCGCAGTTCAAAAGCATCAATTCTTTGGCACTCAGCCTTCTTCACAGTCCAGCTCTCACATCCATACATGACTACTGGAAAAACCATAGCCTTGACTAGACGGACGTTAGTCGGCAAAGTAATGTCTCTGCTTTTGAATATGCTGTCTAGGTTGGTCATAACTTTTCTTCCAAGAACAGTGTCTTTTAATTTCATGACTGCAGTCACCATCTGCAGTGGTTTTGGAGCCCCCAAAAATGAAGTCTGTCACTGTTTCCACTGTTTCCCCAACTATTTCCCATGAAGTGATGGGACTGGATGCCATGATCTTCGTTTTCTGAATGTTGAGCTTTAAGCCAACTTTTTCACGCTCCTCTTTCACTTTCATCAAGAGGCTTTTTAGTTCCTCTTCACTTTCTGCCATAAGGGTGGTGTCATCTGCATATGTCAGGTGATTGATATTTCTCCCGGCAATCTTGATTCCAGCTTGTGCTTCTTCCAGTCCAGCGTTTCTCATGATGTGCTCTGCATGTAAGTCAAATAAGCAGGGTGACAATATACAGCCTTGACGTGTTACTTTTCCTATTTGGAACCAGTCTGTTGTTCCATGTCCAGTTCTAACTGTTGCTTCCTAACCTGCATACAGGTTTCTCAAGAGGCAGGTCAGGTGGTCTGGTATTCGCATCTCTTTCAGAATTTGCCACAGTTTATTGTGATCCACACAGTCAAAGGCTTTGGCATAGTCAATAAAGCAGAAATAGATGTTTTTCTGGAACTCTCTTGTTTTTCGATGATCCAGCAGATGTTGGCAATTTGGTCTCTGGTTCCTCTGCCTTTTCTAAAACCAGCTTGAACATCAGGAAGTTCATGGTTCACATATTGCTGAAGCCTGGCTTTGAGAATTTTGAGCATTACTTTACTAGCATGTGAGATGAGTGCAATTGTGCGGTAGTTTGAGCATTCTTTGGCATTGCCTTTCTTTGGGATTGGAATGAAAACTGACCTTTTCCAATCCTGTGGCCACTGCTGAGTTTTCCAAATTTGCTGGCATATTGAGTGCAGCACTTTCACAGCATCATCTTTCAGGATTTGAAATAGCTCACCTGGAATTCCATCACCTCCACTAGCTTTGTTCGTAGTGATGCTTCTAAGGCCCACTTGACTTCACGTGCCAGGATGTCTGGCTCTAGATTAGTGATCACACCATTGTGATTATCCAGGTCGTGAAGATCTTTTTTGTACAATTCTTCTGTGTATTCACGTCTGACAGAATGTGGTCCACTGGAGAAGGGAATGGCAAACCACTTCGGTACTCTTGCCTTGAGAACCCCATGAACAGTATGAAAAGGCAAAATGATAAGATACCAAAAGAGGAACTCCCCAGGTCAGTAGGTGCCCAATATGCTACTAGAGATCAGTGGGGAAATAACCCCAGAAAGAATGAAGGGATGGAACCAAAGCAAAAACAATACCCAGTTGTGGATGTGACTGGTGATAGAAGCAAGGTCCGATGCTGTAAAAGGCAGTATTGCATAGGAACCTGGAATGTCATCCATGAATCAAGGCAAATTGGAAGTGGTCAAACAAGAGATGGCAAGGGTGAATGTCGACATTCTAGGAATCAGCGAACTAAAATGGACTGGAATGGGTGAATTTAACTCAGATGACCATTATATCTACTACTGTGGGCAGGAATCCCTCAGAAGAAATGGAGTAGCCATCATGGTCAACAAAAGAGTCCGAAATGCAGTACTTGGATGCAGTCTCAAAAACGACAGACTGATCTGTTCGTCTCCAAGGCAAACCATTCAATATCACAGTAACCAAGTCTATGCCCCAACCAGTAACACTGAAGAAGCTGAAGTTGAACGGTTCTGTGAAGACCTACAAGACCTTTTAGAACTAACACCCCCAAAAAGATGTCCTTTTCATTATAGGGGCCTGGAATGCAAAAGTAGGAAGTCAAGAAACACCTGGAGTAACAGGCAAATTTGGCCTTGGAATGCGGAATGAAACAGGGCAAAGACTAATAGAGTTTTGCCAAGAAAATGCACTGGTCATAGCAAACACCCTCTTCCAACAACACAAGAGAAGACTCTACACATGGACATCACCAGATGGTCAACACCGAAACCAGATTGATTATATTCTTTGCAGCTAAAGATGGAGAAGCTCTATACAGTCAACAAAAACAAGACCAGGAGCTGACTGTGGCTCAGATCATGAACTCCTTATTACCAAATTCAGACTCAAATTGAGGAAAGTAGGGAAAACTGCTAGACCATTCAGGTATGACCTAAACCAAATCCCTTATGATTATACAGTGGAAGTAAGAAATAGATTTAAGGGCCTAGATCCGATAGAGTGCCTGATGAACTATGGAATGAGGTTCGTGACATTGTACAGGAGACAGGGATCAAGACCATCCCCATGGAAAAGAAATGCAAAAAAGCAAAATGGCTGTCTGGGGAGGCCTTACAAATAGCCGTGAAACGAAGAGAAGCGAAAAGCAAAGGAGAAAAGGAAAGATATAAGCATCTGAATGCAGAGTTCCAAAGAATAGCAAGAAGAGATAAGAAAGCCTTCTTTAGCGATCAGTGCAAAGAAATAGAGGAAAAGAACAGAATGGGAAAGACTAAAGATCTCTTCAAGAAAATTAGAGATACCAGGGAACATTTCATGCAAAGATGGGCTCGATAAAGAACAGAAATGGTGAAGCCCTATGTAGCCTCTTTTCAGCTTAGTTAGTGGAGAGATGATCTTTTGTGCCTTAGTCTCCACATCTGTAAAGCGGGTATCATAACAGTACCTACTTCATGGAATTGTGAGGACTTAAAGAGTTACTGTGTGTGTGTTAGCTATTAATGTTGTTATTACTTGAAGATGCTCAAAATAGCCAGCTTTTTGTGTGTTTTACATTATTTTCTGTACCCTTTTTTTTTTCCCAGTTCATTTTTGGACTCTCAAGACATTCTGTGTATTGGCTAATTTCTCTCCATCTATTGAAATCATAGGGTTACCATTCTCAGTTATATCTAATTGCCATTGTCAGCAGCCTTTTTCTAAGAAATCTGACAAGGGAGATGGAGAGAGGACACATTCCTCTCTTTGCAGAAAGTAATCGCAAAATTTGTCTATGCCGATATTGAGAGAACACCTTCAAGGTTTAGTCCTAAGTGAAAAATTGTTGTTTTTGCGTTTCTCAGTCGTGTCTGACTCTTTGCAACCCCAATGACTGCAGCACGCCAGGCTTCTCTGTCCTTCACCATCTCCTGGAGCTTGCTCAAACTCATGTCCGTTGAGTCGGTGATGCCATCCAACCATCTCCTTTGTTGCTCTCTTCTCCTCCTGCCCTCAGTATTTCCCAGCATCAGGGTCTTTTCCAGTGAGTCGTCTCTTTCCATCAGGTGGCCAAGGTATTGGAGCTTCAGCTTCAGCATCAGTCCTTCCGATGAATATTCAAGGTTGACTTCTTTTAGGATTGACTGGCTTGATCCCCTTGCTCATAGACAGTTATACCTGTATAACACTGTAATCTAGGTAAGTGGATTTTAAAATAAATTATAATACAATTCATGTATTTATAATTTTAAAATCCACTTACCTAGATTGATGATGGTTGCAGAAAACTACAAATATACTCAAAATCATTTAATTGTACACTTTTCACAAGTGGTTTTTTTTTTCTGTTTGCTTGTCTTTGCTGCACTGCATAGCTTGCTGGCTCTTAGGGATCTTAGTTCCCCAAGCAGGGATCAAACCTTGAAAGCACCAAGTCCTAACCCCTGGAGCACCAGGGAATTTCCACTGTGTATATACATATATACAGTCTGTAAAGCTGTTCTACCACCTAAGATATTCTATGTAAATAAAAAGTCTGGAAAAGTACTGTTAGTAGTAGTTATTGCAGAAGAAGAACTGAGATGGAGCAGACCTCCAGGAGGACCACTTTGACTTTTTTAATCCTATGAGCTTCTGTATCTGAGTGTTTTCTAATGAAGATATGTTTATGTATTGTTATATATTTTTGGTCTGTGCTGTTCACCGCTATAACTCTGTCATCTTGAGCAGGGCTTGCATATAGCAGAGGTTCAATAAATATTTGTTGAATGACTGGATAAAGAAGTTACATTTCAAATGTAAAAAAGAACAGTGTGTACAATAACTTGATAGGTTTGCTCTTGCAAACTTGCTAATTTTAAAAATCCGTTTCCAAGACACATTTATGAAAGTGATGCTTTTCAGTAGTTGAAGAACTATTCTTGGAATACTCTGAATGGGGCCTGGCTTAAAAAATTGGGGCTCTGAATTTGGATTTTGGCTGCAGAAATTGACTATGAAAGGGGTTTCCACAGTGTATCTTTTAATCAATCTTTTATAAAGCAGGTACAATAATTTATCTTTCTTATCCAGGGTAAGACAATAGGTACTGTAATTGAGGAACTATTTAAATTCTGATTTTATTTGTATTCATATTGCCTTTAAATTACCTGATTGAAGTTTTGTTTTAAACAATAGTGGAAATAAATCTATTGGTAATTTTCAGTGTAGGTTAAAATCTGTATATGAACTTCTCTCTTCCTGATAAACTTGTTTTATGTATATTCAGGTAAATACTCGTCGACAGATAAAATGCTAGAATAATATTGTCTATATTAGTGTTTAAACATAGTTACTAATCATATTGTGATTATTTACAGTATTCAACATTTTTTTTTTGCTGTTTGCTGAAATGGAAGTTATTTGCTATTTTTATGTATTACATTTAGAAATACATGACATAATAATATTGTGATTTTAATCTTATCTTTCCCCTAACTTAGAGGTTCCTAAACCTTTTGGAGGCCACAAACCCTTTAAGGAGCTGATGAAAGTGATGAACCTTTGCACTAGAAAAATGTACACATTTGAAGAGGATTTCAAACCTCAGGTTAATAACTCTAAGTCATTAAAATGCATGGAGATTTTCATAGATATTTTCACATCCATGTGTTTAACTTAAAAGCATGTAATTTGACAAAGGCTCTTAGCTTTGGTACTGATGGAGACTTTCACGTTTAACCGGTGGCTCTTTAAGCCATCAAATTCCTTTATTAGAATATCATTCTTGCTTCTCAAGGTATAAGGTACTCAGGTGACGTTAGGATGATTAGCACCTGGACTACAAACCCTAGTGGCTTGGGGCAGAATTCTGAGTTCTTCGGATAAACTCACTATGTAATTATTTAAAGGTGACATAACTAAAGGATTGGGCATCCCTAGTGGCACAGTGGTAAAGAATCCCCCTGCCAGCGCGAGAGACTCAGCTCAGTTCCTGCGGCGGAAAGATCCCCTGGAGAAAGAAATGGCTTCCCACTCCAGTGTTCTTGCCTGGGAAGTCCTATGGACAGAGGAGCCTGGCGGGCTGTAGTCCATGGGGTCACATGGACTCAGCGGCTGAACAACAACAACTAAAGGACTGACTTCTCAAGATTCCATTCCACTGAGAAGTTCAAGATTAGCAATGATGGCTTTTAAAGAAGAGGGAGTCTCCAATTAATTAAGGCTTATTTCTCTACTTAGTGCCTCTGTGAGGACAAGAGAAGGAATTGTGGTTTCTGAGTGTGGTTTGGGGGCTGCTCCTCGTGATGAAAAGGTCAGTCCCAGGACAGACCATGAAGCTGAGTGAAAGACAGTGATACTAGAGAAACTCAGTGTGAAACAAGAAAAGAGAAAGGGAGAAGATACAGAATTAAGGATTGAGGATGGGTGAGAGCTGCAATTCTTGAGCACGAGAGACTTCCTGGTGAAGAGCCACGCAGAGTGGAGATCAGAGACTCAGTGGGCCCCTCTCAGACCTAAGCACCTGCTGTTCAGTTATAATTAGTGGGAAGAGGAAGAGGTTGGGGTGATGTTTGACCCCAACTTCAGGGCAAAGAATTTGCTGGTTTCCTACACTAAGAAATTGTCCCTAAGAGGATAGAGTGAGCAATGACAGTCTCACAGAGGAAACCACACCAGCAACCTCCACGGTTCCCCCAACAGGTATAACTCCTCTCCAGTCTCTCCACCCATGCTGGACCCCAGTACTATAAGGAACAGTATGACGATGCATGCTCAGCCGTGTCCAACTCTTTATCACCCCACCGACTGTAGCCCACCAGGCTTCTCTGTCCTTGGAGGTTGCTGGTGTGGTTTCCCCTGGCTGCCCACTCCAGTATGCCAGTTGCCATTTCCCCCTCCAGAAGATCTTCCTGACCCAAAGACTGCACCCATGTCCTCTGCATTGGCAGGCAGATTCTTTACCACTGAGCCACCTGGGAAGCCCCAAGGAACAGTATAAGAGAATATAAATTCCCAATGAAGACCATTAAATTTGTTCAACTCAAAAGTCCTTATTGACCTTAGGAGGATATAATTTTTCAGATTAATAAAAACAGCATTAAGTGGTGAATCCAAGGAAGGAAAAAGTGTTGAATAATCATTCGAGATTATAATAATAATAATCCCATTGAGATTCGGATGGGAATGAAAATAAATGGATTGTTATAGTGGTATTGAACAAATATGTTTTCCATATTGGAGGGTCCTGGTTGTATGTAAAGGAGGAGAGGGAAAAGGCAGTAGAAACAGCCTGAGGATAATTTTGGAAAAAGAAGAGGTGACTGAGGACCTAAGGGAGAGAAGGCTGAATGACACAGAGGGGTGATTTTCCCATGTGGAGGAACATTAGCTCTGAATTGTTAAGAAGAGGCTCTGAGAAGGACAAGCGTGCTGGTGGTGTGTATGTCAAGAGGGTGCGGGTCTCTGCTCTGATGGAAGGAATGTCTGTATAGAGGAGTGTTCAATGACCATCAGCCTGAAGTTGACTATAGAAGAAAAAAGTACCAAAACTTGTTCAGCTGTCTTTCCTTTTAAATGACTTGAAGTTTTAAGGAAATTGCCTGGAAAAACAATTCTTGTCCTCACCCACTGAATATATTGTACTTTACTTTAGAAAATCTAACAATAAACATGCAACGTTTCTTTTTTGAAGAACCTACATGGAAAAAGGCAAGATAAGAAACTGGTTTCTTTTTTTCTTTTTTTTTTTTTGGCCTCACTGCACAGTGTACAGGATCTTAGTTCCTTGACCAGGGATGGAACCCGTGCCCCCTTCAGTGGAAGCCCAGAGTTTTAACCACTGAACTGCCAGGGAAGTCCCCAAGAGACTGGTTTCTTGATCCATTTCCCTGCATATTTTTTGGTAAGGCTTTGACTTGATGCTCAGCATCTGAACTGCTAGGAACTTTAACATACATGCATTTCCTGGATATGTGTGTTCTACAGCAATTGCCAAAATGGCCTGCTTCTAATCACTCACCACAAGTGCCCAGTAGCTATCAGGGGTAGAACTGCTGGTCGGAGGAGGAGGCCGGGTGTCAGATTGTGTGCCGAGGCAGATTGCTGAACAGGCGGTTACTTATTAGGGAATGGAGTTGGTAGGTAACTGATAGGAGGCCTTGAAGGGAGGAGTGGGTGCGGAGATGGCCTCCATTTGCTATCAGGGGCAGTAAACACTTAATAACTTGGCAGAATCTACAAGGACTTAATTCTCTCCTGTCTTCCACCCTCACCCTCCTCCTTTTTTTAGCCACCCCTTCTTCAGATGCCTGATTTTGTCATTAGAATTCGTTGTCATTCAGCCACTCAGTCATGTCCCACTCTTTGCATGGACTGTAGCACGCCAGGCTTCCCTGTCCATTACCAAGTCCTGAAGTTTGCTCAAACTCATTTCCATTGAGTCAGTAATGCCATCCAACCAGCTCATACTCTGTCATTCCCTTCGCTTCCTGCCTTCTATCTTTCCCAGCATCAGGGTCTTTTCCAGTGAGTCTTTAGAATTTACATGAGGGAAAAAACCTCTGAATATTTGAATATACTACGAGTTAATACACAGCAGCTTTGGAGCTAAAAAGTCAGTGGCACATCAGGCTACATTGCGGTAGTAGAGACACAGAAGAAAGGGGCCAGTCCCCAATCTTCCATCTTTTTGGAAGACCATATACTGTCCTAGGCATCCCATTTTACGAGGGACACTGACCACTTTTGGATCACAAGCAGAAAAGAGTAGCTAGGACCACCGTATTTTTAAAACTATTTTATTTATTCATTTGGCTGCGCCAGGTCTTAATTGGAACATGTGGGGATCTTTGATCTTCACTGCAGCATGTGGTATCTTCAGTTGCGGGATGTGGGCTCTAGTTCCCTGACCAGGGATCAAACCCAAGGCTCCTACATTGGGATCACGGAGTCTTAGACACTGGACCTCCAGGGAAATCCCAGCATAATGATTTTGAGACCCACTCACATTATATCATGGGCCTCCCTGGTAAAGAATCCACCTGCAATGCAGGAGACCTGGGTTTGATCCCTGAGTTGGGAAGATCCCCTGGAGATGGGAACAACTGGAGAATCCCATGGGGTCATAAACAGTTGGACGTGACTGAGCGACCTTCACTTCACGTGTTTTATCATACAGATATAGACCCTCTCATGTCTGTATCAGTAGTTACTCCTTTTTATTACTAACTGATGCTCCACTGTATAGATATTTCACAACTTGTTTATCCATTTATTAGTTTATCCATTTAAACAAACATTTGGTTTGTTTCTACTTTTTGGCTATTACAAATAAAGCTACTGTGAATATTCCAGTGAAGTCTTGGTGTAGACACTGATTTTTGTTTCTTTTGGGAACATACCTTGGAATGGAATAACAAGGTTGAATGGTAGGTGTGCATTTAGTGTTTTAAGAAACTCTTAGTCTTCCAAAGTGATGTACCAGCAGTTGTTCCATATCTTCATCAACACTTGGTATTGTCAATTTTCCAACATTAGCCATTCTAATTGCATGTAGTAGTATCTCACTGTGGTTTTAACTTGTACTTACCTGATGACTCATGATGTGGACCACCTTTTCACATGCTTATCAGACATTCAGATAATTTCTTTTCTGACGTGTCTGTTCAAATCTTTGCCCATTTTAAAAATTGCCCTGGTTGTCGTCTTACTGAGCTGTAATAGTTTTTTGGAAATTTTGGACACCAGTCCTTTATCAAATGTATGTATTATAAATATTTTCCCAATCTGTGCCTTATCTTTTCATTTTTCTTAACAGTATCTTTCTAAGAGCAAATTTTAAAGTTTTGATGAAGTTCAGTTTATTGTATGAATGTTTGTTTTTGTATCCTCTCTAAGACACTGTTGCCTCCTTCAATAAGAAATAGATTTTTTCCCCCTCTGATTAAGCTTTTTCTAGTTTTGTTGTTATTTAGTCGTTCAGTCATATCAGACTCTTCTGTGACCCCATGAGTTTTGCATTTGAGTTTATCATTCGTTTTGAGTTAATTCTTATGTATTATGTGACATAAGGGTCAGTGTCCATTTTTCCCCCAATGGGTTTGGAGTTGTTCCAGCAGAATCTGTTGAAAAGATTTTCCTTTCTCCCTTTGAATTGTCTCACCGCCCTTGTTGGAAATCAGTTGTTAACCGTATACAAACACGTGAGTCTGTTTCTGGAGTCTGTTCTGTTCAAGGTGGAGGTATCTAATGAGATGTTTGAAATAGAGAATCAAAGCTATTTCATTGTTTGTTTGTTTGTTTTGCTGAATATCGGCAATATATCTTTGCCCTGTACGTGGAGAAAAGCATTTCTCTTCAAGAAAACCTACCTACCACTGTCTAGTTTGCTCATCCATTCTTAAATTCTGGATTGAAATACATATTTCTCATAGATTTAGGGCTAGAATCATAGACAAGTCCTACAATTATAAAGCAAAGGAAAATATGAAAACTTGGGTTTAGACTTGGACAAACGCACAGTGGAACCAAGTATTTTGGTTCCCTAATTGTATGCTAAACTTATTCATGTATTATTTCTGTGGAAAAAAAATCACAGGAGAAAGAACTGAAAATTCTGGAAGACAGTTTAAGAGTCTGGGAGCTGTCTCTGCAATGACGATCAGGAAATCTGGACGTCAGCAGACCGCTCAGCTTTTTCTTGCTCCTATTCATGACTTAATAGAGTCACCTTCCAGGACACCAGTGTCACTGGCCATGTGTTCCTGGCATTGGCGCAAGTGTGTGGTCCTTTCTGTCTCTAGAGTCCGAGAAAAGCAAATTCTTCACAGAGATGGAGTCAACCACCATCTGAGAACGGTGCTCATCCCACCTCCTAGAGGTTCAAGAAATACTTTTTGTTGTCCAGAGGTTTTCTCTTCTTTCCTTCTGTTTATCTAGGTATCAAGACTGAGCAAAGAAGGCAATGGTCCAAAATATTAACTTCATTATAAACGAATTTTAAATAAATATGAGGGCAATAGTGAAGACAGAAGAGACTATGAAATGCAGTGTTAGTGGCTCAATTACAAGGAGAGAAGGATTTGTTGAAACATGGATTCAGAAGTGTGTGAGCCAGTGGATGCTGGGGATGTAAGTTCATATTCTGATTTTGACACACACCTTATAAATGTTCACCTCTGTCCCTTAATGAGAGCTACAGGTGCTATTATGAAAATGACATAGTATCTGGTTCAGTTCAGTCGCTCAGTCGTGTCTGACTCTTTGTGACCCCATGGGCTGCAGCACGCCAGGCTTTCCTGTCCATCACCAACTCCCAGAGCTTGCTCAAACTCATGTCCATCAAGTCGGTGATCCTATAGAACCATCTCATCCTCTGTTGTCACTTTCTCCTCCTGCCTTCAATCTTTCTCAGCATCAGGGTCTTTTCCAGTGAGTCAGTTCTTTGCATCCAGTGGCCAAAATATTGGAGCTTCAGCTTCGGCATCAGTCCTTCCAGTGAATATTCAGGACTGATTTCCTTTAGGATTTACTGATTTGTTTGATCTTCTTTCAGTCCAAGGGACTCTCAAGAGTCTTCTCCAACACCACAGTTCAAAAGCGTCAGTTCTTCGTCACTCAGCTTTCCTTATGGTCCAACTCTCACATCTACTCACGACTACTAGAAAAACTATAGCTTTTACTATATGGACCTTTGTCAGCAAAGTAATGTCTCTGCTTTTTAGTATGCTGTCCAGGTTGGTCATATCTTTTCTTCCAAGGAGCAAACGTCTTTTAATTTCATGGCTGCAGTCACCACCTGCAATGATTTTGGGAGCCCAAGAAAATAAAGCCTCTCACTGTTTCCATTGTTTCCCCACCTATATGCCATGAAGTGATGGGACCAGATGCCATGATCTTCGTTTTTTGAATATTGAGTTTTAAGCCAGCTTTTTCACTCTTCTCTTTCACATTCATCAAGAGGCTCTTTAGCTCCTCTTCACTTTCTGCCATAAGGGTGCTGTCATCTGCATATCTGAGGTTATTGATATTTCTCTCTGCAGTCTTGATTCTAGCTTATGCTTCATCTAGTCCGGCATTTCACATGATGTACTCTGCATAAAAGTTAAATAATCAGGGTGACAATATACAACCTTGACATACTCCTTTCCTGATTTGGAACCAGTCTGTTGTTCCATGTCCAGTTCTAACTGTTGCTTCTTGACCTGCATACAGATTTCTCAGGAGGCAGGTCAGGTGGTCTGGTATTCCCATCTCTTGAAGAATTTTCCACAGTTTATTGTGATCCACACAGTCAAAGGCTTTGGGGTAATCAATAAAGCAGAAGTAGATGTTCTCCTGGAACTCTCTTGCTTTTTGATGATCCAACGGATGTTGGCAATTTGATCTCTGGTTCCTCTGCCTTTTCTAAATCCAGCTTGAACATCTGGAAGCTCTCGGTTCACATACTTTTGAAGCCTGGCTTGGAGAATTTTGAGCATTACTAGAGTGTGACATGAGTGCAATTGTGCGGTAGTTTGAGCATTCTTTGGCATTGCCTTTCTTTGGGATTGGAATGAAAACTGACCTTTTCCAGTCCTGTGGCCACTGCTAAGTTTTCCAAATTTGCTGGCATATTGAGTGCAGCACTTTCACAGCATCATCTTTTAGGATTTGAAATAGCTCCACTGGAATTCCATCACCTCCACTAGCTTTGTAGTGATGCTTGCCAAGGCCTATTTGACTTTGCACTCCAGGATGTCTGGCTCTAGGTGAGTGATCACACCATCGTGATTATCTGGGTCATTAAGATCTTTTTTGTATAGTTCTTCTGTGTATTCTTGCCACCACTTCTTAATATCTTCTTCTTCTATTATGTCCATACCATTTTTGTCCTTTATTGTGCCCATCTTTGTATGAAATATTCCCTTGGTATCTCTAATTTTCTTGAAGAGAATCTCTAGTCTTCCCCATTCTGTTGTTTTCCTCTATTTCTTTGCATTGATCACCTAGGAAGGCTTTCTTATCTCTCCTTGCTGTTCTTTGGAACGCTGCGTTCAGATAGATATATCTTTCCTTTTCTCCTTTGCCTTCTGCTTCTTTTCTTTTCTCAGCTATTTGTAAGGCCTCCTCAGACAACCATTTTGCCTTTTTGCATTTCTTTTTCTTGGGGATGGTTTTGATCATGGCTTCCTGTACAATGTCATGAACCTCCATCCATAGTTCTTCAGGCACTCTATCAGATCTAATTCTGTGAATCTATTTGTCACTTCCACTGGATATTCGTAAGGGATTTGATTTAGGTCATACCTGAATGGTCTGAGAAGAAGGGGATGACAGAGGATGAGATGGTTGGATAGCATCACTGACTCAATGGACATAAGTTTGAGTAAACTCTGGGAGTTGATGATGGACAGGGAGGCCTGGCATGCTGCAGTCCATGGGGTTGCAAAGAGTCGGACACAACTGAGCAACTGAACTGAACTGAACTGAATTGAATGGTCTAGTGGTTTTCCCTACTTTCTTCAATTTAAGTCTGAATTTAGCAATAAGGAGTTCATGATCTGAGCCAGAGTCAGCTCCCAGTTTTGTTTTTGCTGACTACTTAATATCTGCTTAACTATGTTTATATAATAATAAGTAAATTAAAAAACATATTCTAGGGACTGCCCTAGTGGCTCAGTGGTAAAGAATCCCCTTGCCAACGCAGGAGACATGGGTTCAATCCCTGATCTCGAACGATTGCACATGCGGTGGAGCAACTTAAACCCATGCACCACAACTACTGAGCCTGTGCTCTAGAGCCAGGAAGCCACAACTGCTGAGCCCACGTGCCGCAACTACTAAAGCCCGAGCACCGTAGAGCCCGTGCTCCACAGCAGAGAAGCGACCACAATGGGAAGCCCGCACGCCACAAGTAGAGGGCAGCCTGCACTCACCACAACTAGAGAAAAACCTGCGCAGCAACGAAGACACAGCACAGCAAAAACAAATGGATATAATTAATATATATTCTAGACAAATCCTTTTCCACTTATACATGCAGTGTTTTTTGCTTTTACAACTTAAAATTTTGACCCTGTTTCCACCAGTACAAAACTGCACCTTCTTGGTAAGAAAAATAAAGTCAGTCGCCTCAAGAACTAATCTTATCTTCTTCAACAGGAGTTTTTGAAAGTGCCTGAAATTAAAGTTACAGGGTTTTGAACTGCTGAGTTAATGATATTGTTGAAGGAAGAGTGTCAAATACACCAGTTGCTAAGCCTGATCCCTAAGGTCTCTCAGAAATGTATTCAGATTCCATGGCAATAAACAGAAAGAAAAACAAGAAAAACAATTTCCCCCCCAAATTTTGTGTTTTTAAGTACTTGCTGTGGCAAATATTAACCTCTAGTATAATTATTGGAATTCAGGTTCTCAGGCTATTATCTATTTATCTATAGATGTGTGTTTGTGTGTGTGTGTCTGTATGCATGTGTAAGATGGCACAAGTCAGGTTTAAGTTTTCCATAACTATGTGAGTTGTTGGCTGTCTGAAATCATGTTAAGCCAGTGGATGCCTTTTAAACACTGTGTCCTCACTATTACTTCTTGATTTTATTACTTTGGACCTTTAGAGTCTGAAACTTTTTATAGTCTTCACCAGAGCAGCAATTCTGATCCATTTCTTAGTGATGTTGCAATAATTAGCTTAGCATGGCAACACACTCCAGTATTCTTGCCTGGGAAATCCCACAGACAGAAGAGCCTGGGCCGACTACAATCTGTGGGGTCGCAAAAGAGTTGGATATGACTTAGTGACTAAACAACTAAATTAGAAAATAAAAATAATGCTGTTAAGCGATTGTCTTTGTTTTGTTTAGAGTGATATTTTCCAGTTTTATTGCGTTTTTATTAGTTAAAGTTTATCAGCAGTAGATGTAATTGCTTCTATCTTGGACACCAACTAATATTTAAATACAAAGTTTGTATGACCACCTGGTATATTTGTTTGGGTCCAAGGTCTGGGTCCAACAATTCTGTAGCTCTTTAAAGACTTTGGCAAACTGCTTTTCCTCTTGATTTTAAATCATTATTTTGTAAGGAAAATTTAATTAGAAAAAAAAGTGTTTCTTTTTTAAGTGCAGGCCAGTCTATTGAGCCAATAAAGAATTTGTTTGAAAATAATTCCCTGCTTCTAGAACTACTAAGAGAATAATTTTTTTCCTTTAATTAGTATTTTAGAATTTTTTTTTAACGAATGCCAAATGCAATGTGAGCTCAAGTTTTTTAGTTCAGTTCTAAACTTAGAACCCGTGATTTTCAAGTGGGTTCTAAATTTGGCAAAAATGTCTTCTCTCTGCCATAGTAGCTGGTGTTTTCCCATTCTTAACGGTTCATACATCTTATTTTCTAAGCAAGCAATGCTGTCTTTCTTCACTTTTTAATAATTTTTCCATTTCCTCTTTGTGGAATACCAAATGTGATGCCACCTTTTTAGACCATTAAATAAAATAGATATGGCAACTTTTGGAAAGAAAAACGGAGTGGGAGGGGGAATGATAAAGAGGAAAAAGGTAATTTAGCTTCTTTCTTACAATGAAAAGATAAATACCTTATGTCTCAGATATTGCATTACACGAAGTTTATATATAGGTTGTTCAAAATCACCAAGTCAGAATTCAATTGGAATACTTATTTTTTTTCTGCAAATGTCTGCATAAATCCTCATGAGTCTCTGCCCCTCCCAGAGAAAAAGGTGGAATAAAAGAGCATTCCTATTTGGTCATCACCCCCAGAAGCGTGTCCAGCAAAGCCAACTCCTGTGGTCTGCTCTTTGCTGAATATTTAATCCCACTCCTTGCAGATTAAGACACAGAGGTAAAATGCTAAACTCAAACCTCACTGTGGGCCTGGCGAGCCAGTAGTGCTAGCCTCTGGGAGGTAGAGGTTATTAGTGGACAGGTACATAGTTGAAAAGGGCTGACCCAGTGGCTCAGCGGTAAAAAATCCACCTGCAGTGCAGGAGACACAGGAGATGAGGTTTCGATCCCTGGGTCAGGAAGATCCCCGGGAGGAGGGCATGGCAACCCACTCCAGTATTCTTGCCTAGAGCATCCATGGGCAGAGGAGTCTGGCAGGCTACAGTCCACAGGGTCGCAGAGTTGGACACAACTGAAGCGACTAAGCACGCACACATGCACGTAGTTGAAAACAGTCACTTCCTTGTCCTGCAAGGTGTTAGAGGGAAGAATGCCGTGATCTGTTCCCCCCCCACCACACAGGCGCCCACATGTCTCTCACTCACCTGCATTTATCTGTCCTCCAGCTTCATGCTCACACCTTTCTCTTTGATCATTCCTGGTATTCCTTACTTCTCCCATTAGAATGTCTTTTCATTAACATAAGATGGACTAGGAGAAGGAAGACAAGCTTGAATAAAAAGGTGAAACATTTGGGGTTCTTTTTTTCTCTGCTGAGACAAACTTTTGGAAACTGATCCCTCAGCTGCATACCTCTGCCGAAGAAGTATGTATCTGTTCGAGCAGCTTCCTTTGCTTCCCACAAGCATGTTGTTTGTGCACTTGTACACATCACCCCAGGCTTCCCTGGTGGCTCAGTGGCAAAGAATCTGCCTGCCAATGCAGGAGACATGAATTCGATCCCTGGGTCGGGAAGATCCCCTGGAAGAGGAAACAGCAACCCATTCCAGTGTTCTTGCCTGGGAAATCCCATGGACAGAGGAGCCTGGCAGGCAACCGTCCGTGGGGTTGCAAAGAATCAGACGTGACTTAGCGACTAAACAACAACAACAAAGGCGTCACCTCAGCCTGGAAGGACTAGGTTGCAGCTTGCTCCTTCACACCTTCCAGGTCTTCCCTACACATCTTGGCAAACAGGCAGCTCGCTTGCTCTCTCGAATCCCTCTGGTCTTCACGTCTTCTCTGCTCAGAAGGAAAAACCATCAGATCCCTTCTAGCGGGAGGTGGCCGCCAACTTCAGAACAGCCCTGACGGTCTAGTCCAACAGGTTTCCCCGCTTTATTTTCTCTTGCTTCCCCAGTGCCGAGAGGGGAGGACTGGAATACCTGAGATACTTCCCGCTCCCAGCCTTCCTGGGTTCCAAGCATTCTGACCACCAGGCTCCCGGCGGATGCAGCACTCGGGTTTCCTGGGATGTTTGGCGCTCGTGTCCTCCATACCACTTCCACTGGCACCTGTCTGCCCTCCCCACCCAGCAAGTGTCAGCATTCCTGGAGGGGCTGGAGTTGGCCTGGACGTCCAACCTTGACGGGAATGCAGCAGTGGGAAACAGTCTGGGCACTGCCCTGGTGGACAGTGTGTCGTCGTTCAAGTTCCGAGGATAGGTGCTCTGAGTGAGAAAGCCAGATGGGTTTAGCTCAGCAGGTCACCTAGGCCAGTCTCCTGCCTCCAACAGTGGCACAAAGGGCTGTTTTGTGAGAAAACATTGTTGCACTCTACCATGTCAGCCTCCAATGTGGAGGGTTACCGCACACGTGATTCTGGTTTTCCTTAACAGTACATTATTTATCAGGCCTTGTCTCCAACTTCCCTGATTCTTTGGGTCTCAATCATCTGTCACAGTCTTTTTGTATGAAATCAAGAAAAGAGCATGAGCTAGGCTAAGAGTCAGGAGGCGTGCGTTCTTTCTATTACTCCACCATAGCGGAATATTATGACCTTGGCCTTCTTGGGAACTTCATTTAAAACACTGGGGGCTGATTACAACCATGTTCTAAATCTCCATGACTTTTCTTTAAACTACTACTTAATAGTATAGTAAGTAGAAAATAGCACTTAAAATAATATCGTATGACACTTTCCACCCACAATTGTCCCTACCTCTCACTTTGATTCAACCTTAAGGCGATACCACTGTTTCTAGGTGTGTAGGGTTACCCTACTGTGCGTTTTTGACTGAATTTCCTACATCATACTCCTCCTTTACTCTTTAGCTCTGCTAATTACAGATCTACTGTCTTTTTTCTTTATAAGTCCACCTTTATAAACTCGAAATGCTCTTGATTATTTTTGTTACCCATCTCCAGACAGACCTCAGTCCTGAAGGAAGCCGTATATAGTCAAGGCAGGGTAACGGTGTTTTCTGTTTACCCTACAGCCTGGTGGCTTTGTGACGGCCACAGCACACCGAGTTTGTGTCTTTGGGGGGCTGCCCAGAGTCTACCCCAAGATGCCTTTCCTGTATTACAAATAGGAGTTCAGAGCCCTTCACCTTATAAGTACTTTTGAGACTTTGCCCCCTGATATTTTCCTCTTTTCCACATGAATACATATCTCCCACTTTTTGCACAGTCATGAGCTTCGTGAGATCTTTTGGCTGTTTAATCCTCTTGGGTCTTTATCACCTGAAAGAAGAGTCTTCTACAGAATCAAAGGTCATACTATATATTTCCACCTCCAGGTCAGTTTTTTAAATATTGAAAAAAAAAAAAACACGAAACCCTCTCATATTTATCCTGATCCCTGGGAGAGGGTTGCAGGGCTGGGGATGGAGAGTGAGGGGTGAGATGCAGATCCCACCTGAAGGATGGGAAAGCTTAGCATTTCATGTGTGTGTGTGTGTGATTCAAAGTTTTAATAGATTGTACTCCATTTATAGTGATTATAAAATATTGGCTGCATTCTCCGTGCTGTACAATAGATTCTTGTCGCTTACTTATTTTATACAGAGTAGTTTGTGTCATTAGCATTTTGTTTTCATGTGAGTTTTGTTGTTGTTTAGTTGCTAAGCTGTATTCTACTCTTTGTGACCCATGCACTATAGCCCACCAGGCTTCTTGGTCCATGGGATTTCCCAGGCAAGAATACTGGAGTGGGTTGCCATTTTATCCTTCAGGGGATCTTCCCAACTCAGGGATCGCACACAGGTCTTCTGCATCTCCTGCACTGGCAGGCGGATTCTTTACCCCGTGAGCCACCAAGGAAGCCTGAACTATACAGGAGTTGGTAGCAAAGTGATGGTTAGACCCATGGCTCTTCATTACTTTCCCCGCTCTGTTTAAGCATTTACTCATGGATTGAGTGGCTCCTCTAGGCCAAGCGCTCAGCTTGATGCCAAGAAACATGGTGAATAAAGCCCACCCAGCACTTGAGGGGTTTGCAGACTAGAAGGCCACGTGTGTGGGCAGTTTCAGGCCTGGTGAGGATGCCAGAAGTGGGCGCTGAGCATGGGCGCTAAGAGGGGGTTTCTGAGAGCAAGAGACGTCTAAGCTGAAGGTTCAGGCAGGCGGCGGGCAGGTGGAGGGTCATCCTGATTGAGGGAACGGTGGCTGCCCGGGGAACTGTGGGAGCTTGGGGCGTCGGGCAGGAGAGGGCAGCAGACGCTGACGGTGGCGCTCCGCTAAGCTGTTTGGAGGCTCTCTTGAAGGGCAGTGGGAAGTCACAGAAGGGTTTTTTTAAAGTCAGGGAATACCATGATTATATCATCTTAATTACTTTAGAAAAATCACTTGGAGTTTTCTGAGGCTGAGGCCCAGAGACGTTAGATAGTTAGAAACTGTTGGAATAAACCCAAGCAGGAGACCACAGCTTGAACTAAGACAGTGGTCTTCCAAAAAAGCGAAGGAGGTAGACCAGAGACATAGATGGAAGAGGTGGAGACCACGGGACTCGATGATTTGTTGATTGTTGGGATTTAGGGAGAGGGAGGAACCAAGGAGGAAATGGGTCCTTTTTGAGATTGTTGGGTTTGGGGTGCCAAAGCAGAGACTATAAGGAGACATCCGTGCAGGACATCATGTACAAGACTTGGACTTTGGAGCCAGAGGGGCCAACTGGGTCAGCCTAGGTGACCTTACCTTCCTCCTTTGTAAAATAAGGAAGTAGCAAGCACCCCAAGGAGCGGAGAATTATAAGGAGGTAAACCCATGGACAGAGGAGCCCGGAGGGCTATAGTCCATGGGGTTACAAAGAGTCAGACATTACTGAGCCACTTTCACATGCTACATACAAAGCGTTTATGGTGCCTAGCATATGGACACGCCTAGTAAATATTAGTTTCTGCCCCCTCCCCTCACCTACCATCCACAGACACTTTCAGCTGAACAACATGCCTTCTCACTCTGATGGAAGAAGCTCCATGCTGCCCTTCCCTTTATTCTCTCACTAACAAATGGATGGGTCCTTGTTTCTTTATTTTTTTAAAAATTTCTTAGACAACAGAGAGTAAAGGGGAGACCAGAGGAAGGGGAAGGGATCTGATTAAACATGGAAACTTTCCTAAGTGAAAGTTTTACCTAAAAAGAGCTCTCTCAAGCGTTTCACGTGGATTCTTTCTCAGCTACAAACGTTAACCTAGTACTGTGACAACCGTATGCCTTTGGTAGCACATGTAAGACTGAGAATACTTGAACTGCGCTGGGACAGAGTAAGACAGTGGTTTCCTTTCCTTCACAGGCTCTCTTGGCTCCACTTGTCTGGTGTGTCCTTGAATCTTCAGAGTTCCAAGCAGTGATGTGGTCGGCATCTCAGTTTAGAAGAATGCAGGTCTTCTGCCTTGGGTCCTCTTCCAATCTTTTCGCTTTGGGAGATACGCATGTACATTCTTTCTTATTGCTCTGTGTGGATTTAGATAGCATCTAACCCATACATTTAGGGCTCACAACCTGCCCTGGGCCGCATTTCTTAGATGCTGGGTAGATTCAGAAGCATTTTAGAGTGGAACTCTGGCGCTGGCTTCTGCTCTGGTGGGCGTCTCCCTCCACCTCTGTGGCATTCTTCTATTGCTCTAGCAGTTCTACTAATCTCATTTGTGTTCTTTTGCTCCATTTAAAAAAAAAAAAAAAACCTTTGAAAAAGATAAGAGGCTCACTTTTAACCAGCAAGGAATTTATAGCCACGTAAAGATATTCTTTGAGTCTTCTAATTATATTTAAGAAACATAGCTTTTGAAGACACCTTATTACCGCATAATATTTAGGTCAGGATATATGTTCCTGAGCTTCCCTGGTGGCTCAGATGGTAAAGAATCTGCCTGCAATGAGGGAGACCCAGGTTCGATCCCTGGGTTGGGAAGATCCGCTGGAGGAGGAAATAGCTCCCCACTCCAGTATTCTTGCCTAGGAAGTCACATGGACAGGGGAGCCTGGCGGGCTACAGTCTATGGGGTCACAAAGTCAGACATGACTGAGCAATTAACCGTTCACATACGTTTCTACCTGCAAAAAGTTTACATTTCTTTAGGTAAGGTAAGAAAACACGAGAGGAAAAAAGATTCAAGAGACTAATATTACACTTTTTTTAAAAGATGGGCAGGAAACCATAGAGATGGGCTCACAAAAATCCATTCTCCTGCTTGGGATGAAATTATTGATTTTCTTAGTTACTATTTTTCGCTCAAGTGTTGAAATAAGTGCCTTTTGATGCCTGGGCTTGAGAAAAACTTGTTCCCCACAGCACTTGGCAAGTATAAATCCCAGGAACTAGGTGCTTTAAGCACCGTGTTTGTGAAGCAGGAGCCATTGTTGAGAAAGAGCAGGGCGGGAGGAGTGGGGGGGGGGGGGAGGAGGGGGAGCAGAGCCGGGTGCTAGGAGCCCTAGCAGTGTGGGAGGGACCAAAAGACGGAGGGGAGGGTCTGTCCTTGCTGGGGCCTTGCAGGTCCGGTCCACCTCGCTCCACTTCTGTTCTGCCACTGCTGGGTCCACGCAGGGTACCCTTATCCCCCACACTGCTCCCAGGAGCTCTGGAGTCGTTTCATGCAAAGTAACCTGGTTTTACCCAAATCTGAAACCTGGATTGAATTTGTTGAACTATTTGGTGGCACACATTTTGGTGCCAAAATGAATTTGCTACACAGGAAGGACTTATTTTGGGGGAGCTTATGAATTTTTGTGATAACTGGCAATATGCAGGAAAAACAAAAAACTGTGTTAACCTCAAAATTTGCTGCATGCCTACAATCCACTGGGCTCCCCTGGTGGCTCAGTGGTGAAAAATCCGAGTGACAATGCAGCAGACACAGGTTCAATCCCTAGGTTAGGAAGATCCTCTGAAGGAGGAAATGGCAACAGGCTCCAGCAATCTTGCCTGGGAAATCCCATGGACAGAGTAGACTGGCGGGCTGCCATCTGTAGTGTCACAAAGAGTTGGACACAACTGAGCACGCACACACACATATACAGTCAATTAGTATTAGTTATTGGTGGTATCATTTTGACTTTAAGGACTTTTAATAAGATCTGGGAATTTAAAAAAATAAATATATTTGCAAGCTTCTGAACTGTAACACCTCCTCCCACAGTAAAAACCAAACCAAAAAATCTGTGAAAACACTAATTCATAAAAACCATTGCTCCGAACCATCAGAATAGGGACCAACCTGAATAGAACTTAACTGCATAAAGCTGCCAGTATCCACAGATTTTGACCAACCAAGATGGCAACACAACAGTAGGTTTTGCCCCACATGCCTTGAGCCAGCATGAGTGAGTGAAGTCGCTCAGTCGTGTCCGACTCTTTGCGACCCCATGGACTGTAGCCTAATCAGGTTCCTCCATCCATGGGATTTTCCAGGCAAGGATACTGGAGTGGGTTGCCATTTCCTTCTCCAGGAGATCTTCCCGACCCAGGGATTGAACCCAGGTCTTCTGCATTGTAGGCAGACGCTTTACCGTCTAAGCCACCAGGGAAGATCTGAGCCAGCATACTAGAGTGTAATTTATTCTGCAAAGAGAAGGAAATTGTAGGCATGGTTTATTAAAATTGAGTATCAGCACGGTGATAGGTGTGGACGGAAAACTGAACCTCACCTGACATTCAGCTGTCATTTACTAAATACCTGTGATGGGCAAAGAGTGCTGAGAAACAAAGATAGGTAAGGCAACATAATGTATAATGTATTTATATAGGTTATCAACTATGTAATAATCTACGGTCATTCTATTTATAACACTGTAAAAGCCATTAGAAAGGTACAACCAAAAGTGACAGAGTTCACAAATGAAAAAGCTGAAGTTGAGAACTGTAAACAGTTGGGGAAGTTTTAAAGGACAGGTTGGGTTTAGTGGAGGTTGGGGGAAGGACACTCCAAAGCAAAAGAAACACCGTGACCAGAAGCTGGAAGTTAGGAGAGTACAAGGTCCAATTTGATTGGAAATTAGGAGAGCCATGGGAGAGAGAGAAGGGGACAAGTTTTGCCTGCTTCCGGAAGGCCTTGAAGGCCCAGTGAGGATTTGGCAGTTAATTGGGAAGAAAATGTAATTAAATGGAAAGTTTTTAAGCAGTGGAGTTTTATGCGTTAGGAAAATATTAAAAATACCAGTTTTTGAAATAATCTAAAATAAACAGCCAACATCTGGTGCTCATTTACAGAATTCTAAGAAATTTGCATACTAGGCTCAGCTCTTTATGTATATGAGCTAATTTAAACTCACAACTTCCCTTTGAAAGGGGCATTATCATTTTACCAAAGCAACTGAAGCTCAGAGAGGTTAATTCACTGTGCGCAAAGTAACACAGCTGGTTAGTGCCAAGGCCAGGATTTTAACCTTTGGAGTGTCTGGTTCCAAAGCCTCCATGCTTATCCACAAAGTAATAAAGGCCAGAACTACAGTTGGGGGCAATAGAAATGAAAAAAAAAAAAAAATTGGGATGGGGGATGATTTAAAAGTACAGTGACATGAATGTTACAGAATTTGATGTGAGGGAAGCAGAAGGGAGGAATGAGCTCTTAGAATTGGAGCTGGTGTAGGAAGTTGGCAAATAGAGAAATGAGAATGGAGTGTGACTCTGGGAGCAGACCTATAGGCTTGAGACATTGGGACCCAGTGTGATCCTGGACAGAACCAAAGGCTGAAAGGGAAACTTGGGGTCATTTACATAGAAATGGAGGTTAAAACTCCACGTGGAGTTGGTCCCTGGGGTCTGTAAGAGAACAGAGAAGCAAAGAGAAGATGACTCGGGACTGAATTATGGGAAACAAACAGTCGTTAAAGAAGACACATCGGTGGTGAGGCAAAAGTTTTTCCATGTAAACACTAATAGTTTTCCTTCTAGCAGATACCTGATTCTGATCTGTGTTAAGAGGCTGGTCAGATTTAGATGACAGTGGAGACGCCTTAACTTTCATTTTTTTAGTTACACTGTAATTGCTTTACAGTGCTGGTGTGCAACAATGTGAGTCAGCTATACGCATGCATACATCCCCTCCCTCTAGCCTCCCTCCTACCCACCCCCTGCCAAGACAGCTTAACTTAGAGCTATGATGAATGTACATGATTTTTATATATTATAGATTGTATATTTGTCTTGGGGGAAGAATTTCTAGAGTAATGAGGCCTAACTCTTTTTAAATGATCTCAATCTTTGAGTCTCCTTTAGCACATTTCTTCTCTTAAGAAATTAGAGGTTTTTTGTTTCTAATTGTTTTGGGGCGTGAGGGGGTGCACTACGTGGCACGTGGAACTTCCCTGACCAGGAATTGAACCTGTGTCCCTTGCAGTGGAAGTGTAACAGGGCACAACTTTTGAAAGAATAACATAGCCCAAGGACACAACTGCATCAACCAATTAGAATCGACCCTGCTTGGGACTTGAACCCAGCCAAAACCCTCTGGTACCTGGTTTCAGAACCTAATGAAGCTCAGATTCTCGATGTCTCATCCCAGAAAGAATTCACTGAGAGACAAAGTGATAGGTAAGATGTGGATTTGTTCAGATTCAGAGAGAAGCACACTCCACAGACAGAGTCGGCCATCGCAGAGGGCAAGTGTGGCCCCCAAATATGGCCCAGTTAGTTTTGTATAGGTTTGGTAATTTCATATGCTAATGAGTGGGAGGATTATTCCAATCAGGTATTTTGGGGAAGGGATGGAGATTTTCAAGATTTGGGCTACCACCCACTCCTTGGTATTTTGATAGTGCCTTGGAACTGTCATGGGCTTCCCTGGTGGCTCAGAGGTTAAAGCGTCTGCCCGCAATGTGGGAGACCTGGGTTCGATCCCTGGGTCGCGAAGATTCCCCTGGAGAAGGAAATGGCAACCCACTCCAGTATTCTTGCCCAGAGAATCCCATGGACGGAGGAGCCCGGTGGGCTACAGTTTCACAGGGTCACAAAGAGTCGGACACGACTGAGCGACTCCACTTTCGCTTTCACTTGGAATTGTCCTGGTGCCTCTGCGTGTGTCATTTCACTTGCTGATTGAGGATCAAGGCCTAGTCTTGCCTGCCATCTTGGTCCCATTTGATCTAATTGGTTTATGTGGTTTGTGTTGTGTCCTTGTTCTTTCAGAAGTTGTGCCCTGCCCCTTTCCCTCCTGTTACATAAGATTGTAGCCTAATAATAATCTGTCATGAGGATGGCCCACAGTTTACCAAGCCAAGCCACTCACTGAACACCTAGGTTGTTGACACATTATGGATAATTCTGCAGTTAATACTCTTATTCAAATTTTCATGCTTTTTACTTGTTTCTGATTACTTTCTGAGTACTTTTTGGAAGCAAGATCACTGGTCAAATGCCATGAATGTTTCTCAGGCAGAGTTCCGTTTCAGAATGTGACTGTCAATTTGCTGGTAGTATGTATGTTAGAATATATTAAATCATGCTATCTCCTTCCTACTTGCTTATTTCTGTTCTTGGAAATCAAAAGGAAGCCTTAGAACAAGGATCAACAGCAACCTCTGGGGGGAAAAAGCACGCAGGTTTTCTGTTGTTGATTTTTTTTTAACACCTTCATGAACAACAGGTATGGATTGGTGGTCACCTTCTATTTAGCCCCACAAGCCATTTTGGGTGCTGTGTTTGCTTGTTTGTTTGTTTGTTTTCAACAAAAAAGCTGTCCTGTGGGGAGGTAAAGCTATCTTCTGCTCGAAGAGAGACTGCCTGGCCTCTGACAAAGACAGATCCAAGGTGATGAACCCCATATTTATCGGCTCTAATAGGATTTCTCTCCTAGGCCTTGGGGATGTTCAAGCATCTTCTTCGCTTCTCCCAAAGGCCTGGAACGCCTGCTTTTGTCTTGATCTTCCAGGCAGAGCAAGGCACTCTTCCTTCTTGTCTCCTATCTTTCTCAGCCCCACAGATTTGGCAGCAGCCTCCTTGGCTGTGCGGGGGGTCTCTGGCTGCAGTACCTGGATGCAGCAGCTGTCCTGGCGTTTCTCCCCTTCAGTCCCATCCCATCAGTAGGCAGCATCCACACTTGCCTCTTAGAGCTGTCATTACCCTCGATGGAAGACGGACTTCTTGACTCCCACCTTTATTGCAGTGTTTCATGAAACCTTTTTCAAGATTTATATATGCAGAATGTATGGGCCCTATTCAAAAACCTTGAAAGTCAAGGCGATAAACTGACATCAAATCCCCATGAGGATATGGGGTATATTTAGGTGGGAAAATGTGATTGTCTTTAAATTTTTATTAGCTGGGCTAGTAACTGAAAGGCCATGAGGCTTAGTGGGGAAAACTTCAGCTTTGGAGTCAAAACTGGGTCAATATTGTTACTTTCTCACTAGCTGTGAGACCTTGGACAACTGAAGGGATCTCTCTAAGCCTCCTTAGAATTATTTGTACAATTATTTTCATCCTGTGCGGATGAAATGAAATCGTCTCTGTATAGCCCCGCACACAGGAGAGATACAGTATATAAAGCCCAATTTCTAGTCTTTTGTCTGGGCTGTAGGACAGCCTCTGACAAGTAGCCAGCCAGACTCTCTGTTTCTCATCAGGAGTACCTGCTACTTGTGATAGCGCCAAACATGGTTCTGCTCCTCACCTGAGGGACCTCTCTGGCTCTGTTTCCCACTCTGTTCTGTGTGATGATAGTGTTTCTCAGGAGAAGAACCTCTGAGCAAAGAACATCACAGAATCACAGGTTGTAGTCCTGAAATCCTAAGGACCCAGCTCAGGACTTGCCAACCCAGGTGTCTGCAGGGGCCAGCCAGGTGAGAAGGCAGGTCAGGTGCTTTGGAACCGTGGGGCTGCGGCAGACGACAGAACACCCACCTCCTTCAAGGGGGTCGACCACAGGATCGTCAACCTGCCTACATGTGGAGCCAAGCTGATCAGATCTCAGATTGTTCAAAATCTGGATTTTTTTTTAATATGAAAAAAAATCCACCTTTTTAAAAAAAACTGTGCTGACCAAATGGAGCATCTGCATGTCCCAGAAGCCAGAGAGGCCTGCCAGTTTGCACAGTCTGACCCGATGCTTTGTGGCTTAGCTGACAGTACAGTCTTCCCAAGAGCTCAAGGAAAACCTCCCAAGGTACCCCAGAAGAATGCTCTTTTAATTAATTTGTAGCAAAAATACAGTTTAAGCGCAGAATATATAATTCCACTAACAGAAGAAATGTCCACTGAATGAAGAGGAAGAGCAGGAAAGTACTGGACAGGATTGACAAGTGGGTAGTGATCTGTCGTCTCTTTCTGTGTTTTGTTTCATAAAACATTAATTCTGTTTTTAAAAAACCTCTTTATCGAGACAGAATTCACATACATGCAGTTTTATGATTTTTGGTATCATCAGAGTCGCACAACCATTATTATAATAAACATTTTCATCTTCTCAAAAGAAAACCTATTAGCTGTCACTCCCCTTCCCCACAGGCCCCCACACCTGGTTACCCCTAATCTACTTCCTGTCTTTATAAATTTCCTATTCTAGACATTTTATATAAATGGAATTGTACAATAGGTGGGGTTTTATGTATGTGGTTTCTTTCACTTAGCATATTGTTTTCCACGTTCATCCATGTTGTGACATTTGTCAGTATTCTATCAATGAATAATATTCAATCATAAAGATATACTACGTTGTATTTATCCTCTCATCAGTTGAGGAACCTTTGGACTGTTTTTTGATTATTACAAATAATGCTGCTACGAACAATCATGTGCGGGTTTTTATGTGGACGTTTTTGTTTCTCTTGGGTATATACCTAGGAGTGGAATTGCTGGGTCATATGGTAACTCTAGGTATATTATTGGGAGGAACTGTCAGACTGTTTTGGAAAGCAGCTGTACTGTTTTACATTCCCGCCAGCAGTATAGGATGGTCCCAGTTTCTCCACATTTTCACTCACACTTGCCATGTCTGTCTTTTTTATTATAAGCCATCCTACCTAGCAGGTATGCTAAGACATTTGTTCTCAAGGTTTACGACACTCCTAATAGGGCATGTGAATTTGGCATGTTGACATGGTTCTTGAGATCAAAACCTAAAGGAATGATCTTTTCTGAATTTAGATCACCATTTTATAAAAACTTACTAATGAGTTTCCCCTCTTCATGTATACCATTCTTTGGCTAACTAGAAAAGAGGCACCTTATCTTTAAAAAGGTGTAATTTTTCTTCCGTATTCACCAGTGAAATATTGCAGTTCTAGAGATATTGTTGGTATAAATTTGTGTCCAGGACTTCCCTGGCAGTCCAGTGGTTAGGACTCCATTGCTTTCATTGCCGAGGGCCTGGGTTCAATCCTGGTTGGGGAACTAGGATCCTGCAAACTGCCCAGCATGCCCCCCTAACACACAAAAATTTGCTTACATACCGTTTTGTTTTGTTATTGTTGGTTTTTTCTCTTTTTTTGCGTAGCCACCTATCTGCCCACAGCTGAAACCACTAATTTCCCCACCTGCAAGCCACATTGGGACAGAAGACTCGGGCCGAGGCAGAAGTACTAAGCAGCCAGTTTCCCTTCTGTGCTCACCGACAGATACAGTAACACCACTCCTCTGCCTTCCTTGGGTCTTTCTTTTGGCCCATCTGTTTAATCCTATAACATCCTCACGAGTGAGATAAGGCATCACAGCCCCTAAGCAAGAGTTGGGGAAACAAGCAAACACCCTAATGGCTACCATAGGCCACACGTGGTGGGACTCAGTGTCCTAGTTCACAACCTGTACTGTTTTCTCTTCCTGAATTCCTCCCCTGTATTGTCAGCATCCAGAAAAAAAGGTTTTAAGTGTATACGATCCTTAGTGTGGTTGACCTCTTCAGACATTTTGGTTTACTGTTTCTCCTTTTCAGAAACTGGCCCTTTGTGAGAAGGACAGACAACAAGAGAATTCATATAGCTTGACTTTCGGATTCATTGTATGGGGAGGAATCAACATCCTGCAGCCAAACACCCAGGGCCCCGTCTGCTTTTTGTACTTTTTTTTTTTTTTACATTAGAGTTAAGTTTCAAATGCCCATTGGAAGCAACCTTTGGGCAGACATTCTTGCAGTTTTCTGTGATAAATTCTTATTTGGCTTGCCATAGTTCATTGTATCCAACTAGGAATAACCTTGGCCTAGTTGGGAGCTGGTAAATAGTACAAATATATGTGTCTGTCTATATTTGCAATTCCCTCCAGCCCCCAACTCCATCTTCCTCTTTTTCAGTTATAAGAACGAGGTGCCATTGACATCAGTCCTCAGTATTAGTATCCTAACATGTGCTTATTACTGATTATTCTATTTTCCTGCCTTCTGATTTAGAAATACCCCAATGTTTATCTCCAAAGATGGAAGAGGAAGATTAAAACAATAATTTGCAGTAAGTACTCTTTCAGCTATTAATTCATTTCTTCAGTAGACGTTATTTAGTGCCTGCTATATGTCAGGTACCGTGCTAGGTGCTTGGGATGCAAAAATAAAATTCCTGCCTACAAGGGGTGCTGTGCAGTGGAACAAACAGACACATAACTGGATAATTACAATTGTGAGCATAGTAGTTAATGTACAGACTATTATGGGATCCCAGAAGAGAGGCACTTCACCTATCTTAGAGGCTGGCTCCAGGAAGGGCATAAATTATGTTAATGAAGATATGAAATTCAGTTGCCTGAAATGGGCATGGAGAGAGTGATCAAGCTTTTTAAATTAGGTAACTCTGTAAGTTAGGATAAAACTCTCAATAACCCTAAAGTAAAACATATGCCAGTTTGTAACTGATGATTCGCATAGAAGGAGAGTGTCTAATATCATAAATAAGTGACCATTAAAGTTGCCGGGCTAAGCTGGAAGTTGTAGGGTTTACTTGAAAGTTTGTCTCCTTTTTATGTTCCTCCCTTTGTATCACAGAAAGCAAATATGAGAAATGTGCCTGTAAGTGGAGGTCTTAATATCCTTCCTTGTGACATGGCCCCTGATATACTTGGGAGTAAATGAAGCAACCATCACTAGACTGAATGAGGAATAGTACTGTTTGAGGATAGAATTTTTTTAAAAAGCTTAATTTGCAGCCATTGCCTTCATATAAAATTAAAATATGAAGAAAAGCTCAAGGCTAATTGCACTTGAGTTTTTCTAAGTCATGAGTTTAAAGAGGTCAGCATAATCTTAAATCTTCGAAAAATAAGTTTGATCTTTACAACCACTTAGTGATAACTTCCATTTTATAGCTGAAAGATTTGAAGCACAAAGAAGTTAAAAAAAAAACAAACTTGTCTAAGATTATAGAGCTAGTAAGTAGCAGAGCAAGGATCTGAACTCAGGTCTATTGATATTTAAATCCAGTGCCTGTTACTTACCATAGCATCCTACTGAAATAGAAACCTGTGTTGGGCCCATTGTTCTCTTGTTGTTCTATGACCATAAACTGACCCTGGAAGGAGTAAGCTATTAGAAATAACTGGTAAAAGTATCTAAAAAAGTGGTTGATCCAGAGCAAACCCAACATTGCTCCTGGAAAATACTGATAGTACAATCTTCAAGTAATAGTCAAATTTTGATATCATGGATGCCATTTAAAGTGTAATCATTCTCATGAATATTTTGTAATACAGTCATTGAGAAGATAAAACAATTAAAATAACAGATTTAAATAAACCATAAAATTAGATTAATAGAGGGAAGTAAAGAAGAGCATATATGTATGAAAACAGTATAAAAGTTAACTTTAGATGTTTGCTTTTTTAAACACCAATAACTTTAAGCACATTATACCAGTTTATATATTTTTAGCATTATTTCTTTTCATGTTCATATAGCATGCATTGTCCACTCACCAAGACTATAAACTCTGATAGCAATTATGTATTTTTTTTAAAGGAGTAAGCATTAAAATCATAGTCAGGAGAGGTTATCTCTCTGTCTGTCCTCATGTAGCTTAATAAATTTGAGAAAGCATATTATGTTGCGGATGTTTACATGGGATATATGAAAAAAACTAACAAAACGATTTAACTTTGGTCTGTTAAATTTGGAGAAATTGGCTGGTGGGTTTAGAAGTGTATAAATATACCACTAGAGAGTGAAAAAAAGGGAAGTCTGTTGTAACTGAATAGGGGTGTGGTCTGCTCAGGCTACAGAGCAATAGATAATAGTTTCATAAAGGGCCGATATAACCGTATGGTCTCCAGAACTGGTTATTAGAGCCCACTCATTTTCCTCACAGACATAATCTGTTTGTCTGTTAAAACCAGCCAACTTGGTGGGTTAGGGAAGCCACAGCCTATGGATTTGGGCATGGGCACTCTCTGCCTCCATCTAATCCTCCGGGTAACAATATACCTACAACTCCTGTAACCCTAGAGCAGTTACATGGATGCACTAAGTGGTGCGATGGGACGGAAAGATAGCATCACAAGGATTCGTTTGATTATCACAGTAATCCACACCAAGTCAAATAAAACAGCCCAACAGTTAAAAATGTGGTCTCTAATGAATTTGCTAATTCTAGCAGGCCCTCCCAAACATTTCCTGCTAGAGTACCCCGTATCGAAATGAAGTGGCTGTACTTTAATTTCATGGAAGAATCGTTTGATTTCCAGGAAGTTAAGACAGGGCTTTGTATTTAAATAAAAAGTTCCAGACAAGCTGTGAAACTCGAGCAAACCAAGAAAAAGGATGAAACTAAATGCCTGTTGGGTGACTCAAGGTTTCAGCTGCTCTGCAAACCTGACGGTGCGGGCTTAATAGCCCAGAAAAGGGATGTTTTAAAAGCGGCTGACTGGATCGTTGTCACTTTCTTATAGGAAAAGCCCTGCCTTTCCAGAGATCTAGAGTGTAATGCAACCGTATGTGGTTGAGAAGTTCGAATCTTGGCTGCTTTCGCCCCTCTGCACAAGCAGAAACCCCGGTTTTCGGGGACCGTGATCTCATCGTGTCGCTCTCACTTTTGAAGGTCTGTTAAAAGTCTGGGGCCTCTTATCTCAACGGCTGTGGAAGTGAGTTTGGGGTGAGAAGGGGGGGGGAGGTCTGTGGGTGTCTCTTTTGCCTGAGGAGTTGGAGACACTTGTGGAAAAGTCAGGCCCTTTTCGCTCCGGCGGCCGCTCGGGTGTGGGGCTGGCTTGGGTTAGACACATGCACACATACACCATAGAGCTCTGCTTTCCCGTAGCAGCTGCTGCCTCTGCCTCTGCCTCTCCCGCCTCAGCCTCTCTGCCCGGCACACACACACATTCAGATTTGCGCGCTGTTTCAATCCTTGATGACGTGTCCCCGGAGACAGCCAATAGCAGGCGGGCTCTGGTCAGGACAATGGGAGGTATCGGGCCAATGAGCGAGCCCCGTGAGTTGGCGGTAGCCAATAGGCGCGGCGCTGGCTGGAGAGTAATGTTACAGAGCGGAGAGAGTGAGGAGGCTGCGTCTGGCTCCCGCTCTCACAGCCATTGCAGTACATTGAGCTCCATAGAGACAGCGCCGGGGCAAGTGAGAGCCGGACGGGCACTGGGCGACTCTGTGCCTCGCGGAGGGTGAGTCCGGGGCAGCGCCGCGGCGGGGAGAGCGCCTCCGGCAGCTCCTCAGCCCGCGCGGCAGCCGGATCCCCGCGGCCGGGAGCCGGCGGGTCAGGATCCACACAAAGGCAAATGAGGGGGGACCGTGGGGGGAAACTGCGCACGGAGCGAGCCTCCCCTCGGGCGCCGGGAGCCCTGCCCCGCGCCGGAGCCCCGGCCCCCGGGGCCGCCTGAGGCGCCGCGAGCCCCGAGCCCCGCGAGTTTCCACCCTCGGCGGCGTCCGCGCTGACTGGCGCAAAAAAAAAAAAAAAATTTTTTTTTCTCCATTAAAAAAATTTTTTTTAACGTGTTTTTGAACCCTCGGGGCCGAGCGTTCGGGCGGCCGGCGTGCGCGGGGGGCGGCGGGCCGCCGGGCGGGCGGGCGGCGCTTCACGGCTGCATTGGCCGCCGCAGAGCCGGGCGCCGGCGGCGAGCGGGCGAGCGAGCGCGGGCGGGCGGGCGCTGCGGGCGGGCGGCGGCGCGGGGCCGGGGCCGGGGGCGGCGGCGCGGGGCCGGGCCCGCCGGCCTGAGCCCGAGCCCGGGGCCGGGCGCGGCGGCCGGGCGGCGGGGGGGAGCGGCGCCGCGGCGCTCGCTGGATAACATGGCTGACTCGGCCCGGCGCTGCTGGCTGGAGAGAAAACAAGGCGGGCGCGGGCGGGGGGGAAGCTGGGCGCAGCAGTTCCGAGGCAACTTTTTTTTTTTCCTCTTCTGCCAGCCCCGCGTCCCCCCGAGTGCGGGGGCGGCGGGCCGCGCGGAGGGAGACGGGGAGCGGCGGGCCGGGGGCGCCTCCCGAGGCGGCCCCCCCCTCGCACACACACACCGCGGACGGGGGAGGGGGAGGGTCCGGCCGCGCGCCCCCCGCCCCTCCCCCCGGCCGTCATGGCCGAGTGTGTGCGCCAGAGCGCGCCGCGCACCCCGCCCGCCGGCGCTCGCACTCACTCTCGCACACTCACTCTCGCGCACACACTCACACACATACACACACAAAGGGAAGGAGCCATATTCTCTCGCTCGCCCTCGCGGCGGCGGCGGCGCAGGCGGGGAAGACGCGCAGCGGCCATTCCGTGCGCGCCGGCCCCGGCGGCCGCGGGCGGAGCCAGCCCCCATTTCGAGCGGGGCTGCTCCCTCCGCCGAGCCGACAAAATGGGGGAGGCCGGCGGGCCTGCGCGGGGCGGCGGGCGCACGTGGCGGGCCCCGCGCGCGGGGAACCGGGCCTGGAGGCCCGGTCGCCCTCCCCCCCCCCCGGGGGGGGTGGCGGCCTCCCAGCGCGCGGCCCCGAAGTTGGCGAGCGGGCGGGCGTAAGGGGGCCCGGGTGGCGGGAAGGTGTGCGAAGCCCGCCCCGCGCGGCGCCCCAACTTTTCAGGGCTTTTTTATATATATATATACTCCCCGGGTGGGGGCGGGGGGGCAGCCCGAGCCACGAGCAGGAGTGGCTTTTGTCCCTCATCCTTGTTTACTCGAAGAAACTTCAGACCGGACGTGTTTAGTCAGAACCGAAATACATCTCGGGGCCAAACCGATAGGAAGCGAGGCTGCCTGGCGGTGGCAGCCGCGCAAATAGCACCGCCAACCCCCCCCACCCCACCCCACCCCCAGCCTGGGTCCGAGCTGCCGCTTCCACGGTCCCTCCTCCCGGCAAAGTTTTGTGCCGAGAAGAGAATATTTTAAAGCAATCATGGGGAAAACTTTAGACGAGCGGGGAATCTGGCCCGTAATCCGGAAAGGTCTACTCAACTTTGGCTCTTACCTACTCCTTATGTAGCTGCATGAATCTGCAGCATTCCTTTTCTGACCTTTGGATTTGTTGATTAATAACGATTTCTTACATGAAAAAAAAATTTAATGACCACTTAAGTATTACATTCAAAACAGCTGCAGGAACGTAAGTCACATACGGTATGAGCCTACCATTGTGTCTCCACTTTTTTTGAGATCCCACTGAAGGACCATTTAATGGGTTGGTGCAGACTCTTCTAGGAACTGTCGATCCCTGACATTTTCTTTGATATTGTGAGGGGTTAATGCCGATGCCGTGTTTAATAACCAGTGCCATGCTGTTCATTGACTCCCTAAGAAGTTAGAGTGCTCTTAGGTGCCATAAATTTCATTGTTAACATTAAACATGTGTTTTTTTATTTTTTAGAAAAATAATTAATCATGGGCAAAGGAGATCCTAAGAAGCCGAGAGGCAAAATGTCATCATATGCATTCTTTGTGCAAACTTGCCGGGAGGAGCACAAGAAGAAGCACCCGGATGCTTCAGTCAACTTCTCAGAGTTTTCTAAGAAGTGCTCAGAGAGGTGGAAGGTAAGAGGGCTGAACACCTACTGAGTAAGTAATAAAGGCTGATTGCGATTTTTTTTTTTAAGCCTCGGTACAATTTGCATAATGTGGGTGTTGATGTTGGAACAGGTTACTAAATCTTTGTAGCAAAGGATACTGATTTTATCCATTTCCACACTTCACAACTGGTTAAAATTTTGTTAACTTATTTAAGTTTACAATTTTTTTTTTACAGACCATGTCTGCTAAAGAGAAGGGAAAATTTGAAGACATGGCAAAGGCGGACAAGGCCCGTTATGAAAGAGAAATGAAAACTTATATCCCTCCTAAAGGGGAAACAAAAAAGAAGTTCAAGGATCCCAATGCACCCAAGAGGCCTCCGTAAGTATCTTGCCTGTTTTGATTTTTCAGGAAGTATTTTATAGTAGACAAATTTAGCAAGCCACCCTGTGGATCTCCAGTCTGTAATCAAAGTTTCTTAGCTAAGTGGTATTGGTATATTTAAATTTTGTAAAATTTTTGTTGGGTGGCAGTTTTAGTTAGAGCAGTGAAATTAGATACTGACCTCCCCCAATATGTCTTCTAAATGTAGTTTTGATTCTTTTTTATTTCTTGAGAAATCATAAGAGTAATTGCAGAATGTTCATTTGGAACACTAATAAATAGTATATGTTCAACTAGTAATGTTATAAGTTAAAATAATTATGTAAATTAAGTCTAGTGAGGGATATTTAGCATTTTATAACATTGTACCCTGTCAAATATGTGGTAGAAATTAGAAGCGGCTTTTATATAGTAGTACAGCGTTGTCGTTGGTAAACCTGCAATTCTAAACTTCAATCTCTCCTTTTAGTTCGGCCTTTTTCTTGTTTTGTTCTGAGTATCGTCCAAAAATCAAAGGCGAACATCCTGGCCTGTCCATTGGTGATGTTGCAAAGAAACTGGGAGAGATGTGGAATAACACTGCTGCGGATGACAAGCAGCCTTATGAGAAGAAGGCTGCTAAGCTGAAGGAAAAATATGAAAAGGTAAGCAGTGCAGATTTGGTGTAGTGATGAAAGAGTATGCCAGATGTTAGATCAACAGCTGTACTTGGTACTGCAGCTTTATTTTCCTGTTTTATGATTTCTGATACATGTGGTGCAGTTTTGAGTATAACAACTATTCACTGCACCATTAGCTGTAGTCTGCAAGTCCCTTTCCATCTCTCAAAGAATGTAGATCAAATAAATTGTTAGTTGTTTGACTTAACGTAATTTGTCTTGGGCAAGGGCCATATACACTTAAGCTGGTTTTGTTATTCTCCACCATGTGAATTTATGAAAATTCCGGTAGTCACTTTGAGTCAGATAATGTCATCATTTTAAATGTTCAGGCACACAACATAAAAATAGACTGGACCAAGTAATAACAGATCTATAATGTTCATAAACACCCTGAAACACTTATGTTCTCTCCCTTATATTAATATAAAAACTTGACTAAGTTAGAAAGTTTAAAATATTTTGATCTGTACAGTAAATTGATATAAGCTATAACCCCCCCTTATACTTTTAATTGAAATATTAAGTAAAGTTAGATTTTAGGTTATTTAGTCATTTTGGAGAAATAAATCCATTTCTAGATGTTTCTGAACCTAATTGCATGCTTGGTGGCAGATAAATTTTTTTTTTTTTAAGGAAAGATTTCCTGCTACAGATTAGGGTCTGTCAGTATAAACCTGTAGAATGCTTTTTTGCATTCAGAAGGTGGCAGTGTCTACCCTTTAATCAGTCTCTACATTCTAGTTTTAATAAACTAAAGTTTGGATGTGGTACATAAGTTGTACTTAAGTGAGGCATAGCAATGCAAATATTAGACAATGTCATACCATGAGCTCTGGATTATTTACAGTTATCTCATAATATTTTTATGAGTGTTTGTGAAAGTCCAAGTTGGTGTGAATCTGCAGATATATGGTATTTTAGTGTATCTGAGTCCTTGTTTTTTCCATAAAGCTTTGCCATGTTACTTTTATTTCTTCCCTTACTTAACTGTTTTGTCTTTCGTCCCACTTTCTTCCTGCCTTTATTTTGGAAGGATATTGCTGCATACCGAGCTAAAGGGAAGCCTGATGCAGCAAAAAAGGGAGTTGTCAAGGCTGAAAAAAGCAAGAAAAAGAAGGAAGAGGAGGAAGATGAGGAAGATGAAGAGGATGAGGAGGAAGAAGAAGATGAAGAGGATGAGGAGGAAGAAGAAGATGATGATGATGAATAAGTTGGTTCTAGCGCAGTTTTTTTTTTTCTTGTCTATAAAGCATTTAACCCCCCTGTACACAACTCACTCCTTTTAAAGAAAAAAAATTGAAATGTAAGGCTGTGTAAGATTTGTTTTTAAACTGTACAGTGTCTTTTTTTGTATAGTTAACACACTACCGAATGTGTCTTTAGATAGCCCTGTCCTGGTGGTATTTTCAATAGCCACTAACCTTGCCTGGTACAGTATGGGGGTTGTAAATTGGCATGGAAATTGAAAGCAGGTTCTTGTTGGTGCACAGCACAAATTAGTTATATATGGGGATGGTAGTTTTTTCATCTTCAGTTGTCTGATGCAGCTTCTACGAATAATTGTTGTTCTGTTAACTGAATACCACTCTGTAATTGCAAAAAAAGAAAAAGAAAAAAAGTTGCAGCTGTTTTGTTGACATTCTGAATGCTTCTAAGTAAATACAATTTTTTTTATTAGTATTGTTGTCCTTTTCATAGGTCTGAAAATTTTTCTTAAGGGGAAGCTAGTCTTTTGCTTTTGCCCATTTTGGATCACACGAATTATTACACTGTTTCTCTTTCATATAGTTAGCTGATAAATAGACAGCTCTTGTCTGCACACCCTGCATATACCCGTGGTGAGGGTAATAAAAGTTGAGTTGAGACAGCTTTCACCCATAACCGGAAACTTAGATCTTGACCAGCTGATAGTGGATTTCACATAGCCCAGTTACATTTACCAAGTGAAGAGTAACCAATCCATTCACAGCACGGGATTATTAGAATCAAACATTTTGAAAGTCTGTCCTTGAAGGACTAATAGAAAAGTATGTTCTAATCTTTACATGAGGACTCTACACTTTTTAACTCCCATTACCATGTAATGGCAGTTATATTTGCAGTTCCCACGTTAAAGACCCGAGAATGTATCCCCAAAAGCGTGAGCTTAAAATACAAGACTGCCATATTGGTTTTTTGTTGATTGTCCCAGCAAAGGCTCTGGGAAAAAGTACTGGCTGTAAATGTCTTCTCCTGCTTATCCAAGTAGAGACTGTTGAGGAAACTTGAGACCCTTGGTTAAAGGTATTTTTAATTAATTAGACCGGCTTTTAAAGTTATATGCCACATTTTAAATCAGGTATATTTTCCTGTATTATGGTTTGCCCCTTTATAAATTGAATAGACAAGGGAGGAAGACACTTTATATTTCAGTATGAATTAACTGAGTTATTTGAATTTGACTTTTCTTTACAAAACTCCAGCTCATTCATTAGGGTCATATGTTTATCTGCTTAGCAGTTTAGGGAACAATTTGGCAATTTTGTGGTTTTTGAGATTATTGTTCTCTTAAAGTGCCAGTGTTTTAAAATAGCGTTCTTGTAATTTTACACGCTTTTGTGATGGAGTGCTGTTTTGTTATATAATTTTGACTTGGATTCTTTCCATTTGCATTTGTTTATGTAATTTCAGGAGGAATACTGAACATCTGAGTCCTGAATGATACTAATAAACTAATACTTGCAGAGGTTTTAAATATTAGTTAAATGGCTTTCACTTAAGATTTTTGTTATATACATATTTTATCTTAATATCTCTTAGCAACATACTTTAAGTGTAAGGGCTGCCAAAGTTTATCCCTTTAAAAATACTCACTTCACCCTTATAAATAGGTTAATGGGCTGATAAAAAAAGATTTCCATGAGACATTCCATGTGTTCTCAGGCTGCTGTATCTACGAATTAGGAAAAAGCTAATTTTGCTTTCAGACTACTGAATAAGATCGTTTTCCAAAGCAAGGCACATGTAAGTAAAAAGCAGGAGAATAGTGATTATAAATCTAAACTTCCCTTTTCTAAGCTAAAGGAGAGAACATCAAAGGAAGGCTGAAATTGTCAAAATTTACCAGATTTTTGGTCAAGAGGAACAAGGCGTTATCTCTGATTTACATGCAAGTTTTCTATAGCTATAGAAATTGTTGCTAGTAGGCAATCCTAAATGGATAAATTCTGCCCTGAGGAACTTGAGTATTATGTGGCAGAAGATGTTGAGAATGGGAACAAGGATTTTTTTGGGGTTAACTAACTGGATTCAGGTCTTGACAGGAAGACATGGACAAAAACCCTCTTAAATCTTCAGACATACTAGCTCTTCAGTATTCAAAGATACACCCTGAAACTTGGGTATCCAAAACGCATATAAATGAAGGTAGGAGGCAATTTAGATAATTTAGTGGAAAACCCTTGTTTAACTGGAGCTGGTTTTTTAAAAGTTCGCACAGAGGAACTATTTCAGTGTTTAGAAATTCTAGTTACAGCACTATGGGCTATAAAGATTTTCTTCACATCAGATCAAACTATAAATAGTATTTTCTGCATTTTAAAAATCTATAACAAAATTGGCATACTAAGTTTAAAACATTGTTTTCCTAAAGGTTGGGAGCTGTTGGCTGGTTAGTTACTATGACTGTCCTTGTGGTTTTGCTATCAGTTACTGATATTTGCTGTATTAATTTTCTTAATCTGGAAATTGTGTCCTGTGCACCACAGGGGTAATACTCAAAGATGAAAAGTGCCTGAGTGACAAGATGTTCAGCAAATACTTCCTTCACAGCCTGGGGGATTTTTTCAGTATTGTTTGACATTAGGGTAGTATCCAGATGTATTGAAGATGCACTGGAAATATAAGACGGAAATTTCTGAATGCAAAGTGTGGGCAACTCCCTTGATTGGCATCATATAAACCATGACAGTTCAAATTTAGGTCTGTTCAGTGTAACAGGCCTTCTGAAAGGGCTTGAAATAACTGATGGTATAACTAAATTAGCACAAATCCATTACAGTTTAAATCTTGGGATTAACCGCTGCTCAAGTGTGAACCATTGGCTAGTAACTAGTCTGTTAAGTGGTAAGTTATTTAAAAAAAATTTTTTTCACATTGATGCATTGTCATTTTCTATAAATTGACTCTTGAAATGCTTTTAAAACAACATAAAAGCTAGGAAACTCTGGATACCTGTGCAACAAGAGATGCAAGCTGGTTCATTGGCCCGCTTGTTACAGCGAAGACATGAGCAGCTAACACTTGCCAGAACTTGGGAAGTTCCCTGGGTCTAAGCCAAGCTGCTCCCTGGAGTAACAAGGCAAAACGTGGCTCTGCTCTAGGAACACTGCTATTTAACAATACACCCTGGCGCAGGACATGGGATGACAGGCATAATTTAATGGGCCATACTCCAGAATATGCCCCCACCTTCTAGTAGGATTTGGTCTGGAATCAGCTACCAGTAAAAATGAAAGTCACTCAGTGCCTGATTCTGCGACCCCACGAACTACATGCCCACTAGGCTCCTCTGTCCATGGGATCCTCCAGGCAAGAATACTGGAGTGATTAGCCATTCCCTTTTCCAGGGGAGCTTCCCAACCCAGGGATCAAATCCGGGTTTCCATTGTAGGCAGATTCTTTACTATCTGAGCCACCAGGGAAGCCTGAGTCATGTCATTGGTTTGGACTATAGATGTAACTGGCTGAAAAGGAGGAAGTAGTAGTACAGATCTGGATAATATGAGGAATTATGGCAGCTTGAACGATGGCAGGGTCCAGGATCCAGAGAATGAAAGCCAATCAACAGTGATGAGAAAATCAGTGAGAAAGGGCTAAAGAGACTCGTACTTTTTTCTTCTCTTCACACAATTCAAACATACAAGTGACATTCCATGGTATGATGTTCCATAATACGTTTGATAATTACTGATGGTCATTCATGTTGTGTGCTATTTTTTGCTATTCCTAACTACCACAGTGAACACCTTGAAACAGAATTGCTGAGTCAAGATAAGTGCATTAAAAATTTGGCAGTTACTGACAAAATGACCCCTTCCCCAAGGCTATCCTTACTGTGAAAGTTTTTAGAAATGATTTGTAAGATAAATCAGGATTTTTTTTTTTTACTGATTATTATATTCTTTGGCTCTATGAAATGACTCCCTTTTTTCCCCCCTTGTTGCATTATTTTTTTCCTAATTTTTTTAATTGAAAGATAATTGCTTTACAGACTCTCCATTTTTAAAAGATAAATTAAAATACTGAAATACTGTCGTTTGTTCAGAGCCATCCAAACACAAGGAGGTAGAATCAGACATGAGAGACCTTTGGGTTGACTATTTAGACTGTTTACTGAACAAATTGTTTCTCTATAAAGTTACTGCAATAATGAATTCATTGTGTGAAAACGAGGAACTTTGTATTTTGGCATCTTGAATCCAGGAGCTTTACCTGGGGAGGGGTTTTTCTAGCAGAGATTGTGTGTCAATCTTTACAGAAGCTGTAACCAATAGTTTTGGAGACAAACTATAGTCAAGGATTGTGTGGGCCGGACTCCGGGCACTAGGAGATAATAGGTTATTTGGAAAAGAGGAATGGATATTGAGGATCTGCCTTAAATGGGCTAAAATGACCACTGCTTCACCTCCTTGCTGGAGATGGTACTTTAGGAAAAGGGCATACTGCAAATGCATTTATAAGTGCAATTGTATTAATAGACTTTAAAGTGGAATTAAGCTCCTTAGAATTACATAGAATCTCCAATTACAGCCTTTATCATACTTTTCCTTCATTGGGTTTCAACTAGGGATCATCCTATAAAGTGTTCTGAACATAATCAGGTAAGAAAAGTCCTAAAGCAAATAAGCATGGCTGGGGGTGAGCTGTACATTACTCAGTACTGTGAAGAGTAAGAACTTGGGGCTGTTCAGAGCAAGGACGTGGCAGCCCCCTCCCTACTCCCCAGCCTAAATTTCAGGAAAACTTAAGTCTTGCTCTGCCACTTGGAGTCCACCTGTCTGGGACTTGGGCATGGTGAGTGGGCTAGACACACACAGGCTGAGAAGTCTTTTTTTTTTTTTAATACAAGAGGAACAAGAGGTGTCATTGCTTCGGGACTGCAAAGAGATCAAACCAGTCAGTCCTAAAGGAAATCAATTCTGAAAATTGACTGGAAGAACTGATGCTGAAGCTGAAGCTCCAATACTTCAGCCACCTGATGTGAAGAACCGACTCATTGGAAAAGACCCTGATGCTGGGAAAGAGTGAAGGCAAAAGGAGAAGAGGTCAACAGAGGATGAGATGATTGGATAGCATCACTGACTCAATGGACATGAATCTGAGCAAACTCTGGGAAATACATGGTGAAGGACAGGGCAGCCTGGTGGGCTACAGTACGGGGTCACAGTCAGGCATGACTTACCGACTGAATGACAACAAAGAGTAAAGCATAGTGCCACTCTAGGGTCCGAGCACATTAGAAGTGAAAGGCTCTAGGCTCTTGGAGTCCAGCTGGTGCATTTGCACAGAGCAGTGAGTTGGTAGAGGCCCACCAAAATTCAAAGGCTGGCTCAGGGAGCAAAAGCAGTATCAAAACAATCTAGCAGCATCAGACTAAGAGCAGGTGCAAAACAATTTACGAGTTTCTTCCCCTTCCCTACAGGGGAACCGGGTGTGTGTGGGGGGAGTGCCACAGCTGGGAGCCTTCCTCCCTAACTCTCCTTTTTCTGCCTGGGTTCCCCTGTCTTGGCTACGATTGTGGATGTTCCAGCAAGTCAGCACACTGCTGTGATTCCTGTGATTCCTCTCAGGCCTTCCTCCTTCTGTTTACTTGGACTCAGGACACTTGCAGGCAAAACAAAACTAAAATACTGTCAATCATGTAGAAAGTGATAAGCTGCCTGATTCTAAAGGGCTGGGAAGCCCCAGAAGAATGTGTGCTGCTTATGAATCCTTAGAACTGCAGCCTAAACTCCAGAAGGAAGGATTGCAATGCACTGCAATCTCTTTTGAAAAACTGTTATTGTGAGTGAAATTTACATTCATTGAAAGAAAACCACCAAGAAACCAAAAATCTACAATTCTATCAACAATTAACATATTATGTGCCCTTCTAGTTTTATATATATATAACATGCTATAAACACGTATATTGGTGCTAAGTCGCTTCAGTTGTGTCCGACTCTTTGACCCTGTGGACCATAGCCACCAGGCTCCTCTGTCCGTGGGATTCTCCAGGCAAGAATACTGGAGCCGGTTGCCATTTCCTCCTCCAGGGCATCTTTCTGACCCAGGGTTCAAACCTGCATCTCTTGCATCTCCTGCACTGGCAGGCAGATTCTTTACCACTAGCACCACTTGGGAAATGCAACACATATATACGTGATTAATAAATAAAATATATGTGTATATATTTACTTATTTAACCTGAGGTGAGATTCTCATAAGATAAAATTAACAATTCAGTGGCACTTAGTACATTCACAGTGTTGTACAACACCACCACTAGTTCCAAACATTTTCATCACCCCAGAAGGAAATCCTGTACCATCAATTCCCACCACCCCCTTGACTCTTGGTAAAAACCAATCTGCATTGTCTCCATGGATTTACCTATTGTGGGTATTTCATATAAATGGAACTGTACAATATGTGACCTTTTGTGTCTACTTTCTTTCACTGAGCATTGCTTCTCAAGGTTCATCCACATAGTGGTATGTATCAGTATTTCATTCCTTTTTGTGGCTGAATAATATTCCATTGGCGGTATATATCACAATTCATTTATTCATCCATTGATGGACACTTGACCAGTGCTCCTATGAACATGCATGTTCATGTATTGTTTTGAATACCTATTTTCAGTTCTCTGTGTATATATGTAAGAGTGGAATTACTGGATCACGTGATAATTCTATGTTTAATCTTTTGAGGGGCCACGATGGCTAAGATGAATCTTCTACAGCAGCTGAACCATTTTACATTCCCTCTAGCAATGGATGAGCATTCTAACTTCTCCACAACCTCACCAACACTTCCTATTTTCCATATATATCTATGATAGCCATCCTAGTGGGTGTATCTCCTTGTGGTATTGATTTGTATTACCCTAATGACTAATGATTCAGTTCAGTTCAGTTTAGTCGCTCAGTCGTGTCTGACTCTTTGCGACCCCATGAATCATAGCACGCCACGCCTCCCTGTCCATCATCAACTCCCAGAGTTCACTCAGACTCACGTCCATCGAGTCAGTGATGCCATCCAGCCATCTCATCCTCTGTCGTCCCCTCTCCTCCTGCCCCCAATCCTTCCCAGCATCAGAGTCTTTTCCAATGAGTCAACTCTTTGCATGAGGTGTCCAAAGTACTGGAGCTTCAGCTTTAGCATCATTCCCTCCAAAGAAATCCCAGGGCTGATCTCCTTCCGAATGGACTGGTTGGATCTCCTTGCAGTCCAAGGGACTCTCAAGAGTCTTCTCCAACACCACAGTTCAAAAGCATCAATTCTTCGGTGCTCAGCCTTCTTCACAGTCCAACTCTCACATCCATACATGACCACAGGGAAAACCATAGCCTTGACTAGACGGACCTTTGTTGGCAAAGTAATGTCTCTGCTTTTGAATATGCTATCTAGGTTGGTCATAACTTTACTAAGCATCTTTTCATGTGCTTATTGGCCATTTGCATACCTTCTTGGGAGAACTAATTTAAGTCCTTTGCCAATTTCTTAAAAGATGACTTAGTTTTTGGTTGCCCTGGATCTTTGTTGCTGTGCTCTCTAGTTGCAGAGTGGGGACTCCTCTTCACTATGGTGCATGGGCTTCTCATTGCCATGGCTTCTCCTGTTGCAGAGCACAGGCTCAGTAGTTGTGGCCACACAGACTTAGTTGCTCTGCAGAATGTGAAATCTTCCTGAACCAGGGATTGAACCTATGTCCCCTGCATTGGCAGGTGGATGCTTACCCGCTGTACTACCAGGGAAGTCCGCCTTGCCCATTTTCAAATTGGGTTGTTTTGAGTTGTTTATATATATTTGTTTTACCAAAAAATGGTAACATATTTACAAACATTCTATTTGAAAATGACTTTTACTGAAAACAATCTTTCTTACACTAACTTTGTCATCATATATTCTTATTGTGCTCTGCATTGCATCATTTCTACTGCCTCCATGGTTTTCCACTGAGTAAATGTAAAATATCATACATTCTGTGCCAAATGTATTTTAAATCGATGTTGCTGGAGGACTTCCCTGGTGGGGTCCAGTGGCCAAGACCCCGAGCTCCCAATGCAGGGGGCCCGGCTTCAATCCCTGAACAGGGAACTAGATCCTATATACCACAACTAAAGGCTGAAGATTTCATGTGCCACAACTAAGGCCTGGCACAGCCAAATAAATTAATTTTTTAAAATACCATAAATTATCTAGTCAATCCCATCTTATTGGACATTTGTGTGGTTTCTGATTTTTTAGTTTTATTGAAGTACAGTTGATTTACAATGTTGTATTAATTTCTGCTGTGCAGCAAAGTGATGAATACACACATATACCTTCTTTTTCATTTTCTTTTCCATTATGGTTTGTCACACGATACTGACTGAATAAAGTTCCCTGTGTTTCCCTTCTGTAGGAAGGACCTTGTTTATTGATTTTTTAAGTATTTTGAATAAGGCTAAGATGACTCGTTTTTTCTTATACCCATACTTTTGTGTCCATGATTATTTTGTTAGGTTATACATATTCCTCAAAATTAAATGGATGAAAAAAAAATTAAATGGATGAATGTGAAGTCAGTTTTTGAATGAAGTGAAACGATTAATTTGGTTTTACCAAGCTGCCTTGAGCAAGTTTGCACCCAAATGTAATAACTTTTTAAAAGGCTATTGAGACAATTTTACATATAAGAGATATGTAGGTTCACGATTTCTAAGATTCTATAAAGCAGTGGGGGAAGCTGTGAAAGGGGTAAGCCTTCAAAAGCAAGCAGATTAAAAGCCTGAAAAACCTGGAGAGCTGTTGGGTTGAAATGTCCATTCCCCTTTATGCTTCTGTTATTTTACTACTTTTCAGGTTGAAGATTAACAGAAAGCACTTTTATATTCAAGTAATTGCAGCACTGCAAAAAGAGAACGTGTGGATCAGTTGGAATGGGTGAAAAAACTTTGAAATTTTTGCAAAACCATTAGAGCTTCTTGCTTTTCGTTTCATTGGATCTAATTGTATTCTTCATAATAATCTACATAATTTCCAAAACTTACTAGTCATTTGTATCAGAATTATTTTCTTTAAATACATTTAACTGTGTTTTCACATGTGATTTAACACCAAGACACAGGTCAACAATTCTTCCTAGGGAGTACATGTCTTATCAAATAGTGGTCAACAGGTCAACATAAAATTGGATTAATTATTTTTTAAAAAATTATCTTTTAGTCAGTCCCATAGGAATTTATTTCATACATTGATAAGTATTGGATTTTATACTATATGGATCAAACCTGAAAAGTAATATAAATTTTTCCCTTCTTTTTAAGGACCAAAACTTTAGAGATCAACATTGTAAAACTTTATATCATGAATTTATATATACTGAGCTTCTACAGATAATTATAATGAACCATTAGAAGTAATATTGATTTTATTTTTAAAAATTAGGTAAGAGATATGTTATTGTAAATCTAATATTTGCAGGTTTTTTTTTTAATGTTAAGGTCTTGAGAATTTTTAAAGAATAACAGTTAAGAATCAAACTGACTTGGAAAAAAAAACAGAGATATAGTTTTATTATTATTGGTTTTTTTGCTATGTCTTCATTTTAAGGCCCAATAAAATTTTTTCTCACCTTTAAAACCAAGGAGTCTTAGTAGGCAATTATTAATAATCATAAAAATGGGACTTCCTTGATGGTCCAGCGGTTGGGACTCTGTGCTCCCTGTGCAGGGAACACAAGTTTGGTTCTTGATTGGGGAACCAAGATGCCACGTCTCATGATGCAGCCAAAAATAATAATAATAATAACAAATTTTAAAACATCATTAAAAACATTTCTCTTTTGTTTTACTATAAATATATTTTCTAAATGGGAACATTATTTAGAAACCGCTAGTACAAATAGAAGTTAACCTCAAAATATATCTTCATTAGCTTTCATGCCTCTATCATCAAGTAGGATGAAAGGATAACCCACGAGATGAATAAATGCTGATGACAGAGTTTAATATGTGCTTTAGTTCTTTTTATGTAAAGCTGTAAACCAAGAGGAAAGCATTCGATAAATAAGTGGACTTGCCCGGGAGCTTGGGATAGTGTTTGGGAGTCTGATGCTGTTCCAGTGACTTGTTGGTGGCAAGTAGCAGACAACACTTGGGCCAAGGGTGGCAGCCTGCACGGTAGCAGGGTAACCGGCCGAAAACTTAAACAGGAGCTCCTGTTAATGGGTATGGAGGGCCTATACCCTCCATAGTTCTAGGGAACTTTGCTTACAACCATTGACACTGCCTTGTTGAGACACCTGCTGAGCACCCAGTCAAAGCACCTTCTTTGCAATGAAATAGCCTCTTTGGAGCCACATTCCACGGAAAGGAAATCTGGAAACTTTTTTCCTAGAGATAGGCAGGTTTTTGTGATTGCACTGCAATCTGCTTACAAGGAATAGCTATTACTAATTTTTGGAAACACAGAACTGTTATTCTTCCTCCCAAAGGTTTGGGGATGCAGGTCTCCATAAAGTTTCTGGTTTCTTTTAAATCCAGGGAGGGAGTCAGGTAAGTAATGGAAATTGTCAGATGACAGTCATCTTCTTACATCTACACTAGATTCTTTCCCAGGATCCAATTTTAGCTAAAAACAAAATAAAACCCATCTGGTATCACTTTAGAGAGTTAAGAGAAGAAAGCCTGAGAAAGATTTTTAAGGAATAAACTCACAAAATGTATTCATGATAAAGCTGATCAAAATTAGGTTTGAAATCTAAGTTTTCAATTAAAAAAAAAGAAAGAAATCTAAGTTTTCATCCAGTATAAAGAAGTCTTTCAATTTTTTTATACAAGAATTTTAAAAGAAATTTTATTCATTGAAATGTGGCTGCTACAAGTATAACATACTGTACCATTCAACATATGATTTTACTGTGTGTAGGTGGCCCACTACCTAATTAGTTAGCATGACTTCTAACATATGATAAAATGATAAAAATAGGGCAGACACTCAAATGTCCTTTCCTTGAGAAAGAGTCCAAGGTATGGAAGAGCCCCTTGGGGATCTGTAAAATTTGTGATGAGATATCCCAAGTCTCTTCTTTCCTCCCAGGTGGACTCTGCCTATCCCATTACTTCCTTCCTCTCCTGACCCAAATCTCCAGTGAAACAGGGTACCTGTGGCCCCTGGAGGGGGCTACTTAGGACCTCCAACACCTCTAGGGTTAGTGCACATCCCCAGTGGGACTATAGCAGCCTCCCCCCAAATC